>NC_136341.1:3733239-3792356 GCF_964198595.1 Lampetra fluviatilis | reverse complement strand
GGGTGAGCGGGTGGGTGAGCGGGTGGGCGAGCGGGGTGGGCGGGCGGGTGGGTGGGTGGGGCGGGTGGGTGGGCGGGTGGGTGGGCGGGGTGGGCGGGCGGGTGGGCGAGCGGGTGGGCGAGCGGGTGGGCGGGCGGGCGGGTGGGTGGGCGGGTGGGCGAGCGGGTGGGCGGGCGGGTGGGTGGGTGGGCGGGTGGGTGGGCGGGTGGGTGGGCGGGCGGGTGGGCGGGCGGGTGGGCGGGCGGGTGGGCGAGCGGGTGGGCGAGCGGGTGGGGCGGGCGGGCGGGTGGGTGGGCGGTGGGCGAGCGGGTGGGCGAGCGGGTGGGCGGGCGGGTGGGTGGGCGGGCGGGGGTGGGCGGGCGGGTGGGTGAGCGGGTGGGTGGGCGGGCGGGCGGGCGGGTGGGGCGGGTGGGCGGGCGGGTGGGTGTGGGCGGGGCGGGGTGGGCGGGGTGGGGTGGGCGGGGGCGGGTGAGTGGCGGGTGGTGGGCGGGTGGGCGGGCGTGGGGTGGGCGGGGCGGGGTGGGCGGGTGGGTGGGTGGGCGGGTGGGTGGGCGGGTGGGTGGGCGAGCGTGGTGGGCGGAGCGGGTGGGTGGGCGGGTGGGTGGGGTGGGCGGTGGGTGGGGCGGGTGGGGCGGGTGGTGGGCGGGTGGGGCGGGCGGGTGGGCGGGCGGCGGGCGGGTGGGCGGGCGGTGGGCGGGCGGTGGGCGGAGGCGGGCGGGTGGGCGGGCGGGTGGGCGGGCGGGCGGGGGTGCGGGCGGTGGGTGGGCGGGTGGGTGGGCGCGGTGGTGGGCGGGTGGGTGGGCGGCGGGGCGGTGGTGGCGGGTGGGGGCGAGCGGGTGTGGCGGGCGGGCGGTGTGGGTGGGCGGGTGGGTGGGCGGTGGGTGGGCGGGTGGGTGAGCGGTGTGGGCGAGCGGGTGGGTGGGCGGGTGGGCGGGGCGGGTGGGCGAGCGTGTGGGCGAGCGGTGGGTGGGGCGGGTGGGTGGGTGGGCGGGTGGGTGGGGCGGGTGGGTGGGTGGGCGGGTGGGTGGGCGGGTGGCGGGGCGGTGGGCGAGCGGGTGGCGGGCGGGTGGGCGGGCGGGCGGGTGGGCGGGCGGGTGGGCGGCGGGGCGGGTGGCGGGCGGGTGGAGTGGGCGGGTGGGTGGGCGGGTGGGTGGGCGGGTGGGTGGGTGGTGCGGGCGGGTGGGCGGGCGGGTGGGCGAGCGGGTGGGCGAGCGGGGTGGGCGGGCGGGCGGGTGGGTGGGCGGGTGGGCGAGCGGGTGGTGGGGCGAGCGGTAAGTGGGCGGGCGGGTGGGTGGGCGGGCGGGTGGGTGGCGGGTGGGTGAGCGGGTGGGTGGGCGGGTGGGTGGGGTGGGCGGGTGGGCGGGTGGTGTGAGTGGGTGGGTGAGCGGGCAAGAGGGTGGCTGAGCGAGTGGGTGGGTGAGCGAGCGGGTGGGTAGGCGAGTGGGTGGGAGTGAACGAGCGGAGTGAGCGGGCGAGTGGGTGGGTGAGCGAGCAAGAGGGTGGGTGAGCGAACGAGCGGGTGGGTGATTCAGTGGGTGAGCGAGTGGTGGGTGAGCGAGTGGGTGGGCGAGCGAGTGGGTGGCGAGTGGGTGCGTGAGCGAGCTGGTGGGTGATTGAACGCGATGGGTGAGTGAGCGAGCGAACGGGTGGGTGATTCAACGTAGTGAGCGAGTGAGTGGGTGAGCGAGCGAGTGGGCGAAGCGAATGCGAAACGAGCAGACGAGCGAGCGAGCGAGCGGGCCTCACGGGAGTCGCACGGCAGCAGGACGAGGGGGCCCCGTCGATCAGCACGTGGGCACGGGGCGGCCGCCCGGGCTGTGCGGAGCGCGTAGGGTAGCGCAGGTGGACCGGCAGCGAGACGGTGGCCGTCCACGTCGGTGCCCCGGTGGTGGTGCCGTCACCGTCGTCGTCGTCGTCGGCGGCGATGAAGACCAGGAGCCGGAGCGGAGCGGAGCGCGAGGCCGGAGCTCCACGTCCACGCGGGACAGGAAGTGGGCCTGGAAGCGGCTCGCGAACTCCGACCCCGACAGTTCGTAGGGGTCGGCGTAGAGGCGCGCGGGGAGGGTCTCCCGCAGCAGCACGAGCTGCGGGGCCGGGCCCCGGCCCGAAACGACGGACACCAGCTCCCTGGGGGGTGCGGTGGGGGTGGAGAGAGAGAGAGACGCAGGGACACACGCACTCACTCACACAAAGACAAAGATCCCCCGTGTAGCCTCTACAGACTGCTGGGGCAAGTGCTGTTAGTAGCGAGTAGCAGCAGCACCTGTGAAGGTAGACACAGACAAAGATCCCCCGTGTAGCCTCTAACAGACTGTAGGGACAAGTGCTGTTAGCGAGTAGCAGCACCTGTGAAGGCTACCGGCACTGTGGCACACGAGGGGGTGGGTGGCCAGCACCACGCCCGGCCGCCTTTGTCTCCCCAGTGGCGATGTTTACTCCACACAGCACCAGGTAACTCGTTTGAGGCCGAGTCGACCTAGGGGAGGCCCGGGACCAGTTCAGACAATCGTCACCAGTGTTGGTGGCCGTTGAGTGGAGTGCGGCACGCTAACCGCTATACTACCACCGACATCTCCACCGCCTGTTGTCAGTCTACGGGGTCTCTGTGTGAGTCTATAGGTCTCTGTGTGAGTCTATGGGTCTCTCTGTGAATCTATGGGGTCTCTATGTGAATCTATGGGGTCTCTGTGAGTCTATGGGTCTCTGTGTGAGTCTATAGGTCTCTGTGTGAGTCTATGGGTCTCTCTGTGAATCTATGGGTCTCTATGTGAATCTATGGGGTCTCTGTGAGTCTATGGGTCCTCTGTGAGTCTACGGGTCTCTGTGTGAGTCTACGGGGTCTCTGTGTGAGTCTTAGGGACTCTCTGTGGAGTCTATGGGTCTCTGTGTGAGTCTATGGGTCTCTGTGTGAGTCTATAGGTCTCTGTGTGAGTCTATGGGTCTCTGTGTGAGTCTATGGGTCTCTGTGTGAATCTATGGGTCTCTATGTGAATCTATGGGGTCTCTGTGAGTCTATAGGTCTCTGTGTGAGTCTATGGGTCTCTCTGTGAATCTATGGGTCTCTATGTGAATCTATGGGGTCTCTGTGAGTCTATGGGTCTCTGTGTGAGTCTACGGGTCTCTGTGTGAGTCTTAGGGTCTCTCTGTGAGTCTATGGGTCTCTGTGTGAGTCTATGGGTCTCTGTGTGAGTCTATAGGTCTCTGTGTGAGTCTATGGGTCTCTGTGTGAAGTCTATGGGTCTCTGTGTGAGTCTATGGGTCTCTGTGTGAGTCTATGGGTCTCTGTGTGAGTCTATAGGTCTCTGTGTGAGTCTATGGGTCTCTGTGTGAGTCTATGGGTCTCTGTGTGAGTCTACGGAGGTCTCTGTGTGAGTCTACGGGTCTCTGTGTGAGTCTATAGGTCTCTGTGTGAGTCTATGGGTCTCTGTGTGAGTCTACGGGGTCTCTGTGTGAGTCTACGGGTCTCTGTGTGAGTCTATAGGTCTCTGTGTGAGTCTACGGGGTCTCTGTGTGAGTCTATAGGTCTCTGTGTGAATCTATGGGTCTCTGTGTGAGTCTATGGGTCTCTGTGTGAGTCTATAGGTCTCTGTGTGTGAGTCTATGGGTCTCTGTGTAAGTCTACGGGGTCTCTGTGTGAGTCTATGGGTCTCTGTGTGAGTCTATGGGTCTCTCTGTGAATCTATGGGTCTCTATGTGAATCTATGGGGTCTCTGTGAGTCTATGGGTCTCTGTGTGAGTCTTAGGGTCTCTCTGTGAGTCTTAGGGTCTCTCTGTGAGTCTATGGGTCTCTCTGTGAGTCTATGGGTCTCTGTGTGAGTCTATGGGTCTCTGTGTGAGTCTATAGGTCTCTGTGTGAGTCTATGGGTCTCTGTGTGAGTCTATGGGTCTCTGTGTGAGTCTATGGGTCTCTGTGTGAGTCTATGGGTCTCTGTGTGAGTCTATAGGTCTCTGTGTGAGTCTATGGGTCTCTGTGTGAGTCTATGGGTCTCTGTGTGAGTCTACGGGGTCTCTGTGTGAGTCTACGGGTCTCTGTGTGAGTCTATAGGTCTCTGTGTGAGTCTATGGGGTCTCTGTGTGAGTCTACGGGGTCTCTGTGTGAGTCTACGGGTTCTCTGTGTGAGTCTATTAGGTCTCTGTGTGAGTCTACGGGGTCTCTGTGTGAGTCTATAGGTCTCTGTGTGAATCTATGGGTCTCTGTGTGAGTCTATGGGTCTCTGTGTGAGTCTATAGGTCTCTGTGTGTGAGTCTATGGGTCTCTGTGTAAGTCTACGGGGTCTCTGTGTGAGTCTATAGGTCTCTGTGTGAGTCTATAGGTCTCTGTGTGTGAGTCTATGGGTCTCTGTGTAAGTCTACGGGGTCTCTGTGTGAGTCTATGGGTCTCTGTGTAAGTCTACGGGGGTCTCTGTGTGAGTCTATAGGTCTCTGTGTGAGTCTATGGGTCTCTGTGTGAGTCTATGGGTCTCTCTGTGAATCTATGGGTCTCTATGTGAATCTATGGGGTCTCTGTGAGTCTATGGGTCTCTGTGTGAGTCTTAGGGTCTCTCTGTGAGTCTTAGGGTCTCTCTGTGAGTCTATGGGTCTCTCTGTGAGTGTATGTGGTCTCTGTGTGAATCTATAGGTCTCTGTGTGAGTCTACGGGTCTCTGTGTGAGTCTTAGGGTCTCTCTGTGAGTCTATGGGTCTCTCTGTGAGTGTATGTGGTCTCTGTGTGAATCTATAGGTCTCTGTGTGAGTCTACGGGTCTCTGTGTGAGTCTTAGGGGTCTCTCTGTGAGTCTATGGGTCTCTGTGTGAGTCTATGGGTCTCTGTGTGAGTCTATGGGTCTCTCTGTGAGTGTATGTGGTCTCTGTGTGAATCTATAGGTCTCTGTGTGAGTCTACGGGTCTCTGTGTGAGTCTTAGGGTCTCTCTGTGAGTCTATGGGTCTCTGTGTGAGTCTATGGGTCTCTCTGTGAGTGTATGTGGTCTCTGTGTGAATCTATAGGTCTCTGTGTGAGTCTACGGGTCTCTGTGTGAGTCTTAGGGTCTCTCTGTGAGTCTATGGGTCTCTGTGTGAGTGAGTCTATGGGTCTCTGTGTGAGTCTACGGGTCCTCTGTGTGAGTCTTAGGGCCTCTCTGTGAGTCTATGGGTCTCTGTGTGAGTCTATGGGTCTCTGTGTGAGTGAGTCTATGGGTCTCTGTGTGAGTCTATGGGTCTCTGTGTGAGTGAGTCTTACGGGTCTCTGTGTGAGTCTATGGGTCTCTCTGTGAGTCTATGGGTCTCTGTGTGAGTCTATTGGTCTCTCTGTGAGTGTATGGGGTCTCTGTGTGAATCTATAGGTCTCTGTGTGGCACGATGGATCTGTATGTGAGTCTATGGGTCTCTATGTGAGTCTATGGGGTCTCTGTGTGAATCTATAGGTCTCTGTGTGAATCTATAGGTCTCTGTGTGAATCTATAGGTCTCTGTGTGAATCTATAGGTCTCTGTGTGAATCTATAGGTCTCTGTGTGAGACGATGGATCTGTGTGTGTGTGAGAGTCAGGGCTTTGCGTTTCTGTGCCAGTCTACTGGATCTACGTTCGTTCACGGGGCTCCGGGCAGTGGCTAGGACAGGGGTCGGCAACCTGCGGCTCCGGAGCCGCATGCGGCTCTTTTGAACCTTGACCGCGGCTCCGGGGCGGATGCTAGCGAGGGGAGGAGGCGCACTGTGACACCTGCTCTGGCGTTGCCGCTGCTGACAGGTCGCCGCTCTGCTCCACACTGCCCGCCCGGTGACAGGCAATAACGTTGCCGTTGCTTTGTCACATGTTTGGAAGAAGTAAAAAATCTTCCTGGGCAGCAAAGAGCTCACCTTTGCTGAGCTGGAACAGCCAGAGTGGCTGGAAAAATTACATTTTATGGTAGACATGACAGCACATCTAAACACGCTAAATACAACCCTTCAGGGGAAAGGAGGCACAGCCCTGCACATGCTGGAGGAGGTTTTGGCATTCGAGCGCAAGTTGACAGTGTTTGTCAAAGATTTACAGAGAGGTACACTGTCTCACTTTCCCTCTTTGAGAGAGTTCAAACAAAGTCATGATACGATAAATTTGGAATATTTCAAGTCTGCAATCACCACAATGCAAAGTTCGTTTGGGAAACGATTCTGTGAGTTCAGAGAGGGACATTATCCTTCCCTGTCACTCCCCTGGCGATCGATCCATCCCTATGAATATGACTGCATTTGCAGGTGTAAGTCAACCTGATCTTGAGATGGAACTGGCCGATATAGCCGACAAAGATATATGGGTGTCCAAGTTCAAATGCTTGACCGCTACTCTTGAGGATGTTGCCCGTCAGTAAGGCCCATTCTGGCTCAGAATCATAAATGGAGTGATATTGAAAACCTTCCCAAACAGGACAAACTTGTATTCGAAACTGGAATGCCATCCCCAACACTTATATAAACATGAAAAAGTATGCATTTGGAGTCCCTGTGATCTTCGGCTCCACATATGTATGTGAGCAGGTCTTCTCCAACATGAACTATATAAAAACAAACATCGATCACGCCTCACAGATGACAGCTTGCAAGCCTGTGTGAAAATGAAGGTGACGTCTTACAGCCCTGATGTGCAGACACTGTGCACTGAGGTTCAGGAGCAAAAATCCCATTAACCAGGTAATTTAGCTATTAATTTGCAAAATATATTTTACATTGTTAAGTGAAAAAGTCCCTTTTTTTATTCAGATTGACAGCTGACTGCACGATCCTGTATATAGCAATAAGGTAAGAAAACAATATATGCAGTGTTATATTTGTTTTAAATGTTGCAATGGTTTTGCGGCTCCCAGTTTATTTTTCCTTCGGAAACGGGTCCAAGTGGCTCTTTATGTCTTAAAGGTTGCAGGACCCCTGGGCTAGGAGATGTCATCTCCCCCCGCCCGGTGTGCAGGAGGTCGTGGGTGAACTCACGATGGAAGCCCGACTTGAGAACTCTCCTCGTCACCTGCATCAAGCCCAGTCTCCTCCGTGTCACCTACGCACGGACGAGTCAGCGACAGAGCGCTTTGAGTCAAGAGTCCTGGGTATGGCTCCAATGTGGAGCTCTCGCCCGGTTACATTGATGACGTCGCTCCCATAGAGACGGTGAGTCCACAATAGAGGTTTTTCTTTTGGGTGAGGTCGCGTACATGTATAAATGTGTCGTTAACCCCGCCAACACCCGACACGGACCAATTAGTAAGGTTTGTGTCAAGTAAATAGAACGTGGTCAATTCGTTACGAATGGACTGGTGGCCACGGGAGGTAATGACAGGGGAGTCAGCCTGCAGTGCGAGTGGACTGGTGGCCACGGGAGGTAATGACAGGGGAGTCAGCCTGCAGTGCGAGTGGACTAGTGGCCACGGGAGGTAATGACATGGGAGTCAGCCTGCAGTGTGAGTGGACTGGTGGCCACGGGAGGTAATGACAGGGGAGTCAGCTGTGAGTGTGAAGGGACCGGTGGCCACGGGAGGTAATGACAGGGGAGTCAGTCTGCAGTGTGAGTGGACTGGTGGCCACGGGAGGTAATGACAGGGGAGTCAGTCTGCAGTGTGAGTGGACTGGTGGCCACGGGAGGTAATGACAGGGGAGTCAGCCTGCAGTGCGAGTGGACTGGTGGCCACGGGAGGTAATGACATGGGAGTCAGCCTGCAGTGTGAGTGGACTGGTGGCCACGGGAGGTAATGACAGGGGAGTCAGCTGTGAGTGTGAAGGGACCGGTGGCCACGGGAGGTAATGACAGGGGAGTCAGCCTGCAGTGTGAGTGGACTGGTGGCCACGGGAGGTAATGACAGGGGAGTCAGCTGTGAGTGTGAAGGGACTGGTGGCCACGGGAGGTAATGACAGGGGAGTCAGCTGTGAGTGTGAAGGGACTGGTGGCCACGGGAGGTAATGACAGGGGAGTCAGCTGTGAGTGCGAGTGGACTGGTGGCCACGGGAGGTAACGACGGGGGTGTCAGCCTGCAGTACGAGTGGACTGGTGGCTACGGGAATGATCTAGAATAGAAGCGTGGCCAGGTGATGGAAGAGGACGTCAGTCTGCTGGTAGAGCGAGCGTCTAGAACGAGCGAGAAGGTTCGGGAAGGGGGGGCGTGGCCTCGGGCCGTATATAAGGGAGATGCGCGGGAGACTCGGGGCTGTTGGTGGGGTCTCCGCCTGCTCGAGTGAACGTGTCTTCAATCAAATAAATCACCTAAAGAAAGTCGCCATTACACCTGTACAGCAACACCGCGGCGTGTTGGAGGGCAAATCCACAACATCAACAATCTTCTTGGTTCTTTCGGATAAAGTCACGTAGAATGGAAATAATAAAGTAATAAAAATAAAACTTAATAAAATGCAATTCTCACGACGTTTCGGCCACAACGCAAGCGGCCGTCCTCAGGTGAAGAAACAGGTCTGTCGGGGAGACAGCGTCTTGAGTGAGTCCGACGACTCTGGGTGCAAGAGAGTTTGCGAGTCGCAGCGGGGAGCCCTTCCCTCACCTGCAGTGGACATCGCCACCAGCAGCAGCAGCAGCAAGACGGCTCTCAACATCATCACCATCACCAACGCACCAACATCATCACCATCACCACCATCACCTCCCGCGCCCGTCGACCCCTAACTAAGATGGCGACGCGACCACCTCACCCCCCTTACTTTCCGTTTAGTCACCTTTGGTCGTCACTAACTGCCCTGAGGGCAGCTTTCCTGGTCAACATGTGCTGTTTTATCCAGACGAATCTGCCCCCGGGGCATTATTTGATAGCAAAACTGGAACCGCGCGCGCGCGTGCCGCCTAAGCAGTGACGTCACCCGATGAAGCTGACGCTGTGACGTCATCCGGATGCGTTCCTCGGCAACGGCTTGAACGCGCCGACGTCATATCGCCCTGAGGTTTTTTTTCAAACGTTATGTGACGTCACGCGCAATCGCTTGGACGCGATGACGTCACCGGGACCGTATCAAACGTGGTGAAAACGTAATTGGGACATTCTCAAACGCGATGACGTTGCCCGATTACGACGTCATCGCGTTCAAGCGATTCAGGTGAGACGAGATCACGTCACGTCCCCTGAACTATTGAACGTAATGACGTCACGTAACGGGTGTATCACTTTGCTTGGTGCACGATGACGTCACTAGAAAAGCGCGGTGACGTCGACTATAAATGTTCGCCGCTCGTTTGTTAATGCGTCATGTCGCACCAAACCGTTGCAGGCGCGGGCATCATGACTGCTGCTGCTGTAGCTGCTGCTGCTTCTCCTGCTACTACTACTGCTGCAGCTACTACTGCTGCAGCTGCTACTACTGCTGCAGCTGCTTCTGCTACTACTGCTGCAGCTGCTACTACTGCTGCAGCTGCTTCTGCTACTGCTGCTGCTGCTGCTGTAGCTGCTGCTGCTTCTCCTGCAGCTGCTGCTGCTTCTGCTACTACTGCTGCAGCTACTACTGCTGCAGCTGCTTCTGCTACTACTGCTGCAGCTGCTGCAGAGTCGGCTGCTTTAATGACGGCACTCCCCATGCGGCTGATGAGGATGCGTGGTGACGTCACGACCACCACCTCCCCCCCCTGCCACGCGCTGCGCGGTGACGTCACGACCACATCCCCCCCATGCTCTACGCGGTGACGTCACGACACACCCCTCCCCCCACACGCGCCGCGCGGTGACGTCACGACCACCCCACCCCCCTGCGCGATGACGTCACGACACCTTCCCCACACACACGCGCTGCGCGGTGACGTCACCGCGTCAATCCGGGATGGAGTCACGGGGAGGAGCGGTCTGAGGTTCCCAGGTGCCGCTCCTTCTGCACCCTCGCGTCTCCCTTCTCCACCCTCGCGTCTCCCTTCTCCACCCTCGCGTCTCCCTTCTCCACCCTCGCGTCTCCCTTCTCCCTCTCGCGTCTCCCTTCTCCACCCTCGCGTCTCCCTTCTCCACCCTCGCGTCTCCCTTCTGCACCCTCGCGTCTCCCTTCTCACCCTCGCGTCTCCCTTCTCCACCCTCGCGTCTCCCTTCTCCACCCTCGCGTCTCCCTCGCTCCACCCTCGCGTCTCCCTTCTGCACCCTCGCGTCTCCCTTGCTTCTCCCTCGCGTCTCCCTTCTCCACCCTCGCGTCTCCCTTCTCTCCCTCTTGCGTCTCCCTTGCTCCTGCCTTGCTTCTCTCTTGCGTCTCCCTTGCTCCTGCCTTGCTTCTCCCTTGCTCCTGCCTTGCTTCTCTCTTGCGTCTCCCTCGCGTCTCCCTTCTCTCCCTCTTGCGTCTCCCTTGCTCCTGCCTTGCTTCTCTCTTGCGTCTCCCTCTCTCCTGCCTTGCTTCTCCCTTGCTCCTGCCTTGCTTCTCCCTTGCTTCTCCCTTGCTTCTCCCTCTCTCCTGCCTTGCTTCTCCCTTGCTCCTGCCTTGCTTCGCCCTTGCTTCTCTCTTGCGTCTCCCTCTCTCCTGCCTTGCTTCTCCCTTGCTCCTGCCTTGCTCCTGCCTTGCTTCTCCCTTGCTTCTCCCTTGCTTCTCCCTCTCTCCTGCCTTGCTTCTCCCTTGCTCCTGCCATGCTTCTCCCTTGCTTCTCCCTTGCTTCTCCCTCTCTCCTGCCTTGCTTCTCCCTTGCTCCTGCCTTGCTTCGCCCTTGCTTCTCTCTTGCGTCTCCCTCTCTCCTGCCTTGCTTCTCTCTTGCTTCTCTCTTGCGTCTCCCTCTCTCCTGCCTTGCTTCTCCCTTGCTCCTGCCTTGCTTCGCCCTTGCTTCTCTCTTGCGTCTCCCTCTCTCCTGCCTTGCTTCTCCCTTGCTCCTGCCTTGCTTCTCTCTTGCTTCTCTCTTGCTTCTCCCTTGCTCCTGCCTTGCTTCTCCCTTGCTTCTCCCTCTCTCCTGCCTTGCTTCTCTCGTGCTTCTCTCTTGCGTCTCCCTCGCTTCGCCCTTGCTTCTCTCTTGCTTCTCTCTTGCTTCTCCCTTGCTCCTGCCTTGCTTCTCCCTTGCTCCTGCCTTGCTTCTCCCTTGCTTCTCCCTTGCTTCTCCCTTGCTTCTCCCTCTCTCCTGCCTTGCTTCTCCCTCGCTTCTCCCTCGCTTCTCCCTCGCTTCTCTCTTGCGTCTCCCTCGCTCCTCCCTTGCTCCTCCCTTGCTTCTCCCTTGCTTCTCCCTTGCTTCTCCCTTGCTTCTCCCTTGCTTCTCTCTCGCGTCTCCCTCGCTCCTCCCTCGCTCCTCCCTTGCTCCTCCCTTGCTCCTCCCTTGCTTCTCCCTTGCTTCTCTCTTGCGTCTCCCTCGCTCCCCCCTTGCTTCTCCCTTGCTTCTCTCTCGCGTCTCCCTCGCTCCCCCCTTGCTTCTCCCTTGCTTCTCTCTCGCGTCTCCCTCGCTCCTCCCTTGCTTCTCCCTTGCTTCTCTCTTGCGTCTCCCTTGCTCCTGCCTTGCTTCTCCCTTGCTCCTGCCATGCTTCTCCCTTGCTTCTCCCTTGCTTCTCCCTCTCTCCTGCCTTGCTTCTCCCTTGCTCCTGCCTTGCTTCGCCCTTGCTTCTCTCTTGCGTCTCCCTCTCTCCTGCCTTGCTTCTCTCTTGCTTCTCTCTTGCGTCTCCCTCTCTCCTGCCTTGCTTCTCCCTTGCTCCTGCCTTGCTTCGCCCTTGCTTCTCTCTTGCGTCTCCCTCTCTCCTGCCTTGCTTCTCCCTTGCTCCTGCCTTGCTTCTCTCTTGCTTCTCTCTTGCTTCTCCCTTGCTCCTGCCTTGCTTCTCCCTTGCTTCTCCCTCTCTCCTGCCTTGCTTCTCTCGTGCTTCTCTCTTGCGTCTCCCTCGCTTCGCCCTTGCTTCTCTCTTGCTTCTCTCTTGCTTCTCCCTTGCTCCTGCCTTGCTTCTCCCTTGCTCCTGCCTTGCTTCTCCCTTGCTTCTCCCTTGCTTCTCCCTTGCTTCTCCCTCTCTCCTGCCTTGCTTCTCCCTCGCTTCTCCCTTGCTTCTCCCTTGCTTCTCTCTTGCGTCTCCCTCGCTCCTCCCTTGCTCCTCCCTTGCTTCTCCCTTGCTTCTCCCTTGCTTCTCCCTTGCTTCTCTCTCGCGTCTCCCTCGCTCCTCCCTTGCTCCTCCCTTGCTCCTCCCTTGCTCCTCCCTTGCTTCTCCCTTGCTTCTCTCTTGCGTCTCCCTCGCTCCCCCCTTGCTTCTCCCTTGCTTCTCTCTCGCGTCTCCCTCGCTCCCCCCTTGCTTCTCCCTTGCTTCTCTCTCGCGTCTCCCTCGCTCCTCCCTTGCTTCTCCCTTGCTTCTCTCTTGCGTCTCCCTTGCTCCTGCCTTGCTTCTCCCTCTCTCCTGCCTTGCTTCTCCCTTGCTTCTCCCTTGCTTCTCCCTTGCTTCTCTCTTGCGTCTCCCTCGCTTCTCCCTTGCTCCTGCCTTGCTTCTCCCTTGCTGCTGCTGCTGCTGCTACAACGCCACCGCTGCTGCTGCTGCTGCCGCTTCTGCGACGCTTCTGCTTCTCGCGACTGCTGCGATGTGACGCGGGTGGCTGCTGCTGGAGCTGATCGTGATCATGTTGGTGCTGCTGATGATGATGATGGTGCTGCTGATGATGCTGATGCTGCTGCTGCTGGTGATGATGCTGATGCTGCTGATGATGATGCTGCTGCTGGTGATGATACTGATGATGATGCTGCTGCTGATGATGATGATGATGCTGCTGATGATGCTGATGATGATGATGCTGATGCTCCTGCTGGTGATGATGATGCTGATGCTGCTGATGATGCTGATGATGATGATGCTGCTGCTGGTGATGATGCTGATGATGATGATGCTGATGATGCTGATGATGATGATGATGATGCTGCTGCTGCTGATGATGCTGATAGTGCTGTTACTGCTGATGATGATACTTCTGATGATGTTGCTGCTGCTGATGCTGCTGATGATGCTGCTGCTGATGATGATGATGATGCTGCTGCTGGTGATGATGATGCTGCTGCTGATGATGCTGATGCTGCTGATGATGATGATGCTGCTGCTGATGATGCTGATGCTGCTGCTGGTGATGATGATGCTGATGCTGCTGCTGGTGATGATGCTGCTGATGATGATGATGATGCTGCTGCTGATGATGCTGATGCTGCTGCTGGTGATGATGCTGCTGATGATGATGATGCTGATGCTGCTGCTGGTGATGATGATGCTGCTGCTGATGATGCTGCTGCTGGTGATGATGATGCTGCTGATGATGCGGCTGATGATGATGATGATGATGCTGCTGTTGCTGATGATGATGCGGCTGATGATGCGGCTGATGATGATGATGATGATGCTGCTGTTGCTGATGCTGCTGCTGCTGATGATGATGCTGATGATGTTGCTGCTGCTGATGCTGCTGATAATGATGCTGATGCTGATGATGATGCTGCTGCTGATGATGTTGCTGCTGCTGCTGATGATGCTGCTGCTGATGATGGAAGTGATGATGTTTACATAGACTCACACAGAGACCCATAGACTCACACAGAGACCCATAGACTCACACAGAGACCCATAGACTCACACAGAGACCCACAGACTCGCACAGAGACCCATAGACTCGCACAGAGACCCATAGACTCGCACAGAGACCCATAGACTCACACAGAGACCCATAGACTCACACATAGACACCCACAGACTCGCACAGAGACCCATAGACTCACACAGAGACCCATAGACTCACACAGAGACCCATAGACTCACATAGAGACCCATAGACTCACACAGAGACCCATAGACTCGCACAGAGACCCATAGACTCAAAAGAGACCCACAGACTCACACAGAGACCCACAGACTCACACAGAGACCCACAGACTCACACAGAGACCCATAGACTCAAAAGAGACCCACAGACTCACACAGAGACCCACAGACTCACACAGAGACCCATAGACTCACACAAAGACACCCACAGACTCACACAGAGACCCACAGACTCACACAGAGACCCACATACTCACACAGAGACCCATAGACTCACACAGAGACCCATAGACTCAAAAGAGACCCACAGACTCACACAGAGACCCACAGACTCACACAGAGACCCATAGACTCAAAAGAGACCCACAGACTCACACATAGACCGACAGACTCACACAGAGACACCCACAGACTCACACAGAGACCCGTAGACTCACACAGAGACCCATAGACTCACACAGAGACCCACAGACTCACACAGAGACCCATAGACTCACACAGAGACCCACAGACTCGCACAGAGACCCACAGACTCACACAGAGACCCACAGACTCACACATAGACCCACAGACTCACACAGAGACCCATAGACTCAAAAGAGACCCACAGACTCACACAGAGACCCACACACTCACACAGAGACCCATAGACTCACACAGAGACACCCACAGACTCACACAGAGACCCATAGACTCAAAAGAGACCCACAGACTCACACAGAGACCCACAGACTCACACAGAGACCCACAGACTCACACAGAGACCCACAGACTCACACAGAGACCCATAGACTCAAAAGAGACCCACAGACTCACACATAGACCGACAGACTCACACAGAGACACCCACAGACTCACACAGAGACCCGTAGACTCACACAGAGACCCATAGACTCACACAGAGACCCACAGACTCACACAGAGACCCACAGACTCACACAGAGACCCACAGACTCACACAGAAACCCACATACTCACACAGAGACCCATAGACTCACACAGAGACCCATAGACTCAAAAGAGACCCACAGACTCACACAGAGACCCACAGACTCACACAGAGACCCATAGACTCAAAGAGACCCACAGACTCACACAGAGACCCACAGACTCACACAGAGACCCATAGACTCAAAAGAGACCCACAGACTCACACAGAGACCCACAGACTCACACAGAGACCCACAGACTCACACAGAGACCCATAGACTCACACAGAGACACCCACAGACTCACACAGAGACCCACAGACTCACACAGAGACCCACAGACTCACACAGAGACCCATAGACTCACACAGAGACCCATAGACTCAAAAGAGACCCACAGACTCACACAGAGACCCACAGACTCACACAGAGACCCATAGACTCACACAGAGACACCCACAGACTCACACATAGACCCACAGACTCACACAGAGACCCACAGACTCACACAGAGACCCATAGACTCACACAGAGACCCATAGACTCAAAAGAGACCCACAGACTCACACAGAGACCCACAGACTCACACAGAGACCCATACACTCAAAAGAGACCCACAGACTCACACAGAGACCCATACACTCAAAAGAGACCCACAGACTCACACAGAGACCGACAGACTCACACAGAGACACCCACAGACTCACACAGAGACCCATAGACTCACACAGAGACCCATAGACTCACACAGAGACCCACAGACTCACACAGAGACCCACAGACTCACACAGAGACTCACAGACTCACACAGACCCACATACTCACACAGAGACCCATAGACTCACACAGAGACCCACAGACTCGCACAGAGACCCACAGACTCACACAGAGACCCACAGACTCACGCAGAGACCCACAGACTCACACAGAGACCCATAGACTCAAAAGAGACCCACAGACTCACACAGAGACCCACAGACTCACACAGAGACCCATAGACTCAAAAGAGACCCACAGACTCACACAGAGACCGACAGACTCACACAGAGACACCCACAGACTCACACAGAGACCCATAGACTCACACAGAGACCCATAGACTCACACAGAGATCCACAGACTCACACAGAGACCCACAGACTCACACAGAGACCCACATACTCACACAGAGACCCACAGGCTCACACAGAGACCCACAGACTCACACAGAGACCCACAGACTCACACAGAGACCCACAGACTCACACAGAGACCCATAGACTCAAAAGAGACCCACAGACTCACACAGAGACCCACAGACTCACACAGAGACCCACAGACTCACACAGAGACCCATAGACTCAAAAGAGACCCAAAGACTCACACAGAGACCGACAGACTCACACAGAGACACCCACAGACTCACACAGAGACCCATCGACTCACACAGAGACCCATAGACTCACACAGAGACCCACAGACTCACACAGAGACCCACAGACTCACACAGAGACCCACATACTCACACAGAGACCCATAGGCTCACACAGAGACCCATAGACTCACACAGAGACCCACAGGCTCACACAGAGACCCACAGACTCACACAGAGACCCACAGTCTCACACAGAGACCCACAGACTCACACAGAGACCCATAGACTCACACAGAGACACCCACAGACTCACACAGAGACCCATAGACTCACACAGAGACCCACAGACTCGCACAGAGACCCACAGGCTCACACAGAGACCCACAGACTCACACAGAGACCCACAGACTCACACAGAGACCCACAGACTCACACAGAGACCCATAGACTCAAAAGAGACCCAGAGACTCACACAGAGACCCACAGACTCACACAGAGACCCATAGACTCAAAAGAGACCCATAGACTCAAAAGAGACCCACAGACTCACACAGAGACCGACAGACTCACACAGAGACCCATAGACTCACACAGAGACCCATAGACTCACACAGAGACCCACAGTCTCACACAGAGACCCACAGTCTCACACAGAGACCCACAGACTCACACAGAGACCCACATACTCACACAGAGACCCATAGACTCACACAGAGACCCACAGACTCGCACAGAGACCCACAGACTCACACAGAGACCCACAGACTCACACAGAGACCCATAGACTCAAAAGAGACCCACAGACTCACACAGAGACCCACAGACTCACACAGAGACCCACAGACTCACACAGAGACCCACAGACTCACACAGAGACCCATAGACTCACACAGAGACACCCACAGACTCACACAGAGACCCACAGACTCACACAGAGACCCACAGACTCGCACAGAGACCCATAGACTCACACAGAGACCCACAGACTCACTCAGAGACCCACAGACTCACACAGAGACACCCACAGACTCACACAGAGACCCACAGACTCACACAGAGACCCACAGACTCACACAGAGACCCATAGACTCACACAGAGACACCCACAGACTCACACAGAGACCCACAGACTCACACAGAGACCCACAGACTCGCACAGAGACCCATAGACTCACACAGAGACCCACAGACTCACTCGCACAGAGACCGATAGACTCACACAGAGAGCCAAAAACTCGCACAGAGACCCACAGACTCACACAGAGACCCACAGACTCACACAGAGACCCATAGACTCACACAGAGACCCACAGACTCACACAGAGGCCCATATACTCACACAGAGACCCACAGACTCACACAGAGACCCACAGACTCACACAGAGACCCACAGACTCACACAGAGACCCATAGACTCACACAGAGACCCACAGACTCACACAGAGACCCACAGACTCACACAGAGACCCACATACTCACACAGAGACCCATAGACTCAAAGAGACCCACAGACTCACACAGAGACCCACAGACTCACACAGAGACCCACAGACTCACACAGAGACCCACAGACTCACACAGAGACCCACAGACTCACACAGGAATCGGTGTGTTCGTGTCTCCGCAGGTATCCGTGGTGTCTCGGTTGTGTGGCTCTGAGAGACTCCAACCGACACTCAGTGCCGTGAAGGTCTCCATCACTCACTCACTCATTCAGTCATTCACTCACTCACTCACTCCCTCACTCACTCATTCACTCTTTCACTCATTCACTCACTCCCTCACTCATTCACTTACTCATTCACTCACTCACTCATTCACTCACTCCCTCCCTCCCTCACTCACTCCCTCCCTCACTCATTCACTCACTCACTCATTCACTCACTCCCTCCCTTCCAGGTCGCCACTCTCACAACGCACCCAGTGTCTCCGACACGGCCATCGTGAACCCCTTGAGATAGAGACCCACACCCAGGGCTTGAACCCAGACCCTCAGTGTCTCTGACGCGGCCACCGTGAACCCCCTGAGAGAGAGACACCCAGACCCAGGGCTTGAACCCAGCCTCTCAGTGTCTATGACACGGCCATTGTGAACCCCCTGAGACTGAGAGAGACACCCAGACCCAGGGCTCGAACCCAGACTCTCTGTGTCTCCCACACGGCCATCGTGAACCCCCTGAGAGAGACACCCAGACCCAGGGCTTGAACCCAGACCCTCAGTGTCTCCGACACGGCCATTGTGAACCCCCTGAGAGAGAGAGACACCCAGACCCAGGGCTCGAACCCAGACTCTCAGTGTCTCTGACACGTCCGACTGAAACCACAAATGAACCTTGCGTTGTGGCCGAAACGTCGTGAGAATTATTTTATTATGTTTTATTTTTATTATTTTATTATCTCCATTCTACGTGACTTTACCGAAAGAACCAAGAAGATGAATCCCTGCAGTCACGAAAGCTTTAAATCGACACAAATGAACCGTCAAAGAACTTTTACGTAGTTTAGTTTCACCGGCAAGTCTCTCTCTTTCTGCCCCCCCCCTCTCTCCTCTCACTCCCAGGTCTCTCACCCCACCGCCCCCCCCCACCGCCCCATGGGCTGCCCGCTAGCGATGGGGGGCGCGGGACAGACCCAGGTGGCATGGGATGGGTTGCCCGACTGAGACCACAAATGAACCTTGCGTTGTGGCCGAAACGTCATGAGAATTATTTTATTATGTTTTATTTTTATTATTTTATTATCTCCATTCTACGTGACTTTACCGAAAGAACCAAGAAGATGAATCCCTGCAGTCACGAAAGCTTTAAATCGACACAAATGAACCGTCAAATAACTTTTACGTAGTTTAGTTTCACCGGCAAGTCTCTCTCTCTCTGCCCCCCCCCCTCTCCTCTCACTCCCAGGTCTCTCGCCTCACCCCCCCCCCTCACCGCCCCATGAGGCTGCCCGCTAGCGATGGGGGGCGCGGGACAGACCCAGGTGGCATGGGATGGGTTGCCCGACTGAGACCACAAATGAACCGTCAAAGAACTTCAACATAGTTTAGTTTTACAGTCAACCTCTCTCTGCCCCCCCTCTCCTCTCACTCCCAGGTCTCTCACCCCACCGCCCCCCACACCGCCCCATGGGCTGCCCGCGAGCGATGGGGGGCGCGGGGCGGCTGCCCCCGCGTGTCCTCGAGCTCATCCTGTCGTTCGTGGAGCTGGCCGACCTGGGCCGCTGTGCGCGCGTGTGCCGCCACTGGCAGCGCTGCCTGGAGGACGAGGGCAGCGAGGTGTGGCGGGCAGCCTGCGCACGCCTGCTGCCCCACGACGCGCTGCAGGGGGACCTCCTGCGGGCAGTGCCCACCTACAAAGCCAAGGTGGGCGGGGGGGCAGGGGGGCAGGGGGTGGTCACAGGACCGCTTGAGATGATCGGCACCGCCCGTGTCGGCCGTGAGAGGGAATCGAACTCGGGTCACCGGGTTCGCAGCGGCAGCCGCTACACGACACACACACACATCACACACACGCATACACACCACACACACACCACACACACACGCATGCACACACACACACATCACACGCATACACACACACACACCACACACACACGCATACACACACACACACATCACACGCATACACACACACACACCACACACACACGCATACACACACACACACCACACACACACGCATGCACACACACACACATCACACGCATACACACACACACACCACACACACACGCATACACACACACACACCACACACACACGCATACACACATACACACCACACACACACGCATACATACACACACACACACCACACACACGCATACACACACACACACCACACACACACGCATACACACACACACACCACACACACGCATACACACACGCATACACACACACACACCACACACACACGCATACACACACACACACCACACACACACGCATACACACACACACACCACACACACACGCATACACACATACACACACACCACGCACACATCACCCACTCACCCCCACTCACCACACCCACCACACTCACCCACCACACTCACCCACCACACTCACCCACCACACTCACCCACCCACTCACCACACCCACCACACTCACCCACCACACTCACCCACCCACTCACCCACCACACCCACTCACCCACTCACCACCACACCCACCACCCCCCACCCACCACACCCACCACACTCACCCCCACCCACCACACCCACCCCCACCCACCACACCCACCACACTCACCCCCCCCACTCGCCACACCCACCACACTCACCCACCACACTCACCCACCCACTCACCCATCACACCCACTCACCCACTCACCACCACACCCACCACCCCCCACCCACCACACCCACCACACTCACCCCCACCCACCACACCCACCACACTCACCCCCCCCACTCGCCACACCCACCACACTCACCCACCACACTCACCCACCCACTCACCCATCACACCCACTCACCCACTCACCACCACACCCACCACCCCCCACCCACCACACCCACCACACTCACCCCCACCCACCACACCCACCCCCCCCACTCGCCACACCCACCACACTCACCCACCACACTCACCCACCCACTCACCCACCACACCCACTCACCCACTCACCACCACACCACACCCACCACCCCCACCCACCACACCCACCACCCACCACACCCACCACACTCACCCACCCACTCGCCCACTCACCCACCACACCCACTCACCACCACACCCACACCCACCACCCCCACTCGCCACACCACACACCCACACTCACCGCCGCACCACCCCGCGCCCGCAGGTGCGCTCGCTGTGCCACGCGTGGAACCCCGACGACTGCTCCCGCAACGTCTTCATCAAGCGCAGCGGCTTCACGCTCCACCGCAACCCGGTGGCTCAGAGCACGGACGGCGCGCGCGCCCGTCTCGGCTTCACCGAGGGCCGCCACGCCTGGGAGGTGTGGTGGGAGGGGCCCCTGGGCACGGTGGCCGTGGTGGGCGTGGCGACGCGCCGCGCCCCCATGCAGTGCCAGGGCTACGTGGCCCTGCTGGGCTCCGACGTGGAGAGCTGGGGCTGGAACCTGGTGGACAACAGCCTCCTGCACGGCGGGGAGGTCACCGGGAGCTTCCCGCAGTGCAACAACGCACCCAAGTACCAGGTGCGGTGGCGTCACGGTGGTGGTGGTGGTGGTGGAGGTGGTGATGGTGGTGATGATGGTGGTGGTGGTGGAGGTGGTGATGGTGGTGATGATGGTGGTGGTGGTGGTGGAGGTGGTGGAGGTGGTGACGGTGGTGGTGACGGTGGTGTTGACGGTGGTGATGATGGTGGTGGTGGTGGTGGTGGAGGTGGTGATGGTGGTGATGATGGTGGTGATGATGGTGGTGGTGGTGGAGGTGGTGACGGTGGTGGTGATGGTGGTGGTGGTGGTGGAGGTGGTGATGGTGGTGGTGGTGGTGGAGGTGGTGATGGTGGTGGTGGTGGTGGAGGTGGTGATGGTGGTGATGATGGTGGTGGTGGTGGAGGTGGTGACGGTGGTGGTGACAGTGGTGATGATGGTGGTGGTGGAGGTGGTGATGGTGGTGATGATGGTGGTGGTGGTGGTGGAGGTGGTGATGGTGGTGATGATGGTGGTGGTGGTGGTGACGGTGGTGGTGACAGTGGTGATGATGGTGGTGGTGGTGGTGGAGGTGGTGATGGTGGTGATGATGGTGGTGGTGGTGGAGGTGGTGATGGTGGTGATGATGGTGGTGGTGGTGGAGGTGGTGACGGTGGTGGTGACAGTGGTGATGATGGTGGTGGTGGTGGAGGTGGTGATGATGGTGGTGGTGGTGGAGGTGGTGATGGTGGTGATGATGGTGGTGGTGGTGGAGGTGGAGATGATGGTGGTGTTGACGGTGGTGATGATGGTGGTGGTGGAGGTGGTGATGGTGGTGATGATGGTGGTGGTGGTGGAGGTGGTGATGGTGGTGATGGTGGTGATGATGGTGGTGGTGGCGGAGGTGGAGATGATGGTGGTGTTGACGGTGGTGATGATGGTGGTGGTGGTGGAGGTGGTGATGGTGGTGATGATGGTGGTGGTGGTGGTGACGGTGGTGGTGGAGGTCGTGGTGGTGGCGGTGGTGGCGGTGGTGACGGTGGTGGAGGTGGTGGTGGAGGTGGTGGTGGTGGTGGAGGTGGAGATGATGGTGGTGTTGACGGTGGTGATGATGGTGGTGGTGGTGGAGGTGGTGATGGTGGTGATGATGGTGGTGGTGGTGGTGGAGGTGGTGATGGTGGTGATGATGGTGGTGGTGGTGGAGGTGGTGACGGTGGTGGTGACAGTGGTGATGATGGTGGTGGTGGTGGAGGTGGTGATGGTGGTGATGATGGTGGTGGTGGTGGTGGTGGAGGTGGTGATGGTGGTGATGATGGTGGTGGTGGTGGAGGTGGTGACGGTGGTGGTGACAGTGGTGATGATGGTGGTGGTGGTGGTGGAGGTGGTGATGGTGGTGATGATGGTGGTGGTGGTGGAGGTGGTGATGGTGGTGATGATGGTGGTGGTGGTGGAGGTGGTGACGGTGGTGGTGACAGTGGTGATGATGGTGGTGGTGGTGGAGGTGGTGATGGTGGTGATGATGGTGGTGGTGGTGGTGGTGGTGGTGGTGGAGGTGGTGATGGTGGTGATGATGGTGGTGGTGGTGGAGGTGGTGACGGTGGTGGTGACAGTGGTGATGATGGTGGTGGTGGTGGTGGAGGTGGTGATGGTGGTGATGATGGTGGTGGTGGTGGTGGTGGAGGTGGTGATGGTGGTGATGATGGTGGTGGTGGTGGAGGTGGTGACGGTGGTGGTGACAGTGGTGATGATGGTGGTGGTGGTGGAGGTGGTGATGGTGGTGATGATGGTGGTGGTGGTGGTGGAGGTGGTGATGGTGGTGATGATGGTGGTGGTGGTGGAGGTGGAGATGGTGGTGGTGGAGGTCGTGGTGGTGGCGGTGGTGGCGGTGGTGACGGTGGTGGAGGTGGTGGTGGAGGTGGTGGTGGTGGTGTTGCCGCTGGCGCTGATGACGTTTCCCCGCGTGCAAACGTCCAAGCACACAACACACACAAACACACACACAAACACACACACAAACACACACACACACAAACACACACACACACAAACACACACACAAACACAAACACACACAAACACAAACACGCACACAAGCACAAACACACACAAACACGCACAAACACAAACACACACACAAACACGCACACACACAAACACACACACACACACAAACACACACACAAACACAAACACGCACACACGCACAAACACACACAAACACACACACAAACACGCACACACACACACAAACACACACACGCAAACACACACGCAAACACACACACACACAAACACACACAAACACACACACAAACACACAAACACAAACAAACACAAACACACACAAACACAAACACACACGCACACCACCAATACCAACACCGATTTTTCCCCCACCGCCGCCGCCGCCGCCGCCGCCGTTCAGATTGGCGAGCGCATGCGCGTGCTGCTGGACGTGGAGGAACGCACGCTGGCGTTTGAGCGTGGCCACGAGTTCCTGGGCGTCGCGTTCCGCGCGCTGCCCAAGGCGCGCCTCTTCCCCGCCGTGTCGGCCGTCTACGGCAACACCGAAGTCTCCATGGTCTACCTGGGCCGCCCGCTCGACGGGTGACGGCGTCGCCGCGGCAACGGGCCGGCGTCGCCGCGGCAACGGGCCGGCGTCGCCGCGGCAACGGGCCGGCGTCGCCGCGGCAACGGGCCGGCGTCGCCGCGGCAACGGGCCGGCGTCGCCGCGGCAACGGGCCGGCGTCGCCGCGGCAACGCCGAAGGTCTCCGCGGCAGCACCTGGGGCGCCCGCTCGATGAAGTTGCCGCGGCGACGCCTCTGGTTGCCGCGGTGACGCCGGGGGTCGCCGCGCCGACGCCTCTGGTTGCCGCGGTGACGCCGGGGGTCGCCGCGCCGACGCCTCTGGTTGCCGCGGTGACGCCGGCGTTTCGGTGGAGAGTGCTGGGGTTTCCACGGCGACGCTGATGGGTTGCGGTGGCGACGGAGGGTCCGGCGGTCGTGGTGACGTCATCCCGACATCACGGATCGCACCGTACCGTCAGCACCAAAGCCTCTACCATCACTGGACCGGCACCAGAATCTGAATATTTATTTATAGTCGAGGAGGAATCCTGTGAGCTATAAAGCTCTTTCACACGGATGTCCTGTATTTCACAGATGACCATCACCAACACCGCTACCATCACTGTACCATCACCACTACCATCACCACTACCACTACCATCACCACTACCATCACCACTACCATCACCACTACCATCACCATCACCATCACTGTACCATCACCACTACCATCACCGCTACCATCACCAACACCGCTACCATCACTGTACCATCACCACTACCATCACCACTACCATCACCACTACCATCACCATCACCACTACCATCACCAACACCGCTACTATCACTGTACCATCACCACTACCATCACCATCACCACTACCATCAACACCACTACCATCACCACTACCATCACCACTACCATCACCACTACCATCACCAACACTGCTACCATCACCATCACCGCTACCATCACCGCTATCATCACCGTACCATCATCAACAATGCTACCATCACCAACACCGCTACCATCACCAACACCGCTACCATCACCGTACCATCACCGACACAACTACCATCACTCTGCCATCACCGTACCAACACCGCTACCATCACCGCTACCATCACCTTGGCATCGCTGCCATCGCCGCCATCACGTGACCCACCAACAACCGCCAACGTCGCCACCACGCACCAACATCATCACCGCCACCACCATCACCGGCATTCTCTCTCACTCACGCCCCCCACACAGCCCCCCACCCCAGCCCACTCCCCCACCCCAGCCCACTCCCCCACGCCAGCCCACTCCCCCACCCCAGCCCACTCCCCCACCCCAGCCCACTCCCCCACCCCAGCCCACTCCCCCACCCCAGCCCACTCCCCCACCCCAGCCCACTCCCCCACCCCAGCCCACTCCCCCACCCCAGCCCACTCCCCCACCCCAGCCCACTCCCCCACCCCAGCCCACTCCCCCACCCCAGCCCACTCCGCCACCCCAGCCCACTCCGCCACCCCAGCCCACTCCCCCACCCCAGCCCACTCCCCCACCCCAGCCCACTCCCCCACCCCAGCCCACTCCCCCACCCCAGCCCACTCCGCCACCCCAGCCCACTCCCCCACCCCAGCCCACTTCCCCACCCCAGCCCACTCCCCCACCCCAGCCCACTCCCCCACCCCAGCCCACTCCCCCACCCCAGCCCACTCCCCCACCCCAGCCCACTCCCCCACCCCAGCCCACTCCCCCACCCCAGCCCACTCCCCCACCCCAGCCCACTCCCCCACCCCAGCCCACTCCCCCACCCCAGCCCACTCCCCCACGCGTTTCAGCGGCCGTGATTGGTCGTCGCGGTACTCCGAATCGTCGAACAGCCCTGTGATTGGTCTAGAGGGGCGATGACATCATCGTCGTCGTCGTCATGTGACGCGTTTCAGCGGCCGTGATTGGTCGTCGCGGTATCCCGAATCGTCGACCGGCCCCGTGATTGGTCTAGAGGGGCAATGACATCATCGTCGTCGTCATCGTTGTCATGGCTCATCTACAGGCGGCGAGTCTCAGCCTGGTCAGGTAGACGAAGTGGCTCACCTACAGGCGGTGAGACTCAGCCTGGTCAGGTAGAGGAAGTGACTCACCTACAGGCGGTGAGACTCAGCCTGGTCAGGTAGAGGAAGTGACTCACCTACAGGCGGTGAGTCTCAGCCTGGTCAGGTAGAGGAAGTGACTCACCTACAGGCGGCGAGACTCAGCCTGGTCAGGTAGAAGAAGTGACTCACCTACAGGCGGCGAGACTCAGCCTGGTCAGGTAGAGGAAGTGACTCACCTACAGGCGGCGAGACTCAGCCTGGTCAGGTAGAGGAAGTGACTCACCTACAGGCGGCGAGACTCAGCCTGGTCAGGTAGAGGAAGTGACTCACCTACAGGCGGTGAGTCTCAGCCTGGTCAGGTAGAGGAAGTGACTCACCTACAGGCGGTGAGACTCAGCCTGGTCAGGTAGAGGAAGTGGGTCACCTACAGGCGGTGAGACTCAGCCTGGTCAGGTAGAGGAAGTGACTCACCTACAGGCGGCGAGACTCAGCCTGGTCAGGTAGAGGAAGTGACTCACCTACAGGCGGTGAGACTCAGCCTGGTCAGGTAGAGGAAGTGACTCACCTACAGGCGGCGAGACTCAGCCTGATCAGGTAGAGGAAGTGACTCACCTACAGGCGGTGAGACTCAGCCTGGTCAGGTAGAGGAAGTGACTCACCTACAGGCGGTGAGTCTCAGCCTGGTCAGGTAGAGGAAGTGACTCACCTACAGGCGGCGAGACTCAGCCTGGTCAGGTAGAGGAAGTGACACCTACAGGCGGTGAGACTCAGCCTGGTCAGGTAGAGGAAGTGGGTCACCTACAGGCGGTGAGACTCAGCCTGGTCAGGTAGAGGAAGTGGGTCACCTACAGGCGGCGAGACTCAGCCTGGTCAGGTAGAGGAAGTGACTCACCTACAGGCGGTGAGACTCAGCCTGGTCAGGTAGAGGAAGTGGGTCACCTACAGGCGGTGAGACTCAGCCTGGTCAGGTAGAGGAAGTGGGTCACCTACAGGCGGTGAGACTCAACAGACGCCCTCCGCCTTGTTGCTGTGCTGCATCGGCTGTTGTGTTGCTGTGTTATATTTATCGTGCTCCGCATGTGTGTGTGTCGATGTGTGTGTGTCGATGTGTGTGTGTCGGTGTGTGTGTCAATGTCTGTGTGTGTGTGGGGAGTGGTGGGTGTAGTGGTTAGCGCCACCCTGCGCTGCGAACCCGGCGACCCGAGTTCGATTCCCGCTCACGGCCAACACCGGCGGTGACGATTATTTGAACCGGTCCTGGTCCTCCCCTAGGTCGACTCGGCCTCAAATGAGTAACTGGTGTAGCGGTGTGCAGTAAACATCGCCACTGGGGAGACAAAGGCGGCCGGGCGTGGTGTTGGCCCACCCACCCCCTCGTGTGCCACAGTGCCGGTAGCCTTCATAGGTGCTGCTCGCTAACGGCACTTGCCCCTACAGTCCGTTACAGGCTACACGGGGGACCTTTGTCTTTGTGAGCGTGTTGCCTGTTCATTAAAGCTGCGTGAAGTCGATTTGCACTCGGAGCGTTCCCTGCGTCCACCAATGTCGCGTGGTCTACCCACTGCTCGATGGGTCAGGCCTCTTCAATGGCAAGCCGTGGGCTCCACTCAGGGGCACCCTCAGTGGCAGCTGCCCCTGTGCGTTAGTCTGCCAGGAGTTGGGGGGGGGGGGGGCGACGTTTCGGGCAATGTCCCTTGACAGCAACACACGGCCTGTGCGCCATGAGGAAGGCCCGCCGTCCGAAACGTCGGCTATTGATTCCCTCTTAAGCACAACAACCAATGAATACAACAACCGTCATTCGCCACTAAGTGGCGGTGACGTCACCACGACGCTTGTGCCAGGCTGGGTGCACGTTGAGGCCACGTGGAGTGTCGAACGCCCGCTGGCAGGAGGTCACGGGGCAGACCCAGCAGGTGCCACGGGTCGACTGACCGAGATGACCGAGATGACTGGCTGATGCACCACCCACGCCACACCACAACAACAACAACAACAACAACCGCCATTCGCCACTAAGTGGCGGTGACGTCACCACGACGCTTGTGCCAGGCCATGTGCACCTTGAGGCCACGTGAAGTGTCGAACGCCCGCTGGCAGGAGGTCACGGGGCAGACCCAGGTGCCACGGGTCGACTGACCGAGATGACCGAGATGACTGGCTGATGCACCACCTGTGCCCCCTACTGTACCAACTTGCTGTGCTTTAGCCACCCGTCGCTCCGCTCGTTGTTGTGAGCGTCGCTCCTCCGCCCTCCGTTGTTGTTGGAGGGCGACTGCCTCCAACTGCCCAGTAGCGTCCTTCACGAGCCTCCTCCACAGAGGCCGATCTTGACACCGCTGGTACCAGTCATCGGCAAGTCCACTCAGCTCCACGTCCTCCTGTACCACATCACTCCATCTCTTCTCTAGCCCGTGCCGCGCCCGTTTAGCCCCCTCGATCCGGCCGAACAAAAGCTGTTTAGGCATGCGGTGGCTGGGCATGCGGGCTACATGGCCCAGCCAACGCAGCCTTGCCTGCCGGAGGAGCTCACTGATGGGACTTTGCCCAGATCTTTCAAGGACTTGTGAGCTCCTCACACAATCCAGCCTGGTTAAACCCAGGATGGATCGTAGGCAGGCCAGCCTAAATGTTTCCAACCGGCGAAGATGCTCCACTAGGGGGGTCCACGTTTCGCAAGCGTAGAGAAGGGAGGGAATGACCGTGGCCGAGAAGACCTGAAGCTTCGTGCGGAGCGACAGACCAGGTAGCTTCCACACAGCGTTACGCAACCGATGAAAAGATATTGCCGCTCGACTGATTCGGAGTGAGACCTCTGCTGATAAACTGGAGCCGGTCATAAGCACACTGCCCAGGTATGGGAAACTCTCCACTCTCTCCACAACTGCCCCATCACCAATTGGGAGTTGTGGGGGTGGAGTGTCCGATGGTACAAAATACCCAGGCAGGTGCTTAGTTTTGGTGGGGCTGATGGTAAGGCCCCACCTCTTAGTGGCACGCTCCAGTCTCAGCAGCAGCGTCTCCAACTCCTCTTCTGAATGAGCAGCTATTACCAAATCATCGGCATACATAACGTGGTTGACCAACACCACACACACCACAACACACACACCACACAACACAAGCACGACACCACACCGCACACACACCATACACCCACCACACACACACCACACACACACCACAACACACACCACACTCAACACAAGCACGACACCACACCATACACCCACCACACACACACCACACACACACCACACACACACACCACACACACCACAACACACACAACACAAGCACGACACCACACCGCACACACACCATACACCCACCACACACCACACACACACCACACACAACACAAGCACGACACCACACCGCACACACCACACACACACCATACACCACACACACCACTCACACCACACACACACCACTCACACCACACACCAACACACACACCACACACCACACTACACACACACCACACTACACACACCACACTACACACACGCCACACACACACACCACTCACACCACACACCAACACACACACCACACACACCACACTACACACACGCCACACACACACACCACTCACACCACACACCAACACACACACCACACACACCACACTACACACACACCACACTACACACACGCCACACACACACACCACTCACACACCACCACACACACCACACTACACACACACCACACTACACACACCACACACGCCACACACACCACTCACACCACACACACCACACACACACCACTCACACCACACTACACACACACCACACTACACACACCACACTACACACCACTCACACCACACCACACACACCACACACACCACACTACACACACACCATACACGCCACACACACACCACTCACACACCACCACGCACACCACACCACACTACACACACCACACACGCCACACACACACCACACTACACACACACCACACTACACACACACCACACTACACACACACCACACACACCACTCACACACTACACACACCACACACGCCACACACACACACCACTCACACACACCACACACACACCACGCACACCACACTACACACACCACCACGCACACCACACACACCACACTACACACACCACACACACACACCACACACGCCACACACACCACTCACACACCACCACACCACACTACACACACACCACACTACACACACCACACACACCACTCACACACCACCACACACACCACACACACCACACTACACACACCACACACGCCACACACACCACTCACACCACCACACACACCACACTACACACACACCACACTACACACACACCACACACGCCACACACACACCACTCACACACCACCACGCACACACCACCACGCACACCACACACACCACACTACACACACCACACACGCCACACACCAACACACACACCACTACACACACACCACACTACACACACACCACACACCAACACACACACCACACACGCCACACTACACACACACCACACTACACACACCACACACGCCACACACACCACACACGCCACACACCACTCACACACACCACTCACACACCAACACACACCACCACACACCACACACACTACACACACCACACACGCCACACACACACACCACACACGCCACACTACACACACACTACACACACACCACACCACACACACCACACACGCCACACTACACACACACCACACTACACACCCCACACACACACCACACACACTCAGGTCGGCTTCGACGGAAAACTCAGAACGTCGCGAGTTCATAGATAGGTTCAAATAAGTCACGTAGATAGGTTAAAATAAAAAACTAGTAGTTTTTAAATAATTTTCTTTGAACAAAAAACTAAACTAGTAAAACTAGTAGTTTTTTGGTATTTTCTTTGAACAAATAACTAGTAGTAAACTACTAAAACTAGTAGTTTTTATTATTTTTTAGTTGTATTTTCTTGGAACAAAAAACTCGTAGTAAGCTACTAAAACTAGTAGTTTTTTTTATTTTCTTAGAACAAAAAACTCGTAATAAACTACTAAAACTAGTAATTTCTTGTTATTTTCTAGTAGTTTTTTTGTTATTTTCTTTCAACTTATCTGCGTGACTTCACCGAAAGACCCTGCAGTCACGAAAGCTTCAAGTCAACATTTATAGCGCGTTCATTCAATTTTATGAATACCGAGTTTATTCAAGCCGCTACGCCCCGCCCACTTATTCCCTTGCCCCGCCCACTTCCGCCCTCGCCCCGCCCCTCCCTCCCTTCGCCGCCTCCTCCCTCCCTTGCCCCGCCCACTTCCTCCCTTGCCCCGCCCACTTCATCCCTTACCCCGCCCACTTCCTCCCTCGCCCCGCCCACTTCCTCCCTCACCCCGCCCACTTCCTCCCTCGCCCCGCCCCCTTCCTCCTTTGCCCCGCCCATCTTCCCCCAACCGCTCCAACCGTCCCCCCTCCCCCTGACCTCCTTCCCCCCCTACCCCGCCCCCCTCCCTCCGCTCCTCCCCGCCCCTGTAACGGTCGCGACCAACCGCCCCGCCCCCGCCGCGCGCTGATTGGCTCAAACCGCCTCCGAGGCGACCAATGGGAGGGCGAGGCGTGAATTTGAAAATAGCAGCGTGGGTTGACGCTGCTGCTGCTGCTGCTACTGCTGCTGCTACTCGGAGGGGTTTAAAGTCGCCGATTCACCACGAAGACGTGAGATTGTTGACTACTTTTATTACTTTTATACACACACGTACACCGTACGTTAGCTACGTGGCGATTGAAGCAAAGGTAGAGTTTGTGGTTTATACCACATTGCAGTTGCAGAAGCGAGAAGACGTTTTTTCTTTGGGTGTTGGTAAGTGTCCATTGGTGGCGTGGTGTGTGTGTTGTGTGTGTGTGTGTTGTGTGTGGCTGTGTGTGTATGTTGTGTGTGTAGTGTGCTGTGGTGTGTGTAGTGTGTGTTGTGTGAGTGGTGTGTGTACTGTGTGTGTGTGCTGTGTGTATGCTGTGTGTGTACTGTGTGTGTACTGTGGGCAGTGTGTGCTGTGTGCATGGGCTGTGCTGTGTGTGTGCATGCTGTGTGTGGGCGTGCTGTGTGTGTGTGTGCTGTGTGTGCTGTGTGTGTGTATGTGGTGTTTGTGTGTAGGGTGTGTAGTGTGTGCTGTGTGTGTAGTGTGTGCTGTGTATGTGGTGTGCTGTGTATGTGGTGTGTTGTGTATGTGGTGTGCTGTGTGTGTGGTGTGTAGTGCTGTGTGTGTAGTGCTGTGTGTGGTGTGTGTGTGCTGTGTAGTGTGTGTGCTGTGTGTGCTGTGTGTGTGTGCTGTGTGTGTGTGTTGTGCTGGGTGTGGTGTGTGGTGTGTGTGTGTGCAGTGTGTGTGTATGTGCTGTGTGTGTGGTGTGTGTATTGTGTGTGCTGTATGTGCTGTGTGTGTGTGTGTGCGGTGTGTGTGCAGTGTGTGTGTGTATTTGCTGTGTGCTGTGTATGTGCTGTGTGTGTACTGTCCGTGTGCTGTGTGTGTGTACTGTGTGTGGGGTTATCATTGTTGTTGTTGAGTGCGGTGTGGTGAAGGACGCCACCGGGCGAGTGCCAGGCTAGGTGCACTGTATTGCTGCTGGAGCGACGCTCACAACAACGAGCGGAGCGCCGGGCGGATAAAACGATACGAGTTGGCACAGTGTGGGGGGGGGGGGGGTGGTCACAGCTGGTGGTGCACCCAGCCTGGCACGGGCGCCGTGGTGACGTCGCCGTCACTTGGTGGCGATTGGCGGGAATTGGTATTGGTGGTGTAATGTGCCGGCAGCCTTGTGTGTGCATATGTGTCGTGTGTGTTGTGTGTGTGTTGTATGTGTGTTGTGTGTATGTTGTATGTATGTTGTGTGTATGTTGTATGTATGTTGTGTGTGTGTATGTTGTGTGTGTGTATTTTGTATGCTGTGTGTATGTTGTGTTGTATGCATGTTGTGTGTATGTTGTATGTTTTTTGTATGATTGTGTGTGTATGTTGTGTGTATTTTGTGTGTGTATGTTGTGTGTGTTGTATGTTGTGTGTATGTTGTATGTATGTATGATGTGTGCATGTTGTATGTATGTTGTATGTTGTGTGTGTGATGTGTGTATGATGTATGTTGTGTGTGTGTTGTGTGTATGATGTATGTTGTGTGTGTATGTATGTTGTGTGTGTATGATGTATGTATGTTGTGTGTATGTTGTGTGTGTATGATGTATGTATGTTGTGTGTGTATGTGTATGTATGTTGTATGTATGTTGTGTGTATGCATGATGTATGTTGTGTGTATGTTGTGTGTGTGTATTGTGTGTATGTTGTATGTATGTTGTGTGTGTGTATGTTGTATGTATGATGTATGTTGTGTGTGTTGTGTGTATGTTGTATGTATGATGTATGTTTGTGTGTATGGTGTGTGTATGTATGATGTATGTTGTGTGCATGTTGTATGTATGATGTATGTATGTTGTGTGTATGTTGTGTGTGTGTATGTTGTGTGTATGATATATGTATGTTGTGTGTATGTATGATGTATGTTGTGTGTGTGTATGGTGTGTGTATGTATGATGTATGTTGTGTGCATGTTGTATGTATGATGTATGTTATGTGTATGATGTATGTATGTTGTGTGTATGTATGATGTATGTTGTGTGTGTATGTATGTTGTGTGTGTATGTATGTTGTGTGTGTGTATGATGTATGTATGTTGTGTGCATGTTGTGTGTATGTATGATGTATGTTGTGTGTGTATGTATGTTGTGTGTGTATGTATGTTGTGTGTGTGTATGATGTATGTATGTTGTGTGCATGTTGTGTGTATGCATGATGTGTGTTGTGTGTCTCAGGTTGGACGGACTGCAGAGGCCATGCCACCCAAGAGATCCACGCTCACCGCTCCCTCGGCCAACACTCACCACCACCTCACCACTCACCAGCAGCAGGTGCTCACCACTCACCACTCACCACACTCACCACCACACTCACCACACTCACCACCACACTCACCACCACACTCACCACCACCTCACCACTCACCACACTCACCACCACACTCACCACCACCTCACCACTCACCAGCAGCAGCAGGTGCTCACCACTCACCACTCACCACCACTCACCACCACACTCACCACCACACTCACCACACTCACCACCACACTCACCACCACACTCACCACCACACTCACCACCACACTCACCACACTCACCACCACCTCACCACTCACCAGCAGCAGCAGGTGCTCACCACTCACCACTCACCACCACTCACCACCACACTCACCACACTCACCACCACACTCACCACCACCTCACCACTCACCAGCAGCAGCAGGTGCTCACCACTCACCACTCACCACCACACTCACCACCACACTCACCACCACACTCACCACACTCACCACCACACTCACCACCACACTCACCACCACCTCACCACTCACCACCAGCAGCAGGTGCTCACCACTCACCACTCACCACCACACTCACCACCACACTCACCACCACACTCACCACACTCACCACCACACTCACCACCACACTCACCACCACCTCACCACTCACCACACTCACCACCACCTCACCACTCACCACACTCACCACCACCTCACCACTCACCAGCAGCAGGTGCTCACCACTCACCACACTCACCACCACTCACCACACTCACCACACTCACCACTCACCAGCACTCACCACACTCACCACCACTCACCACACTCACCACCACACTCACCATCACTCACCACACTCACCACCACCTCACCACTCACCAGCAGCAGCAGGTGCTCACCACTCACCACACTCACCACCACACTCACCACCACACTCACCACACTCACCACACTCACCACACTCACCACCACACTCACCACCACACTCACCACCACACTCACCACACTCACCACCACACTCACCACACTCACCACCACACTCACCACCACACTCACCACCACACTCACCACACTCACCACCACACTCACCACACTCACCACCACGCTCACCACCACACTCACCACACTCACCACCACACTCACCACCACCACACTCACCACCACACTCACCACACCCACCCCCACACTCACCACACTCACCACACTCACCACACTCACCACCACACTCACCACACTCACCACCACACTCACCACCACACTCACCACCACACTCACCACCACACTCACCACCACACTCACCACACTCACCACACTCACCACACTCACCACCACACTCACCACCACACTCACCACCACACTCACCACCACACTCACCACTCACCAGCAGCAGCAGGTGCTCACCACTCACCACACTCACCACACTCACCACCACACTCATCATCACTCACCACACTCACCACCACACTCACCACCACACTCACCACACTCACCACACTCACCACCACACTCACCACCACACTCACCACCACACTCACCACCACACTCACCACACTCACCACCACTCACCACACTCACCACCACTCACCACACTCACCACCACACTCACCACCACACTCACCACCACACTCACCACACTCACCACCACTCACCACACTCACCACCACTCACCACACTCACCACCACACTCACCACCACACTCACCACCACACTCACCACACTCACCACCACTCACCACACTCACCACCACTCACCACACTCACCACCACACTCACCATCACTCACCACACTCACCACCACCTCACCACTCACCACACTCACCACCACTCACCACACTCACCACCACACTCACCATCACTCACCACACTCACCACCACCTCACCACTCACCAGCAGCAGCAGGTGCTCACCACTCACCACACTCACCACCACACTCACCACCACACTCACCACACTCACCACACTCACCACACTCACCACCACACTCACCACCACACTCACCACCACACTCACCACACTCACCACCACACTCACCACCACACTCACCACCACACTCACCACACTCACCACCACACTCACCATCACTCACCACACTCACCACCACACTCACCACTCACCAGCAGCAGCAGGTGCTCACCACTCACCACACTCACCACACTCACCACCACACTCACCACCACTCACCACACTCACCACACTCACCACCACACTCACCACCACTCTCACCACCACCTCACCACTCACCAGCAGCAGGTGCTCACCACACTCACCACACTCACCACACTCACCACCACACTCACCACCACTCTCACCACCACCTCACCACTCACCAGCAGCAGGTGCTCACCACACTCACCACACTCACCACACTCACCACTCACCACACTCACCACTCACCAGCAGGTGCTCACCACTCACCACTCACCACACCAACTCACCACCACTCACCTCACCACCACACTCTGTATGTGTGTGTATGTCTGTGTGTGTCTCTGTGTGTGAGTGTGTCTGTCTCTGTGTGTATGTGTGTGTCTGTGTGTGTGTCTGTCTCTGTGTGTCTGTGTGTCTCTTTGTCTCTGTATGTGTGTGTCTATGTCTGTGTGTGTCTATGTCTGTGTGTGTCTCTGTGTGTGTGTGTCTTTGTGTGTGTGTCTGTCTCTGTGTGTCTGTGAGTGTCTCTCTATCTCTATGTGTTGTCTGTGTCTGTGTGAGTCTCTGTGTGTGTGTCTCTGTGTGTGTGTCTGTGTGTGTGTCTGTGTGTGTGTCTGTGTGTGTGTCTCTGTGTGTGTCTCTGTGTGTCTGTGTGTGTGTCTATATCTCTGTGTGTGTGTCTGTGTGTGTGTCTGTGTGTGTGTCTTTGTGTGTGTCTCTGTGTGTCTGTGTGTGTGTCTATATCTCTGTGTGTGTGTCTCTGTGTGTGTGTCTGTGTGAGTCTCTGTGTGTATGTGTGTGTGTCTATATCTGTGTGTGTGTGTGTGTCTGTGTGTGTGTGTCTGTGTGTGTCTATATCTCTGTGTGTGTGTCTCTGTGTGTGTGTCTATATCTGTGTGTGTGTGTGTGGTGTCTGTGTGTGTGTGTGTGTGTCTATATCTGTGTGTGTGTCTGTGTGTGTGTCTGTGTGTGTGTGTCTGCTGCTACAGAGGTCAAAGGGCAAGTGCTGCCCCCCCCAACTCAAGCGGCTGCCTCCGTCGCCGCAGGGAGCCGCCAAGAAGCGGTCCGCCCTGGGAGACATCACCAACGTACGTAGACACAGCAGACAAAGCTCCCCCGCGTAGCCTCGACACCGCTGGGGCAAGTGCTGTGAGTAGCCAGCAGCAGCGCCTATCACGGTACACACAGACAAAGATCCCCCGCGTAGCCTCTAACAGACTGCTGGGGCAAGTGCTGTTAGCGAGCACCTCTGAAGGCTACCGGCACTGTGGCACACGAGGGGGTGGGTGGCCAGCACCACGCCCGGCCGCCTTTGTCTCCCCAGTGGCGATGTTTACTACACACCGCACCAGGTACTTATTTGAGGCTGAGTCGACCTAGGGGAGGCCCAGGACCGGTTCAGATAATCGTCACCGGCGGTGTTGGCCGTGAGCGGGAATCAAACTCGGGTCGCCGGGTTCGTAGCGCAGCGTAGCGCTAACCACTACACCCACCGCTCCCCACCTACACACAGGTACACACACACACGTGAACAACAACAACAAGCTGTGTGACCATGGCGCTTGTGCCAGCCTAGGTGCACCTTGAGGCCTCGTGAAGTGTGGAAACCTCGCTGCTGGCAGGAGGTCACGGGACAGACCCAGCAGGTGCCGTGGGTTGACTGCTGTGCCAGGCTAGGTGCAGGGGCTCACGGGACAGACTCAGCAAGTGCCATGGGTTGACTGAGATGACTTGCAGATGCACCACCACCTCTACCCCCCACTGTGCCAACTCGCTGCATTTTATCCGCCCGGCGCTCCGCTCGTTGTTGTGAGCGTCGCTCCTCCGCCCTCCGTTGTTGTTGGAGGGCGACTGCCTCCAACTGCCCAGTAGCGTCCTTCACGAGCCTCCTCCACTGAGGCCGATCTTGACACCGCTGGTACCAGTCATCGGCAAGTCCACTCAGATCCACGGCCTCCTGTACCACATCACTCCATCTCTTCTCTAGCCCGTCTCACTCACCCACTCACGCACTCACGCACTCACTCACCCACTCACTCACGCATTCACTCACGCACTCACTCACCCACTCACCCACTCACCCACTCACTCATGCACTCACTCACCCACTCACCCACCCACTCACTCACCCACTCACTCACCCACTCACTCACCCACTCACTCACGCATTCACTCACGCACTCACGCACTCACTCACCCACTCACTCACGCACTCACTCACGCACTCACTCACTCACCCACTCACGCACTCACTCACGCACTCACCCACTCACTCACCCACTCACCCACTCACTCATGCACTCACTCATGCACTCACCCACTCACTCACCCACTCACTCACCCACTCACCCACTCACTCACTCACTCACCCATCAGCTCCATCTCTTCTCCAGCCCGTGCCGTGCCCACTTAGCCCCCTCTATGCGGCCAAACAGAAGCTGCTGGGACATGCGGTGGCTACTGGGCCATGCGGTGGCTACGTGACCCAGCTAACGCAGCCTCCTCGCCTGGCCAAAGGAGCTCACCGATGGGACCGTGCCCAGATCTCTCAAGGATTTGTGAGCTCCTCGCACGATCCAGCCTGCAGGCTAAACCCAGGATGGATGGAATCGTAGGGCAGGCCGATGCGATCCTGCGTTCTAGGCTCGCGGGGGACTCTGTGTCTCTGTGACTCTGTGTCTCTGTGACTCTGTGTCTCTGTGTGTCTGTGTCTCTGTGTCACTGTGTCTCTGTGTCTCTGTGTCTCTGTGTCACTGTGACTCTGTGCCTCTGTGTCTCTGTGTCTCTGTGTCACTGTGTCTCTGTGTCTCTGTGTCTCTGTGACTCTGTGTCTCTGTGTCTCTGTGACTCTGTGTCTCTGTGTCTCTGTGTCTCTGTGTCTCTGTGTCTCTGTGTCTCTGTGTCTCTGTCTCTGTGACTCTGTGTCTCTGTGACTCTGTGTCTCTGTGTCTCTGTGTCTCTGTGTCTCTGTGTCTCTGTGTCTCTGTGACTCTGTGTCTCTGTGACTCTGTGTCTCTGTGTGTCTGTGTCACTGTGTCTCTGTCTCTGTGACTCTGTGTCACTGTGTCTCTGTGTCACTGTGTCTCTGTCTCTGTGTCTCTGTGTCTCTGTGACTCTGTGTCTCTGTGTCTCTGTGTCACTGTGTCTCTGTCTCTGTGTCTCTGTGTCACTGTGTCTCTGTGTCTCTATGTCTCTGTCTCTCTGTCTCACTGTCTCTGTGTGTCTCTGTGTGTCTCTGTGTGTCTCTGTGTGTCTGTGACTCTGTGTCTCTGTGTCTCTGTGTCTCTGTGACTCTGTGTCTCTGTGTCTCTCTGTGACTCTGTCTCTCTGTCTCACTGTCTCTCTGTGTGTCTGTGTCTCTCTGTGTCTCTGTGTCACTGTGTCTCTGTGTCACTGTGTCTCTGTGTCTCTGTGTCTCTGTCTCACTGTTTCTGGGTGTCTCTGTGTCTCTGTGTCTCTGTGTCTCTGTGTCTCTCTGTGTCTCTGTGACTCTGTCTCTCTGTGTCTCTGTGTCTCTGTGACTCTGTCTCTCTGTCTCTCTGTGTCTCTGTGACTCTGTCTCACTGTCTCACTGTCTCACTGTCTCTCTGTGTCTCTGTCTCTCTGTGTCTCTGTGTCTCTGTGTCTCTCTGTCTCTCTGTGTCTCTGTGACTCTGTCTCACTGTCTCACTGTCTCACTGTCTCTCTGTGTCTCTGTCTCTCTGTGTCTCTGTGTCTCTGTGTCTCTCTGTGACTCTGTGTCTCTGTGACTCTGTCTCTCTGTCTCTCTGTCTCACTGTCTCTCTGTGTCTCTGTGACTCTGTCTCTCTGTGTCTCTGTGTCTCTGTCTCTCTGTCTCTCTGTGTCTCTGTGACTCTGTCTCACTGTCTCACTGTCTCACTGTCTCTCTGTGTCTCTGTGTCTTTGTGTCTCTGTGTCTCTCTGTGTCTCTGTCTCTCTGTGTCTCTGTGACTCTGTCTCTCTGTGTCTCTGTGACTCTGTCTCTCTGTCTCTCTGTGTCTCTCTGTCTCTTTGTGTCTCTGTGTCTCTCTGTGTCTCTCTGTGTCTCTGTGACTCTGTCTCTCTGTGTCTCTGTGTCTCTGTGACTCTGTCTCTCTGTCTCTCTGTGTCTCTCTGTCTCTCTGTGTCTCTGTGTCTCTCTGTGTCTCTCTGTGTCTCTGTGTCTCTGTGACTCTGTCTCACTGTCTCACTGTCTCACTGTCTCTCTGTGTCTCTGTGTCTCTGTGTCTCTCTGTGTCTCTGTCTCTCTGTGTCTCTGTGACTCTGTCTCTCTGTGTCTCTGTGACTCTGTCTCTCTGTCTCTCTGTGTCTCTCTGTCTCTTTGTGTCTCTGTGTCTCTCTGTGTCTCTCTGTGTCTCTGTGACTCTGTCTCTCTGTGTCTCTGTGTCTCTGTGACTCTGTCTCTCTGTCTCTCTGTGTCTCTCTGTCTCTCTGTGTCTCTGTGTCTCTCTGTGTCTCTCTGTGTCTCTGTGTCTCTGTGACTCTGTCTCTCTGTGTCTCTGTGACTCTGTCTCTCTGTCTCTCTGTGTCTCTGTGACTCTGTCTCACTGTCTCACTGTCTCACTGTCTCTCTGTGTCTCAGTGACTCTGTCTCACTGTCTCACTGTCTCACTGTCTCACTGTCTCACTGTCTCACTGTCTCACTGTGTCTCTGTGTCTCTGTGACTCTGTCTCTCTGTGTCTCAGTGACTCTGTCTCACTGTCTCACTGTGTCTCTGTGTCTCTGTGTCTCCCCACGGCGCCCTCGCGGACGCAGAACAAGGACGAGGTGCAGGACGAGGTGGCGAGGAGGCAGGTGCGGAAGGCGGCGAGCCGGAGATGCGCCGGGGACGTCATCGCCGAGAGGTGAGAGACGGCCGCTCGCCGGCAAAGCTCTCTCTCTCGAACTGTCTGCAGCTGCCTGGTCTGTGTGTGTTTCTCTACGTCTGCGTTTGCGTGTCTGTGTGTGTCTGTGTGTGCGTGTCTGTGTGTGTCTGCGTGTACGTGTCTGCGTGTACGTGTCTGTGTGTACGTGTCTGCGTGTACGTGTCTGTGTGTGTCTGCGTGTGCGTGTCTGTGTGTACGTGTCTGTGTGTGTCTGTGTGTACGTGTTTGTGTGTGTCTGCGTGTGCGTGTCTGTGTGTGCGTGTCTGTGTGTGTCTGTGTGTACGTGTCTGTGTGTGTCTGCGTGTACGTGTCTGCGTGTGCGTGTCTGTGCGTGTCTGTGTGTGTCTGTGTGTACGTGTCTGTGTGTGTCTGCGTGTACGTGTCTGCGTGTACGTGTCTGTGTGTGTCTGCGTGTACGTGTCTGCGTGTGCGTGTTTGTGCGTGTCTGTGTGTGTCTGTGTGTACGTGTCTGTGTGTGTCTGCGTGTACGTGTCTGCGTGTGCGTGTCTGTGCGTGTCTGTGTGTGTCTGTGTGTACGTGTCTGTGTGTGTCTGCGTGTACGTGTCTGCGTGTGCGTGTCTGTGCGTGTCTGTGTGTGTCTGTGTGTACGTGTCTGTGTGTGTCTGCGTGTACGTGTCTGCGTGTGCGTGTCTGTGCGTGTCTGTGTGTGCGTGTCTGTGTGTGTCTGTGTGTACGTGTCTGTGTGTGTCTGCGTGTACGTGTCTGCGTGTGCGTGTCTGTGTGTGTCTGTGTGTACGTGTCTGTGTGTGTCTGCGTGTCTGCGTGTGTGTGTCTGCGTGTGCGTGTCTGTGTGTGTCTGTGTGTACGTGTCTGTGTGTGTCTGCGTGTACGTGTCTGCGTGTGTGTGTCTGCGTGTGCGTGTCTGTGTGTGTCTGCGTGTACGTGTCTGTGTGTGTCTGTGTGTACGTGTCTGCGTGTACGTGTCTGCGTGTGTCTGCGTGTATGTGTCTGTGCGTGTCTGCGTGTGCGTGTCTGCGTGTGCGTGTCTGTGTGTGTCTGTGTGTACGTGTCTGTGTGTGTGTGTGCGTGTGTCTGCGTGTGCGTGTCTGTGTGTGTCTGCGTGTACGTGTCTGCGTGTACGTGTCTGTGTGTGTCTGTGTGTACGTGTCTGTGTGTGTCTGTGTGTACGTGTCTGTGTGTGTCTGTGCGTGTCTGCGTGTGCGTGTCTGTGTGTGTCTGCGTGTACGTGTCTGCGTGTACGTGTCTGTGTACGTGTCTGCGTGTACGTGTCTGCGTGTGCGTGTCTGTGTGTGTCTGCGTGTACGTGTCTGCGTGTACGTGTCTGTGTACGTGTCTGCGTGTACGTGTCTGCGTGTGTCTGCGTGTACGTGTCTGTGCGTGTCTGCGTGTGCGTGTCTGCGTGTGCGTGTCTGTGTGTGTCTGTGTGTACGTGTCTGTGTGTGTGTGCGTGTGTCTGCGTGTGCGTGTCTGTGTGTGTCTGCGTGTACGTGTCTGCATGTACGTGTCTGTGTGTGTCTGTGTGTACGTGTCTGTGTGTGTCTGTGTGTACGTGTCTGTGTGTGTCTGTGCGTGTCTGCGTGTGCGTGTCTGTGTGTACGTGTCTGTGTGTGTCTGTGTGTACGTGTCTGTGTGTGTCTGCGTGTACGTGTCTGCGTGTGTCTGCGTGTGCGTGTCTGTGTGTGTCTGCGTGTGTGTGTCTGTGTGTACGTGTCTGTGTGTGTCTGCGTGTACGTGTCTGTGTGTGTGTGCGTGTGTCTGCGTGTGCGTGTCTGTGTGTGTCTGCGTGTGCGTGTCTGTGTGTGTCTGTGTGTACGTGTCTGTGTGTGTCTGTGTGTGTCTGTGTGTACGTGTGTGCGTGTGTCTGCGTGTGCGTGTCTGTGTGTGTCTGTGTGTGTGTGTGCGTGTACGTGTCTGCGTGTGCGTGTCTGTGTGTGTCTGTGTGTACGTGTCTGTGTGTGTCTGCGTGTACGTGTCTGCGTGTGTCTGTGCGTGTCTGTGTGTGCGTGTCTGTGTGTACGTGTCTGCGTGTACGTGTCTGTGTGTGTCTGCGTGTGCGTGTCTGTGCGTGTCTGCGTGTACGTGTCTGTGTGTGTCTGTGTACGTGTCTGCGTGTACGTGTCTGTGTGTGTCTGCGTGTACGTGTCTGTGTGTGTCTGTGTGTACGTGTCTGCGTGTACGTGTCTGTGTGTGTCTGCGTGTACGTGTCTGCGTGTACGTGTCTGTGTGTGTCTGCGTGTACGTGTCTGTGTGTGTCTGCGTGTACGTGTCTGCGTGTACGTGTCTGTGTGTATCTGCGTGTACGTGTCTGCGTGTGCGTGTCTGTGTGTATCTGCGTGTACGTGTCTGTGTGTGTCTGCGTGTACGTGTCTGTGTGTGTCTGCGTGTACGTGTCTGCGTGTGCGTGTCTGTGTGTATCTGCGTGTACGTGTCTGTGTGTGTCTGCGTGTGTCTGTGCGTGTTTGTGTGTGTCTGTGTGTGTCTGCGTGTGTCTGCGTGTGCGTGTCTGTGTGTGTCTGTGTGTACGTGTCTGCGTGTACGTGTCTGCGTGTACGTGTCTGTGCGTGTCTGCGTGTACGTGTCTGTGTGTGTCTGCGTGTACGTGTCTGCGTGGGTCTGTGTACGTGTCTGTGTGTCTGCGTGTACGTGTGTCTGTGTTTTTGTGTCTTTGTGTGTCTGTGTCTGCGTGTACGTGTCTGTGTGTGTGTGTGTGTCTGTGTGTCTGCGTGTGCGTGTCTGTGTGTACGTGTCAGTGTGTACGTGTCAGTGTGTGTCTGTGTGTACGTGTCTGTGTGTGCGTGTCTGCGTGTACGTGTCTGTGTGTCTGTGTACGTGTCTGCGTGTACGTGTCTGTGTGTGTACGTGTGTCTGTGTGTACATGTGTCTGTGTGTCTGCGTGAGTCTGTGTGTCTGTGAGCGGCCGCCCACCGCGCTACGAACCCGGCGACCCGAGTTCGATTCCCGCTCACGGATTGTCTCAACTGGTCCTGGGCCTCGCCTAGGTCGACTCGGCCTCAAATGAGTAAACATCGCCACTGGGGAGAGACAAAGGCGGACAGGCGTGTTGGGGCTGGCCTCCCACCCCGTCGCGTGCCACAGTGACGACGCTTGAAGCTCACGGCGGGACCCGGGCCCTCGCACGATGGCCGTGATGATGTCGCCCTTCGTCTGTTGATGGCCAGCGCTGCGGGAATGGACTCGTCTCTACGAGCTGGACAAGACGCGCAATTCGAAGTTTAATTTTGCGATGACGGATTTTGTGACGGTGGCACTGGTTACGGATTGATTGGTAACGAAACATTGAGTTGCATCGGCCAGTCGGTTACCCCGGGGTAGCGCCGAGAGGATCACTTTCCCCTCCAGTCTGGTAAAGGCTACACGGGGGAACTTTGTCTTTGTGTGCTAGACACAGAGAGCCAGGACCAGGCCTCAAACCCAGAATCCCATCGAGTCTCTGGCACGGCCATCATGGAGCCGCTCGTTCACTCAGACGACTAAGGGTGTGCCAGTCGGTGACCCTCCCTCCCCTCCCCCCTCTCCTCCTCCATCCCCTCCCTCTCCTCCCCCCCCTCTCCTCCCTCCCCCCCCCCCTCCCTCCCCCCCCCTCCCTCTCCTCTCTCCCCTCTCCTCCCCCCCCCCTCTCCTCCCTCCCCCCCCCCTCCCTCTCCTCCCTCCACTCTCCTCCACTCCCTCTCCCCCCCCTCCCTCCCCCCCCCTCCCTCTCCCCCCCCTCCCTCTCCTCTCTCCCCTCTCCTCCCCCCCCCTCCCCCCCCTCCCCTCCCTCTCCTCCCTCTCCTCCCTCCCCCCCCTCCCTCCCCCCCCCCTCCCTCTCCCCCCCCTCCCTCTCCTCTCTCCCCTCTCCTCCCCCTCCCCTCCCTCCCCCCCCCCCTCTCCTCCTCCCCTCCCCTCCCTCTCCTCCTCCCCTCCCTCTCCTCCCTCCCCCCCCCTCCCTCCCCCCCCCCTCCCTCTCCCCCCCCTCCCTCTCCTCTCTCCCCTCTCCTCCCCCTCCCCTCCCTCCCCCCCCTCCCCTCCCTCTCCTCCCTCCACTCTCCTCCACTCCCTCTCCCCCCCCTCTCCTCCTCCCCTCCCCTCCCTCCCCCCCCTCCCCTCCCCTCCCTCTCCTCCTCCCCTCCCTCCCCCCCCTCCCCTCCCTCTCCTCCCTCCACTCTCCTCCACTCCCTCTCCCCCCCCTCTCCTCCTCCCCTCCCTCCCCCCCCTCCCCTCCCTCTCCTCCCTCCACTCTCCTCCACTCCCTCTCCCCCCCCTCTCCTCCTCCCCTCCCCTCCCTCCCCCCCCCTCCCCTCCCTCTCCTCCTCCCCTCCCTCCCCCCCCTCCCCTCCCTCTCCTCCCTCCACTCTCCTCCACTCCCTCTCCCCCCCCTCTCCTCCTCCCCTCCCCTCCCTCCCCCCCCTCCCCTCCCTCCCCCCCCTCCCCTCCCTCCCCCCCCTCCCCTCCCTCCCCCCCCTCCCCTCCCTCTCCTCCTCCCCTCCCTCCCCCTCCCTCCCCCCCCTCCCCTCCCCCCCCTCCCCTCCCTCTCCTCCTCCCCTCCCTCCCCTCCCTCCCCTCCCCCCTCCTCCCTCTCCCCCCTCTCCTCCCCCCCCTCCCCTCTCCCAGTGTCCCCGCACGGGTGAAGTGGATTGCGAGCGATCTGCTTTGCAGTCCTCACGCCCAGACCGACACCGCCACCGCTCGGCAGGAGCAGGAGGAGGAGGCAGAGGAGGAGGAGGAGGTGGAGGTGGAGGAGGAGGAGGAGGTGGTGGTGGTGGTGGTGGAGAGCAAGGAAGTGGTGGAGGTGGTGAAGGTGGTGGAGGAGGTGGAGGAAGAGGAGGAGGAGGAGGCTGACAGCGGGCGGGTGTCTGACAGCAGCGAAGAGGTGATACCGCCGTTATGAACCCGGCCGCCGTCACCCTGACACGGCCACCGTGACCCTGACACGGCCACCGTGACCCTGACACGGCCATGATGGACCCTGACACGGCCACCGTGACCCTGACACGGCCGCCGTCACCCTGACACGGCCACCGTGACCCTGACACGGCCGCCGTCACCCTGACACGGCCACCGTGACCCTGACACGGCCATGATGGACCCAGTGACCCGGCCTTCGTGACCTCAGCGTGACTGCTGCCCCTCTGCTGCCCCCCTCTGCTGCTGCCCCCTCTGCTGCTGCCCCCCTCTGCTGCCCCCCTCTGCTGCTGCCCCCCTCTGCTGCTGCCCCCTCTGCTGCCCCCCTCTGCTGCCCCCCCCTCTGTTGCCCCTCTGCTGCCCCCCTCTGCTGCTGCCCCCCTCTGCTGCTGCCCCCCTCTGCTGCCCCTCTGCTGCTGCTGCCCCCCTCTGCTGCCCCTCTGCTGCTGCTGCCCCCCTCTGCTGCCCCCCCTCTGTTGCCCCTCTGCTGCCCCCCTCTGCTGCTGCCCTCCTCTGCTGCTGCTGCCCCGCTCTGCTGCTCCGCAGGCTGCCGTGCTGTGCCGGGGTTCACCCACGTCGGGGGACAGCGCCGCTCCCGGCAACGCCGATACAGAGGACGAGGAGGAGGAGGTGGACGAGGAGGTGGACGAGGAGGTGGACGAGGAGGTGGACGAGGAGGTGGTGGAGGTGGTGGAGGTGGAGGAGGAGGAGGAGTCGGGGAAGGGTGACCCGCTGCAGTGCTCCGAGTACGCACCCTCCGTGTTCCTCTACATGAAGCGGCGGGAGGTGAGGGCGCTCGCTCACCCGCACGCTCACCCACACGCTCACCCACACGCTCGCTCACACGCTCGCCCACACGCTCACCCACACGCTCGCTCACACGCTCGCTCACCCGCACGCTCACCCACACGCTCACCCACACGCTCACCCACACGCTCGCTCACCCGCTCGCTCACCCGCACGCTCACCCACACGCTCACCCACACGCTCACCCACACGCTCGCTCACCCCGCTCGCTCACACGCTCGCTCACCCACACGCTCGCTCACCCACACGCTCGCTCACACGCTCGCCCCACACGCTCACCCACACGCTCACCCACACGCTCACCCACACGCTCACCCACACGCTCACCCACACGCTCGCTCACCCGCTCGCTCACCCGCACGCTCACCCACACGCTCACCCACACGCTCACCCACACGCTCGCTCACCCGCTCGCTCACACGCTCGCTCACCCACACGCTCGCTCACACGCTCACCCGCACGCTCACCCACACGCTCGCTCACACGCTCACCCACACGCTCGCTCACCCGCACGCTCACCCGCACGCTCACCCACACGCTCACCCACACGCTCACCCACACGCTCACCCACACGCTCACCCACACGCTCACCCACACGCTCGCTCACCCACACGCTCACACACACGCTCGCCCACACGCTCACCCACACGCTCGCTCACACGCTCGCTCACACGCTCACCCGCACGCTCACCCACACGCTCACCCACACGCTCACCCACACGCTCGCTCACCCGCACGCTCACCCACACGCTCACCCACACGCTCACTCACCCACACGCTCACACACACGCTCACCCACACCCTCGCCCACACGCTCGCTCACTCACCCACACGCTCACCCGCACGCTCACCCACACGCTTACCCACACCCTCGCCCACACGCTCGCTCACTCACCCACACGCTCACCCGCACGCTCACCCACACGCTTACCCACACGCTTACCCACACGCTCACCCACACGCTCACCCGCACGCTCGCTCACACGCTCACCCCGCACGCTCACCCACACGCTCACCCACACGCTCACCCACACGCTCGCTCACACGCTCGCTCACACGCTCACCCACACGCTCACCCACACGCTCACCCACACGCTCGCTCACACGCTCACCCGCACGCTCACCCGCACGCTCACCCACACGCTCACCCACACGCTCACCCACACGCTCACACGCACGCTCACCCACACGCTCACCCACCCACACGCTCACACACACGCTCACCCACACGCTCACCCCACCCACACGCTCACACACACGCTCACCCACACCCTCGCCCACACGCTCGCTCACTCACCCACACGCTCACCCGCACGCTCACCCGCACGCTCACCCGCACGCTCACCCACACGCTCACACGCACGCTCACCCGCACGCTCACCCGCACGCTCACCCACACGCTCGCTCACCCGCACGCTCACCCACACGCTCACCCACACGCTCACCCACACGCTCGCTCACCCACACGCTCGCTCACACGCTCGCCCACACGCTCGCTCACACGCTCGCTCACCCGCACGCTCACCCACAAGCTCACCCACACGCTCACCCACACGCTCACTCACCCACATGCTCACACACACGCTCACCCACACCCTCGCCCACACGCTCGCTCACTCACCCGCACGCTCACCCGCACGCTCACCCGCACGCTCACCCGCACGCTCACCCACACGCTCACACACACGCTCACCCACACCCTCGCCCACACGCTCGCTCACTCACCCACACGCTCACCCACACGCTCACCCGCACGCTCACCCGCACGCTCACCCGCACGCTCACCCACACCCTCGCCCACACGCTCGCTCACTCACCCACACGCTCACCCACATGCTCACCCGCACGCTCACACGCACGCTGCTGTAGCTGCTGTAGCTGCTGTAGCTGCTGCTGTAGCTGCTGTAGCTGATGTAGCTGTAGCTGCTGTAGCTGCTGTAGCTGCTGTAGCTGCTGCTGCTGTAGCTGCTGTAGCTGCTGCTGCTGCTGTAGCTGCTGCTGTAGCTGCTGTAGCTGCTGCTGCTGTAGCTGCTGTAGCTGCTGTAGCTGCTGTAGCTGCTGCTGCTGTAGCTGCTGCTGCTGCTGTAGCTGCTGCTGCTGCTGTAGCTGCTGTAGCTGCTGCTGTAGCTGCTGTAGCTGCTGCTGTTGTAGCTGCTGTAGCTGCTGTAGCTGCTGTAGCTGCAGCTGCTGTAGCTGCTGTAGCTGCTGTAGCTGCTGCTGTAGCTGCTGTAGCTGCTGTAGCTGCTGTAGCTGCTGCTGCTGTAGCTGCTGTAGCTGCTGCTGCTGTAGCTGCTGTAGCTGCTGCTGTAGCTGCTGCTGCTGTAGCTGCTGCTGCTGTAGCTGCTGTAGCTGCTGCTGTAGCTGCTGCTGCTGCTGTAGCTGCTGCTGTAGCTGCTGCTGTAGCTGCTGTAGCTGTAGCTGCTGTTCCTCACTTGTCACAGCACTCGCCCCGACGTTCCGTTGACGTCTGCGTGGGGGACCTGTGTGAACTGTGTGCGCTGTGTGTACTATGTGTACTAGCTGTGTGTGTGTACTAGCTGTGTGTGCTGTGTGTGCTGTGTGTACTAGCTGTGTGTGTGTACTAGCTGTGTGTGCTGTGTGTACTATGTGTACTAGCTGTGTGCGCTGTGTGTGTGTACTAGCTGTGTGTGCTGTGCGTGTGTGTACTAGCTGTGTGTGTGTACTAGCTGTGTGTGCTGTGTGTACTGTGTGTACTAGCTGTGTGTGTGTACTAGCTGTGTGTGCTGTGTGTACTATGTGTACTAGCTGTGTGCGCTGTGTGTGTGTGTGTACTAGCTGTGTGTGTGTACTAGCTGTGTGTGCTGTGTGTGTGTGTGTACTAGCTGTGTGTGTGTACTAGCTGTGTGTGCTGTGTGTGTGTGTGTACTAGCTGTGTGTGCTGTGTGTGTGTGTGTACTAGCTGTGTGTGTGTGTGTGCTGTGTGTGTTTACTAGCTGTGTGTGTGTGTGTGCTGTGTGTGTGTGTACTAGCTGTGTGTGTGTGTGTGCTGTGTGTGTGTGTACTAGCTGTGTGTGTGTGTGTGTGCTGTGTGTGTGTGTACTAGCTGTGTGTGTGTGTGTACTAGCTGTGTGTGTGTGTGTGCTGTGTGTGTGTGTACTAGCTGTGTGTGTGTGTGTGCTGTGTGTGTGTGTACTAGCTGTGTGTGTGTGTGTGCTGTGTGTGTGTGTACTAGCTGTGTGTGTGTGTGTGTACTAGCTGTGTGTGTGTGTGTGCTGTGTGTGTGTGTACTAGCTGTGTGTGTGTGTGTGCTGTGTGTGTGTGTACTAGCTGTGTGTGTGTGTGTGCTGTGTGTGTGTGTACTAGCTGTGTGTGTGTGTGTGCTGTGTGTGTGTGTACTAGCTGTGTGTGTGTGTGTGCTGTGTGTGTGTGTACTAGCTGTGTGTGTGTGTGTGCTGTGTGCGTGTGTACTAGCTGTGTGTGTGTGTACTAGCTGTGTGTGTGTGTGTGCTGTGTGTGTGTGTACTAGCTGTGTGCTGTGTACTAGCTGTGTGCTGTGTGTGCTGTGCGTGCTGTGTGTGAGTGTACTAGCTGTGTGTGTGTGTGTGTGTACTAGCTGTGTGTGTGTGTACTAGCTGTGTGTGTGTGTGTGTACTAGCTGTGTGTGTGTGTGTGTGTACTAGCTGTGTGTGTGTGTACTAGCTGTGTGTGTGTGTGTGTGTACTAGCTGTGTGTGTGTGTGTGTGTACTAGCTGTGTGTGTGTGTGTACTAGCTGTGTGTGTGTACTAGCTGTGTGTGTGTGTGTACTAGCTGTGTGCTGTGTGTGCTGTGCGTGCTGTGTGTGTGTGTACTAGCTGTGTGTGTGTGTGTACTAGCTGTGTGCTGTGTACTAGCTGTGTGCTGTGTGTGCTGTGCGTGCTGTGTGTGTGTGTACTAGCTGTGTGTGTGTGTGTACTAGCTGTGTGCTGTGTACTAGCTGTGTGCTGTGTGTGCTGTGCGTGCTGTGTGTGTGTGTACTAGCTGTGTGTGTGTGTGTACTAGCTGTGTGCTGTGTACTAGCTGTGTGCTGTGTGTGCTGTGCGTGCTGTGTGTGTGTGTGTGTACTAGCTGTGTGTGTGTACTAGCTGTGTGTGTGTGTGTGTACTAGCTGTGTGCTGTGTACTAGCTGTGTGTGTGTGTGTGTACTAGCTGTGTGTGTATACTAGCTGTGTGTGTGTATACTAGCTGTGTGTGTACTAGCTGTGTGTGTGTGTACTAGCTGTGTGTGTACTAGCTGTGTGTGTGTATACTAGCTGTGTGTGTGTATACTAGCTGTGTGTGTGTGTACTAGCTGTGTGTGTGTATACTAGCTGTGTGTGTGTATACTAGCTGTGTGTGTGTATACTAGCTGTGTGTGTGTGTACTAGCTGTGTGTGTGTGTACTAGCTGTGTGTGTGTATACTAGCTGTGTGTGTGTATACTAGCTGTGTGTGTGTGTACTAGCTGTGTGTGTGTACTAGCTGTGTGTGTGTGTACTAGCTGTGTGTGTGTATACTAGCTGTGTGTGTGTGTACTAGCTGTGTGTGTGTACTAGCTGTGTGTGTGTATACTAGCTGTGTGTGTGTATACTAGCTGTGTGTGTACTAGCTGTGTGTGTGTATACTAGCTGTGTGTGTGTATACTAGCTGTGTGTGTGTATACTAGCTGTGTGTGTGTACTAGCTGTGTGTGTGTATACTAGCTGTGTGTGTGTACTAGCTGTGTGTGTGTGTGTATACTAGCTGTGTGTGTGTACTAGCTGTGTGTGTGTGTGTATACTAGCTGTGTGTGTGTATACTAGCTGTGTGTGTACTAGCTGTGTGTGTACTAGCTGTGTGTGTGTATACTAGCTGTGTGTGTGTGTATACTAGCTGTGTGTGCTGTGTACTAGCTGTGTGTGTGTATACTAGCTGTGTGTGTGTGTATACTAGCTGTGTGTGCTGTGTACTAGCTGTGTGTGTGTGTACTAGCTGTGTGTGTGTACTAGCTGTGTGTGTGTGTATACTAGCTGTGTGTGTGTACTAGCTGTGTGTGTGTACTAGCTGTGTGTGTGTACTAGCTGTGTGCGCTGTGTGTGCTGTGTGTACTAGCTGTGTGTGTGTACTAGCTGTGTGTGTGTGTGTACTAGCTGTGTGTGTGTACTAGCTGTGTGTGTGTGTGTGTATACTAGCTGTGTGTGTGTACTAGCTGTGTGTGTGTACTAGCTGTGTGTGTGTGTGTACTAGCTGTGTGTGTGTACTAGCTGTGTGTGTGTGTGTATACTAGCTGTGTGTGTGTGTGTATACTAGCTGTGTGTGTGTGTGTGTACTAGCTGTGTGTGTGTATACTAGCTGTGTGTGTGTACTAGCTGTGTGTGTGTGTGTGTGTACTAGCTGTGTGTGTGTACTAGCTGTGTGTGTGTGTGTGTACTAGCTGTGTGTGTGTACTAGCTGTGTGTGTGTATACTAGCTGTGTGTGTGTGTGTGTACTAGCTGTGTGTGTGTACTAGCTGTGTGTGTGTGTGTACTAGCTGTGTGTGTGTACTAGCTGTGTGTGTGTGTGTATACTAGCTGTGTGTGTGTGTGTATACTAGCTGTGTGTGTGTGTGTATACTAGCTGTGTGTGTGTGTGTATACTAGCTGTGTGTGTGTGTGTGTACTAGCTGTGTGTGTGTATACTAGCTGTGTGTGTGTGTGTATACTAGCTGTGTGTGTGTGTGTATACTAGCTGTGTGTGTGTATACTAGCTGTGTGTGTACTAGCTGTGTGTGTGTATACTAGCTGTGTGTATGTATACTAGCTGTGTGTGTGTACTAGCTGTGTGTGTGTGTACTAGCTGTGTGTGTGTACTAGCTGTGTGTGTGTATACTAGCTGTGTGTGTGTATACTAGCTGTGTGTGTGTATACTAGCTGTGTGTGTGTATACTAGCTGTGTGTGTGTGTACTAGCTGTGTGTGTGTGTACTAGCTGTGTGTGTGTATACTAGCTGTGTGTGTGTATACTAGCTGTGTGTGTGTATACTAGCTGTGTGTGTGTGTGTATACTAGCTGTGTGTGTGTACTAGCTGTGTGTGTGTATACTAGCTGTGTGTATACTAGCTGTGTGTACTAGCTGTGTGTGTGTATACTAGCTGTGTGTGTACTAGCTGTGTGTGTACTAGCTGTGTGTGTGTGTGTATACTAGCTGTGTGTGTACTAGCTGTGTGTGTGTACTAGCTGTGTGTGTGTACTAGCTGTGTGTGTGTATACTAGCTGTGTGTGTGTGTACTAGCTGTGTGTGTGTGTGTATACTAGCTGTGTGTGTGTACTAGCTGTGTGTGTGTATACTAGCTGTGTGTGTGTGTATACTAGCTGTGTGTGTGTGTACTAGCTGTGTGTGTGTGTACTAGCTGTGTGTGTGTATACTAGCTGTGTGTGTGTGTACTAGCTGTGTGTGTGTACTAGCTGTGTGTGTGTGTACTAGCTGTGTGTGTGTGTACTAGCTGTGTGTGTGTATACTAGCTGTGTGTGTGTGTACTAGCTGTGTGCTGTGTACTAGCTGTGTGTGTGTGTGTGTACTAGCTGTGTGCTGTGTACTAGCTGTGTGTGTGTACTAGCTGTGTGTGTGTGTACTAGCTGTGTGTGTGTGTACTAGCTGTGTGCTGTGTACTAGCTGTGTGTGTGTATACTAGCTGTGTGTGTGTATACTAGCTGTGTGTGTGTGTGTATACTAGCTGTGTGTGTACTAGCTGTGTGTGTGTACTAGCTGTGTGTGTGTGTGTATACTAGCTGTGTGTGTACGTGTATACTAGCTGTGTGTGTACTAGCTGTGTGTGTGTACTAGCTGTGTGTGTGTGCGCTGTGTGTGTGTACTAGCTGTGTGTGTGTACTAGCTGTGTGTGTGTGTACTAGCTGTGTGTGTGTACTAGCTGTGTGTGTGTACTAGCTGTGTGTGTGTGTACTAGCTGTGTGTGTGTGTGCGCTGTGTGTGTGTACTAGCTGTGTGTGTGTATACTAGCTGTGTGTGTATACTAGCTGTGTGTGTGTATACTAGCTGTGTGTGTGTATACTAGCTGTGTGTGTGTATACTAGCTGTGTGTGTGTGTATACTAGCTGTGTGTGTGTATACTAGCTGTGTGTGTATACTAGCTGTGTGTGTGTATACTAGCTGTGTGTGTGTATACTAGCTGTGTGTGTGTATACTAGCTGTGTGTGTGTACTAGCTGTGTGTGTGTGTGTGTACTAGCTGTGTGTGTGTACTAGCTGTGTGTGTGTATACTAGCTGTGTGTGTGTGTGTGTACTAGCTGTGTGTGTGTATACTAGCTGTGTGTGTGTGTGTGTACTAGCTGTGTGTGTGTATACTAGCTGTGTGTGTGTGTGTATACTAGCTGTGTGTGTGTATACTAGCTGTGTGTGTGTGTACTAGCTGTGTGTGTGTATACTAGCTGTGTGTGTGTACTAGCTGTGTGTGTGTACTAGCTGTGTGTGTGTATACTAGCTGTGTGTGTGTGTGTGTACTAGCTGTGTGTGTGTACTAGCTGTGTGTGTGTGTACTAGCTGTGTGTGTGTGTGTGTGTATACTAGCTGTGTGTGTATACTAGCTGTGTGTGTGTGTGTACTAGCTGTGTGTGTGTACTAGCTGTGTGTGTGTGTATACTAGCTGTGTGTGTGTGTGTGTGTATACTAGCTGTGTGTGTATACTAGCTGTGTGTGTATACTAGCTGTGTGTGTATACTAGCTGTGTGTGTACTAGCTGTGTGTGTGTACTAGCTGTCTGTGTGTATACTAGCTGTGTGTGTGTGTGTGTACTAGCTGTGTGTGTGTATACTAGCTGTGTGTGTGTGTGTGTGTACTAGCTGTGTGTGTGTACTAGCTGTGTGTGTGTGTGTGTACTAGCTGTGTGTGTATACTAGCTGTGTGTGTGTGTGTGTACTAGCTGTGTGTGTGTACTAGCTGTGCGTGCTGTGTGTGCTGTGTGTGTGTGTACTAGCTGTGTGTGTGTGTGTGTGTACTAGCTGTGTGCGCTGTGTGTGTGTGTGTGTACTAGCTGTGTGTGTGTGTGTGTGTACTAGCTGTGCGTGCTGTGTGTGTGTGTGTGTGTACTAGCTGTGTGTGTGTGTGTGTACTAGCTGTGTGTGTGTACTAGCTGTGTGTGTGTGTGTGTACTAGCTGTGTGTGTATACTAGCTGTGTGTGTGTGTGTGTACTAGCTGTGTGTGTGTATACTAGCTGTGTGTGTGTGTGTGTACTAGCTGTGTGTGTGTGTGTACTAGCTGTGTGTGTGTATACTAGCTGTGTGTGTGTGTGTACTAGCTGTGTGTGTGTATACTAGCTGTGTGTGTGTGTATACTAGCTGTGTGTGTGTGTGTGTACTAGCTGTGCGTGCTGTGTGTACTAGCTGTGTGTGTGTGTGTACTAGCTGTGTGTGTGTGTGTACTGTGTGTGTGTGTACTAGCTGTGTGTGCTGTGTGTGCTGTGCGTGCTGTGTGCTGTGTGTGTGTGCTGTGTGTGTGTGTACTAGCTGTGTGTGTGTACTAGCTGTGTGTGTACTAGCTGTGTGCTGTGTGTGTGTGTGTGTGTACTGTGTGTGTGTGTACTAGCTGTGTGTGTGCTGTGCGTGCTGTGCGTGCTGTGCGTGCTGTGTGTGTGTGTGTGTACTAGCTGTGTGTGTGTGTGTACTAGCTGTGCGTGCTGTGTGTGTGTGTGTACTAGCTGTGCGTGCTGTGTGTGCTGTGCGTGCTGTGTGTACTAGCTGTGTGTGTGTACTAGCTGTGCGTGCTGTGTGTGTGTGTGTACTAGCTGTGCGTGCTGTGTGTGCTGTGCGTGCTGTGCGTGCTGTGCGTGCTGTGTGTGTGTGTGTGTACTAGCTGTGTGTGTGTGTGTACTAGCTGTGTGTGTGTGTGTACTAGCTGTGTGTGCTGTGTGTGTACTAGCTGTGCGTGCTGTGCGTGCTGTGTGTGTACTAGCTGTGTGTGTATGTACTAGCTGTGCGTGCTGTGTGTGTGCTGTGCGTGCAGGACAAGTTCTCGCTGGAGCCCTACATGGAGCGCCAGGCGGACCTCAACGCCGAGATGCGCGCCATCCTCGTCGACTGGATGGTGGAGGTGCAGGTGAGCGCCCGTCACCCTGACACGGCCACCGTCACCCTGACACGGCCACCGACACCCTGACACGGCCACCGACACCCTGACACGGCCACCGAGACCCTGACACGGCCACCGTCACCCTGACACGGCCACCGTCACCCTGACACGGCCACCGACACCCTGACACGGCCACCGTCACCCTGACACGGCCACCGACACCCTGACACGGCCACCGTGAGGCTGACACGGCCACCGTCACCCTGACACGGCCACCGTGAGGCTGACACGGCTACCGTCACCCTGACACGGCCACCGTCACCCTGACACGGCCACCGACACCCTGACACGGCCACCGACACCCTGACACGGCCACCGACACCCTGACACGGCCACCGACACCCTGACACGGCCACGTCACCCTGACACGGCCATCGTGAGGCTGACACGGCCACCGACACCCTGACACGGCCACCGACACCCTGACACGGCCACCGACACCCTGACACGGCCACCGACACCCTGACACGGCCACCGACACCCTGACACGGCCACCGTCACCCTGACACGGCCATCGTGAGGCTGACACGGCCACCGTCACCCTGACACGGCCACCGTCACCCTGACACGGCCACCGTCACCCTGACACGGCCACCGTCACCCTGACACGGCCACCGTCACCCTGACACGGCCACCGTCACCCTGACACGGCCACCGTCACCCTGACACGGCCACCGTCACCCTGACACGGCCACCGTCACCCTTACACGGGCATCGTGAGGCTGACACGGCCACCGTCACCCTGACACTGCCACCGTCACCCTGACACGGCCTTCGTCACCCTGACACGGCCACCTTCACCCTGACACGGCCACCGTGAGGCTGACACGGCCACCGTCACCCTGACACTGCCACCGTCACCCTGACACGGCCACCGACACCCTGACACGGCCACCGTCACCCTGACACGGCCACCGTCACCCTGACACGGCCATCGTGAGGCTGACACGGCCACCGTCACCCTGACACTGCCACCGTCACCCTGACACGGCCACCGTCACCCTGACACGGCCACCGACACCCTGACACGGCCACCGTGAGGCTGACACGGCCACCGTCACCCTGACACGGCCACCGACACCCTGACACGGCCACCGACACCCTGACACGGCCACCGACACCCTGACACGGCCACCGACACCCTGACACGGCCACCGTCACCCTGACACGGCCATCGTGAGGCTGACACGGCCACCGACACCCTGACACTGCCACCGTCACCCTGACACGGCCACCGTCACTCTGACACGGCCATCGTGAGGCTGACACGGCCACCGTCACCCTGACACGGCCACCGACACCCTGACACGGCCACCGACACCCTGACACGGCCACCGACACCCTGACACGGCCACCGACACCCTGACACGGCCACCGACACCCTGACACGGCCACCGACACCCTGACACGGCCACCGTCACCCTGACACGGCCATCGTGAGGCTGACACGGCCACCGTCACCCTGACACGGCCACCGTCACCCTGACACGGCCACCGTCACCCTGACACGGCCACCGTCACCCTGACACGGCCACCGTCACCCTGACACGGCCACCGTCACCCTGACACGGCCACCGTCACCCTGACACGGTCATCGTGAGGCTGACACGGCCACCGTCACCCTGACACTGCCACCGTCACCCTGACACGGCCTTCGTCACCCTGACACGGCCACCGACACCCTGACACGGCCACCGTCACCCTGACACGGCCATCGTGAGGCTGACACGGCCACCGTCACCCTGACACGGCCACCGTCACCCTGACACGGCCACCGTCACCCTGACACGGCCACCGTCACCCTGACACGGCCACCGTCACCCTGACACGGCCACCGTCACCCTGACACGGCCACCGTCACCCTTACACGGGCATCGTGAGGCTGACACGGCCACCGTCACCCTGACACTGCCACCGTCACCCTGACACGGCCTTCGTCACCCTGACACGGCCACCTTCACCCTGACACGGCCACCGTGAGGCTGACACGGCCACCGTCACCCTGACACTGCCACCGTCACCCTGACACGGCCACCGACACCCTGACACGGCCACCGTCACCCTGACACGGCCACCGTCACCCTGACACGGCCATCGTGAGGCTGACACGGCCACCGTCACCCTGACACTGCCACCGTCACCCTGACACGGCCACCGTCACCCTGACACGGCCACCGACACCCTGACACGGCCACCGTGAGGCTGACACGGCCACCGTCACCCTGACACGGCCACCGACACCCTGACACGGCCACCGACACCCTGACACGGCCACCGACACCCTGACACGGCCACCGACACCCTGACACGGCCACCGACACCCTGACACGGCCACCGTCACCCTGACACGGCCATCGTGAGGCTGACACGGCCACCGACACCCTGACACTGCCACCGTCACCCTGACACGGCCACCGTCACTCTGACACGGCCATCGTGAGGCTGACACGGCCACCGTCACCCTGACACGGCCACCGACACCCTGACACGGCCACCGACACCCTGACACGGCCACCGACACCCTGACACGGCCACCGACACCCTGACACGGCCACCGACACCCTGACACGGCCACCGTCACCCTGACACGGCCATCGTGAGGCTGACACGGCCACCGTCACCCTGACACGGCCACCGTCACCCTGACACGGCCACCGTCACCCTGACACGGCCACCGTCACCCTGACACGGCCACCGTCACCCTGACACGGCCACCGTCACCCTGACACGGCCACCGTCACCCTGACACGGTCATCGTGAGGCTGACACGGCCACCGTCACCCTGACACTGCCACCGTCACCCTGACACGGCCTTCGTCACCCTGACACGGCCACCGACACCCTGACACGGCCACCGTGAGGCTGACACGGCCACCGTCACCCTGACACGGCCTTCATGAGGCTGAACAAGTAAACATCTTAAAGCGAATATGTGACTATGTGACTAAGTGAATAAGTGAATATGTGACTGAGTGCAAACAGGAAATCCGAGAAAAGACGGCAAAATATTGCAGATAAAAATCACCGTACACCTACACTGTGTGCAAAAATCGCCAGTGGGATGCAAGTCAAACAACCAACAACAACAACCACAAGACAACTTAGATTAATGCCATCAGTCTAACTCTGTACTACTACAACAAACATGGCCAAAGCAATACACTTTTCGAAATCACCAAAATAAAGCCATGAAAGCTGACATGGCCACCGTGACCCTCCCCGTGACACCACCGTGACCCCCACGCGCGACCCCCACGCGCGACCCCCCACGCGCGACCCCCCACGCGACCCCCACGCGACCCCCACGCGACCCCCACGCGACCCCCCCCACGCGACCCCCCACGCGACCCCCCCACGCGACCCCCCACGCGACCCCCCACGCGACCCCCCAACGCGACCCCCCACGCGACCCCCCACGCGACCCCCCACGCGACCCCCCACGCGACCCCCCACGCGACCCCCCACGCGACCCCCCACGCGACCCCCCACGCGACCCCCCACGCGACCCCCCACGCGACCCCCCACGCGACCCCCCACGCGACCCCCCACGCGACCCCCCACGCGACCCCCCACGCGACCCCCCACGCGACCCCCCACGCGACCCCCCACGCGACCCCCCACGCGACCCCCCACGCGACCCCCCACGCGACCCCCCACGCGACCCCCCACGCGACCCCCACCACGCGACCCCCCCCCTTGTGCGGTGCAGGAGAACTTCCAGCTGAA
>NC_136341.1:3710739-3725739 GCF_964198595.1 Lampetra fluviatilis | reverse complement strand
TGTGTGTGTGTCTCTGTGTGTGTCTGTGTGTGTGTCTCCGTGTGTGTCTCTGTGTGTGTCTCTCTGTCTCTGTGTTTGTGACGCTGTGTGTGTCTATCTGTGTGTGTCTCTGTGTGTGTGTCTCTGTGTGTGTCTCTGTGTGTGTGACGCTGTGTGTGTCTATCTGTGTGTGTCTCTGTGTGTGTGTATCTCTGTGTGTGTGACGCTGTGTGTGTCTATCTGTGTGTCTCTGTGTGTGTGTGTCTCTGTGTGTGTGACGCTGTGTGCGTCGCTTCGTTTCCTCCAGGGTCTTTTTCGAGGTGGCCAACATCCCCCCGCTCGCTCCGGACGAGTTGAAGTAGCGACACGTGGACACACGGCGGTGACCCCGGCCGTGACCCCGAGTTCGACTCCCGCTCACGGCGGTGACCCCGCCGCCCGGCGTGGCGACCTCGGCCGTGACCCCGAGTTCGACTCCCGCTCACGGCGGTGACCCCGTCGTCCGGCGTGGCGACCTCGGCCGTGACCCCGAGTTCGACTCCCGCTCACGGCGGTGACCCCGTCGTCCGGCGTGGTGACCTCGGCCGTGACCCCGAGTTCGACTCCCGCTCACGGCGGTGACCCCGTCGTCCGGCGTGGCGACCTCGGCCGTGACCCCGAGTTTGACCCCTGCCCCCATGGCGTCGGCTCCGCTCGTGCCGCTCACGCGAACGGCACTTGCCCCATCGGCCCGCGGAGGCTACACGGGGGGCGAGCCTGAGCTCCCTTCGCCTGTACATTTCCCTAGTCTGTCTTTATCCATGTTTGTGCTGTGGGTGTGTGTGTGTCTGTGTGTGTGTGTCACTGTGTGTCACTGTGTGTGTCACTGTGTGTGTGTGGGGGTGTGTGTGTTTGTGTATGTGGGGGAGCGGTGGTGCAGCGGTTAGCGCTACGCTGCGCTACGAACCCGGCGACCCGAGTTCGATTCCCGCTCACGGCCAACACCGCCGGTGACGATTATCTGAACCGGTCCTGGGCCTCCCCTAGGTCGACTCAGCCTCAAATGAGTACCTGGTGTAGCGGTGTGTAGTAAACATCGCCACTGGGGAGACAAAGGCGGCCGGGCGTGGTGCTGGTAGCCACCCACCCCCTCGTGTGCCACAGTGCCGGTAGCCTTCACAGGTGCTCGCTAACAGCACTTGCCCCAACAGCCTGTTAAGGCTACACGGGGGATCTTTGTCCTTTTTTTATATATATGTGTGTGTGTGTGTGTATATATGGTGTGTTGCTTTGCGCGCGTGTCTGTCTCTCCGCTTGTACATAACGCCTGTCCGTGCGTGTGCCGTCCGTGCGTGTGCCGTCCGTGCGTGTGCCCGTCGACGGGGAGCGGAGGCGCCGCGGTTAGCACCCCGGCCCTACGGGAGCCCTGGCCCGGGCGAGAGGGCGGCCAGGGCTTGACGGCCAACAGCACTTGCCCCGGCGGCCTTGCGTGGGCTACGCGGGCCACCTTTGTCTTAGCTTTGCGCGCGTTGATCTTGGACGCAACTCGCTCGGATCGTTTTAACTCGTGGCCTGGCTACCCTGAGCCGGCCCAGCCGGGGTCACCATCATCAACATCACTGCCACCACTATCACCAACATCATCAACATCACTGCCACCGTCACCATCATCAACATCATCAACATCACTGCCACCGTCACCATCATCAACATCATCAACATCACTGCCACCGTCACCATCATCAACATCATCAACATCACTGCCACCGTCACCATCATCAACATCACTGCCACCGTCACCATCATCAACATCATCAACATCACTGCCATCATCACCATCATCAACATCACTGCCACCACCATCACCAACATCATCAACATCACTGCCACCGTCACCATCACCACCATCACCACCATCATCAACATCATCAACATCACTGCCATCACCAACATCATCAACATCACTGCCACCGTCACCATCACCACCATCATCAACATCATCAACATCACTGTCATCATCACCATCATCAATAAACATCACTGCCATCATCATCACTGCCACCGTCATCACCATCACTGCCACCACCATCATCACCGCCACCACCGTCACTGCCACCACCATCAACATCACTGCCACCACCACCATCACCACCATCACTGCCACCACCACCAACACTGCCACCAACATCACTGCCACCATCACCATCGTCGCTGCCACCACCACTGCCACCACCACCATCACTGCCACCACCACCATCAACATCACTGCCACCACCAACATCACTGCCACCACCATCAACATCACTGCCACCACCATCAACATCACTGCCACCACCACCATCACCATCGTCGCTGCCACCACCAACATCACTGCAACCACCACCATCACTGCCACCACCACCATCACTGCCACCACCAACATCACTGCCACCACCACCATCACTGCCACCACCAACATCACTGCCACCACCACCATCACTGCCACCACCACCATCACTGCCACCACTAACATCACTGCAACCACCACCATCACTGCCACCACCACCATCACTGCCACCACCACCACCATCACTGCCACCACTAACATCACTGCAACCACCACCATCACTGCCACCACCATCAACATCACTGCCACCACCATCAACATCACTGCCACCACCATCAACATCACTGCCACCACCACCATCACTGCCACCACCAACATCACTGCCACCACTAACATCACTGCCACCACCAACATCACTGCCACCACCACCAACATCACTGCCACCACCATCAACATCACTGCCACCACCATCAACATCACTGCCACCACCACCAACATCACTGCCACCACCAACATCACTGCCACCACCAACATCACTGCCACCACCACCATCACTGCCACCACTAACATCACTGCCACCACCACCATCACTGCCACCACCACCATCACTGCCACCACCACCATCACTGCCACCACCAACATCACTGCCACCACCATCAACATCACTGCCACCACCATCAACATTACTGCCACCACCGTCAACATCACTGCCACCACCACCATCACTGCCACCACCACCAACATCACTGCCACCACCAACATCACTGCCACCAATAACATCACTGCCACCACCACCATCACTGCCACCACCACCATCACTGCCACCACCAACATCACTGCCACCACCATCAACATCACTGCCACCACCATCAACATCACTGCCACCACCATCAACATCACTGCCACCACCACCAACATCACTGCCACCACCAACATCACTGCCACCACCAACATCACTGCCACCACCACCATCACTGCCACCACCACCATCACTGCCACCACCACCATCACTGCCACCACCAACATCACTGCCACCACCAACATCACTGCCACCACCAACATCACTGCCACCACCACCATCACTGCCACCACCAACATCACTGCCACCACCACCATCACTGCCACCACCAACATCACTGCCACCACCACCATCACTGCCACCACCAACATCACTGCCACCACCACCATCACTGCCACCACCACCATCACTGCCACCACCACCATCACTGCCACCACCAACATCACTGCCACCACCAACATCACTGCCACCACCAACATCACTGCCACCACCAACATCACTGCCACCACCAACATCACTGCCACCACCAACATCACTGCCACCACCAACATCACTGCCACCACCACCATCACTGCCACCACCACCATCACTGCCACCACCATCAACATCACTGCCACCACCATCACTGCCACCACCATCACTGCCACCACCAACATCACTGCCACCACCAACATCACTGCCACCAACATCACCATCACCGCCACCATCGCCGCTTGGCGTCCCCAGTGGCAGCTGTCTCTGTGCATCAGTCTGCTGCTGCCAGTAGTAGGGGTGGTGGTGGTGATTGCTGCTGTGTGGGTCTAGCCTAGGGGCACCCCCAGTGGCAGCTGTCTCTGTGCATCAGTCTGTCAGTAGTAGGGGTGGTGATGGTGGTGATGGTGGTAGTGGTGATGATGGTGGTGGTGATGCTGGTGGTGGTGGTGGTGATGGTGGTGGGTGGTGATGGTGGTTATGGTGGTTATGGTGGTGGTGGTGATGGTGGTAGTGGTGATGATGGTGGTGGTGATGCTGGTGGTGGTGGTGATGGTGGTTATGGTGGTTATGGTGGTGGTGGTGATGGTTGCTGCTGTGTGGGTCTAGCCTAGGGGCACCCCCAGTGGCAGCTGTCTCTGACCCCACTGAGATTGGCGGTTGAGTAGTGGACGTGAGTCGTGTTTGTGCCTCTCCCTTTAAGAGGGGGGGGGGGCGGTGCTCCCTACGTCTCTCTCCGTCTCGCTCTCTCCCCACTCTCTCTCTTTTTACGATCAAGAAGATGCTCGGTGTATTCGGCACTTCGCTGCGTTCATCATTTCGGTTTTTTTAATAATTTACGTCACCCCCTCCCCCCCCCCCCCCTTTTTAAATGAAAGATTTAACAAAATATGTTTCGCTCTGCTCTCCTTCTCTCTCTACCCCCCCCCTCTCTCTCTGCCCCCCCTCTCTCTGCCCCCCCTCTCTCTCTGCCCCCCCTCTCTCTCTGCCCCCCCTCTCTCTCTGCCCCCCCTCTCTCTCTGCCCCCCCCCTCTCTCTGCCCCCCCCCCTCTCTCTGCCCCCCCTCTCTCTCTGCCCCCCCTCTCTCTCTCTGCCCCCCCCCTCTCTCTGCCCCCCTCTCTCTGCCCCCCCCCCTCTCTCTGCCCCCCTCTCTTCCTACTCCATGTCTCTCTCTCCCTCACTATCTCCCCACTCTCTCTTCCTGTCTCTCTCTCTGTCTCTCTCTGTGTCTCCACCTTCTCTCTCTGTCTCTCTGTCTCTCTGTGTCTCCACCTTCTCTCTCTGTCTCTCCCTGTCTCTCTCTGTCTCTCTGTGTCTCCCCCTTCTCTCTCTGTCTCTCCCTGTCTCTCTCTGTCTCTCTCTGTGTCTCCCCCTTCTCTCTCTCTGTCTCTCTCTGTGTCTCCCCCTTCTCTCTCTGTGTCTCTCCCTGTCTCTCTCTGTCTCTCTCTGTGTCTCCCCCCTTCTCTCTCTCTGTCTCTCTCTGTGTCTCCCCCTTCTCTCTCTGTCTCTCCCTGTCTCTTCCTGTCTCTCTGTGTCTCCCCCTTTCTCTCTCTCTGTCTCTCTCTGTGTCTCCCCCTTCTCTCTCTGTTTCTCTCTGTCTCTCTCTCTCTCCCTGTCTCTTCCTGTCTCTCTGTGTCTCCCCCTTTCTCTCTCTCTCTCTCTGTCTCTCTCTGTCTCTCTGTGTCTCCCTGTCTCTTCCTGTCTCTCTCTGTCTTTCTGTGTCTCCCCCTCTCTCTCTCTGTCTCGATCTGTGTCGCTTTATTTGTTTTTCTCTCGTGCCACTGCCGACTCTTGTGTTCCCCGTTGTAATCGATGTCCCCTGGAGATGAATAAACTCTCATTTTGTGGCGAGCCGAGTGAAACGTGACGCTCTGTGCGTGTGTGTGTGTGTACGTTTGTTGAACCCTGATAACACTTTTTTGTTTTGTTCCTGGGTAGTAAGTGTTATTTCCTGATTGCTAATGCCTCACAAGTACAGAAAGTGGCTATTGTGCCCCACAAACTTTGCTTTTGTGACCAGGACATTGATATTTAGAAAGTTACCTATTTTCCAGAACATTCCAGATAGATTCAGTGCCGAGTGAACTTGGAGTAATGTCTAGAACATTCTAGAACTTTGCAGTAATATAAATAGTCGTATAAATACAGGGGCCTTAAGCCCACCAGTTCAGTTTAGTTCCAGCTGCCTAAGTGGATGCATCTCTGCATTTTTCTGAGATGGAATCAAGAGGCTGCAACGATCCGGCAGACGCATTTTGCGATGTCTGCGGCCAATTTATCAAGACAAGAGCGTAAACGTACTCTGTGGAAGCGTCTGCTAAGATGTTTGAGGCCTTACAAGGCATGTGTCGGCATGCCTGTCGGGGATCAAGACAAACCCTGGGCAACTCATTTCACCTGCGAGCAATGCACACGCAACTCTGGCAGGTAAGGTGGATGGATACATTGTTGCTCGGAATTTAATGTTACAAAGTTTGTAAAAAAATTGGAAGAAAAAAATGTGGGGGGAGAGGAGGGGGTAGGGGGGGGAGAGGAGGGGGTGGTGGTGGTGTTGGTTGATGATGATGATGGTGGTGGTGATGATGATGGTGGTGGTGATGGTGTTGGTTGATGTTGGTGGTGGTGATGGTGTTGGTTGATGTTGATGGTGGTGGTGATGATGATGGTGGTGGTGATGATGATGGTGGTGATGATGATGGTTGTGATGATGGTGTTGGTTGATGTTGGTGGTGGTGGTGATGATGATGATGATGGTGGTGGTGGTGATGATGATGATGATGATGGTGATGATGATGATGGTGGTGATGATGATGGTGATGATGGTGGTTGATGATGATGGTGGTGGTGGTGATGATGATGGTGATGATGGTGGTTGATGATGATGGTGGTGGTGGTGATGATGATGATGATGGTGATTGATGATGATATGATGGTGGTGATGATGATGGTGATGATGGTGATGATGGTGGTTGATGATGATGGTGGTGGTGGTGATGATGGTGGTGGTGATGGTGTTGGTTGATGTTGGTGGTGGTGATGGTGTTGGTTGATGTTGATGGTGGTGGTGATGATGATGGTGGTGGTGATGATGATGGTGGTGATGATGATGGTTGTGATGATGGTGTTGGTTGATGTTGGTGGTGGTGATGATGATGGTGGTGGTGGTGATGATGATGGTGGTGATGATGATGATGATGGTGGTGATGATGATGGTGATGATGGTGGTTGATGATGATGGTAGTGGTGGTGATGATGATGGTGATGATTGATGATGATGGTGGTGGTGGTGATGATGATGATGATGATGGTGGTTGATGATGATGGTGGTGATGATGATGGTGATGATGGTGGTTGATGATGATGGTGGTGGTGGTGATGATGATGGTGGTTGATGATGATGGTGGTGATGATGATGGTGATGATGGTGGTTGATGATGATGGTGGTGGTGGTGAGGGTGGTGATGATAATTTTGCTGCGGCGTCTGTCTCAGCGCTGATTGGTGGGGAGGGCAGGGGGTCACGTGGGGGTGTTACAGGGCGAGGGCAGTTCCACTGTGGTTGTGGGGTCTCGCTACGTGGCACGATGGGCGAGGAATCCGATGATCTGTGAAGCTCTTGACCACAGTCGCACTGGGCATGACCCACACAGCAGCAATCACAGTGGGCGTGACGTCATGTCGCCTCGCCGCAGGGCTCCGTCTTGGTGACGTCACGCGCACCATACGAGCGCGTGACGTCACACCCAACAGCGCCGCACTTTGGAATGCCACCACCATCGTCGTTCGCGCGATGTCATCCCGCTGGCAGGATGACGTCATGTCCTTTGTTAGTGGGTGACGTCACGCAGTTACCACCCAATCGACGCTGAGGAAGGAACTCTCCCCGTGTCTCACTCTCCGTGTCTCTCTCGCCGTGTCTCTCTACTCGTGTCTCCGTGTCCCTCTCCCCGTGTCTCCCCGTGTCTCTCTACTCAACCCGTGTCTCTATACTCTCCCCGTGTCTCACTCTCCGTGTCTCTCTCGCCGTGTCTCTCTACTCACCCCGTGTCTCCCCGTGTCTCTTTCCCCGTGTCTCTCCTCGTGTCTTCGTGTCTCTCTCCCCGTGTCTCTCTACTCGTGTCTCTCTCCCCGCGTCTCCCCGTGTCTCTCTCTCCCCGTGTCTCCCTCCTCTCCCCGTGTCTCTCTGCTCACCCTCTGTCTCTACTCTCCCCGTGTCTCTCTCCCCGCGTCTCCCCGTGTCTCTCTCTCCCCGTGTCTCTCTCTCCCCGCGTCTCCCCGTGTCTCTCTCTCCCCGTGTCTCCCTCCTCTCCCCGTGTCTCTCTGCTCACCCTCTGTCTCTCTACTCTCCCCGTGTCTCTCTCCCCGCGTCTCCCCGTGTCTCTCTCTCCCCGTGTCTCCCCGTGTCTCTCTCTCCCCGTGTCTCCCTCCTCTCCCCGTGTCTCTCTGCTCACCCTCTGTCTCTCTACTCTCCCCGTGTCTCTCTGTGTTTGTCTCCGTGTTGTCTCTCTGTGTCTGTCTCTGTGTTGTCTCTCTGTGTGTGTCTACCTCTGCCGTCTGCCCGCGTCATGTCGGGACCCGGAGACTTCGGGAACCCTCTGCGCAAGTTCAAGCTCGTCTTCCTGGGGGAGCAGAGTGGTAGGTGGGGGGGGGCACGGGGGGGGGGACACGGGGGGGGGCAGACACGGGGGGGGAGACACGGGGGGGAGGGGGGCACGGGGGGGGGAGACACGGGGGGGGGAGACACGGGGGGGAGGGGGGCACGGGGGGGAGACACGGGGGGGGGAGACACGGGGGGGAGGGGGGCACGGGGGGGGAGACACGGGGGGGGGGGAGACACGTCTTCCTGGGGGAGCAGAGTGGTAGGTGGGGGGGGGCACGGGGGGGGGGACACGGGGGGGGGCAGACACGGGGGGGGAGACACGGGGGGGAGGGGGGCACGGGGGGGGGAGACACGGGGGGGGGAGACACGGGGGGGAGGGGGGCACGGGGGGGGAGACACGGGGGGGGGGGAGACACGTCTTCCTGGGGGAGCAGAGTGGTAGGTGGGGGGGGGGGGGCACGGGGGGGGGCAGACACGGGGGGGGGAGACACGGGGGGGGGAGACACGGGGGGGAGGGGGGCACGGGGGGGGAGACACGGGGGGGGGAGACACGGGGGGGAGGGGGGCACGGGGGGGGAGACACGGGGGGGGGGGAGACACGTCTTCCTGGGGGAGCAGAGTGGTAGGTGGGGGGGGGGGGCACGGGGGGGGGCAGACACGGGGGGGGCAGACACGGGGGGGGGAGACACGGGGGGGGGGGAGACACGTCTTCCTGGGGGAGCAGAGTGGTAGGTGGGGGGGGGACGGGGGGGGGGACACGGGGGGGGGCAGACACGGGGGGGGAGACACGGGGGGGAGGGGGGCACGGGGGGGGGAGACACGGGGGGGGGAGACACGGGGGGGGGAGACACGGGGGGGGAGACACGGGGGGGAGGGGGACACGGGGGGGAGACACGGGGGGGAGGGGGGCACGGGGGGGGGAGACACGGGGGGGGGAGACACGGGGGGGAGGGGGGCACGGGGGGGAGACACGGGGGGGAGGGGGGCACGGGGGGGGGAGACACGGGGGGGGGAGACACGGGGGGGAGGGGGGCACGGGGGGGGGAGACACGGGGGGGAGGGGGGCACGGGGGGAGGGGGACACGTCTTCCTGGGGGAGCAGAGTGGTAGGTGGGGGGGGGGGCACGGGGGGGGGGGACACGGGGGGAGGGGGACACGTCTTCCTGGGGGAGCAGAGTGGTAGGTGGGGGGCACGGGGGGGGGGACACGGGGGGAGGGGGACACGTCTTCCTGGGGGAGCAGAGTGGTAGGTGGGGGGGGGGGCACGGGGGGGGGCACGGGGGGGGGGACACGTCTTCCTGGGGAGCAGAGTGGTAGGTGGGGGGGGGCACGGGGGGGGGGGGGCACGGGGGGGGGGGCACGGGGGGGGGGGGACACGTCTTCCTGGGGGAGCAGAGTGGTAGGTGGGGGGGGGGCACGGGGGGGGGGGGGGACACGGGGGGAGGGGGACACGTCTTCCTGGGGGAGCAGAGTGGTAGGTGGGGGGGGGGGCACGGGGGGGGGGCACGGGGGGGGGGACACGTCTTCCTGGGGGAGCAGAGTGGTAGGTGGGGGGGGCACGGGGGGGGGGGGGGTGAGACACGGGGGGGGGGGAGACACGGGGGGGGGGGAGACACGGGGGGGGGGGACACGGGGGGTGGGGGAGACACGGGGGGGGGGGGACACGGGAGGGGGGAGACACGGGGGGGGGGGGGACACGTCTTCCTGGGGGAGCAGAGCGGTAGGTGGGGGGGGAGACACGGGGGGGGGGGAGACACGGGGGGGGGGGGATGGGAGGTGGGGGGGGGACACTGGGAGACACAGAGAGACACGGGGGGGGGGGGGGGGAGACACGGGGAGGGGACACACACACGGCCCTGACCCCGCCCTGACCCCGCCATGACCCCACCGTGACCCCACCGCGACCCCACCGCGACCCCGCCGCGACCTCACCCTGACCCCGCCCCCGCCGTGACCCCACCCTGACCCCGCCGTGACCCCACCCTGACCCCACCGCGACCCCGCCGTGACCCCACCCTGACCCCGCCCCTGCCGTGACCCCACCCTGACCCCGCCGTGACCCCACCCTGACCCCGCCCTGACCCCACCGTGACCCCACCGCGACCCCGCTGTAACCCCACCCTGACCCCGCCGTGACCCCGCCGTGACCCCACCGTGACCCCGCCGCGACCCCGCCGTGCTGCTGATGAGACACTGCATACGGAAACCCGCCAGACACAGACAGAGAGAGACAGAGAGAGACAGAGATAGTTAACATCTCATTCATTGGGTAGTGTTAGTCTGTGGGTAGTGTTAGTCTGTGGGCAGTGTTAGTCTATGGGCAGTGTTAGTCTATGGGCAGTGTTAGTCTATGGACAGTGTTAGTCTGTGGGCAGTGTTAGTCTATGGGCAGTGTTAGTCTATGGGCAGTGTTAGTCTATGGACAGTGTTAGTCTGTGGGCAGTGTTAGTCTGTGGGCAGTGTTAGTCTGTGGGCAGTGTTAGTCTGTGGGCAGTGTTAGTCTGTGGGCAGTGTTAGTCTGTGGACAGTGTTAGTCTGTGGACAGTGTTAGTCTGTGGACAGTGTTAGTCTGTGGGCAGTGTTAGTCTGTGGACAGTGTTAGTCTGTGGACAGTGTTAGTCTGTGGACAGTGTTAGTCTGTGGGCAGTGTTAGTCTGTGGACAGTGTTAGTCTGTGGACAGTGTTAGTCTGTGGGCAGTGTTAGTCTGTGGACAGTGTTAGTCTGTGGGCAGTGTTAGTCTGTGGACAGTGTTAGTCTGTGGGCAGTGTTAGTCTGTGGGCAGTGTTAGTCTGTGGACAGTGTTAGTCTGTGGACAGTGTTAGTCTGTGGGCAGTGTTAGTCTGTGGACAGTGTTAGTCTGTGGACAGTGTTAGTCTGTGGGCAGTGTTAGTCTGTGGACAGTGTTAGTCTGTGGGCAGTGTTAGTCTGTGGGCAGTGTTAGTCTATGGGCAGTGTTAGTCTGTGGGCAGTGTTAGTCTGTGGACAGTGTTAGTCTGTGGACAGTGTTAGTCTGTGGGCAGTGTTAGTCTATGGGCAGTGTTAGTCTATGGGCAGTGTTAGTCTATGGGTAGTGTTAGTCTATGGGCAGTGTTAGTCTGTGGGCAGTGTTAGTCTATGGGCAGTGTTAGTCTATGGGCAGTGTTAGTCTGTGGGCAGTGTTAGTCTATGGGCAGTGTTAGTCTATGGACAGTGTTAGTCTGTGGGCAGTGTTAGTCTATGGGCAGTGTTAGTCTGTGGACAGTGTTAGTCTATGGGTAGTGTTAGTCTGTGGGCAATGTTAGTCTGTGGGCAGTGTTAGTCTATGAGCAGTGTTAGTCTGTGGACAGTGTTAGTCTGTGGGCAGTGTTAGTCTGTGGGCAGTGTTAGTCTGTGGGCAATGTTAGTCTGTGGGCAGTGTTAGTCTATGAGCAGTGTTAGTCTGTGGACAGTGTTAGTCTGTGGGCAGTGTTAGTCTGTGGGCAGTGTTAGTCTGTGGGCAATGTTAGTCTGTGGGCAATGTTAGTCTATGGGCAGTGTTAGTCTGTGGGCAATGTTAGTCTGTGGGCAATGTTAGTCTATGGGCAGTGTTAGTCTGTGGGCAATGTTAGTCTGTGGGCAATGTTAGTCTGTGGGCAGTGTTAGTCTGTGGGCAATGTTAGTCTGTGGGCAATGTTAGTCTATGGGCAGTGTTAGTCTATGGGCAGTGTTAGTCTGTGGGCAGTGTTAGTCTGTGGGCAGTGTTAGTCTATGGGCAGTGTTAGTCTGTGGGCAGTGTTAGCCTATGGGCAGTGTTAGTCTATGGGCAATGTTAGTCTGTGGGCAGTGTTAGTCTGTGGGCAATGTTAGTCTATGGGCAGTGTTAGTCTGTGGGCAATGTTAGTCTGTGGGCAATGTTAGTCTATGGGTAGTGTTAGTCTATGGACAGTGTTAGTCTATGGGCAGTGTTAGTCTGTGGACAGTGTTAGTCTGTGGACAGTGTTAGTCTGTGGGCAGTGTTAGTCTATGGGCAGTGTTAGTCTGTGGACAGTGTTAGTCTATGGGCAGTGTTAGTCTATGGGCAGTGTTAGTCTGTGGACAGTGTTAGTCTGTGGACAGTGTTAGTCTATGGGCAGTGTTAGTCTATGGACAGTGTTAGTCTATGGGCAGTGTTAGTCTATGGGCAGTGTTAGTCTATGGGCAGTGTTAGTCTGTGGACAGTGTTAGTCTGTGGACAGTGTTAGTCTATGGGCAGTGTTAGTCTATGGACAGTGTTAGTCTGTGGACAGTGTTAGTCTATGGGCAGTGTTAGTCTATGGACAGTGTTAGTCTATGGGCAGTGTTAGTCTATGGACAGTGTTAGTCTATGGGCAGTGTTAGTCTGTGGACAGTGTTAGTCTGTGGACAGTGTTAGTCTATGGGCAGTGTTAGTCTATGGACAGTGTTAGTCTGTGGACAGTGTTAGTCTATGGACAGTGTTAGTCTGTGGACAGTGTTAGTCTATGGACAGTGTTAGTCTGTGGGCAGTGTTAGTCTGTGGGCAGTGTTAGTCTATGGGCAGTGTTAGTCTATGGGCAGTGTTAGTCTGTGGGTAGTGTTAGTCTGTGGGCAGTGTTAGTCTATGGGCAGTGTTAGTCTGTGGGCAGTGTTAGTCTGTGGGCAATGTTAGTCTGTGGGCAGTGTTATTCTGTGGGCAGTGTTAGTCTGTGGGCAGTGTTAGTCTGTGGGCAGTGTTAGTCTGTGGGCAGTGTTAGTCTATGGGCAGTGTTAGTCTATGGGCAGTGTTAGTCTGTGGGCAGTGTTAGTCTATGGGCAGTGTTAGTCTATGGGCAGTGTTATTCTATGGGCAGTGTTAGTCTGTGGGCAGTGTTAGTCTATGGGCAGTGTTAGTCTATGGGCAGTGTTAGTCTATGGACAGTGTTAGTCTGTGGGCAATGTTAGTCTATGGACAGTGTTAGTCTGTGGGCAATGTTAGTCTGTGGGCAGTGTTAGTCTATGGGCAGTGTTAGTCTATGGACAGTGTTAGTCTGTGGGTAGTGTTAGTCTGTGGGCAGTGTTAGTCTATGGGCAGTGTTAGTCTGTGGGCAGTGTTAGTCTGTGGGCAATGTTAGTCTGTGGGCAGTGTTAGTCTGTGGGCAGTGTTAGTCTATGGGCAGTGTTAGTCTGTGGGCAGTGTTAGTCTATGGGCAGTGTTAGTCTGTGGGCAGTGTTAGTCTATGGGCAGTGTTAGTCTATGGGTAGTGTTAGTCTATGGGCAGTGTTAGTCTGTGGGCAGTGTTAGTCTATGGGCAGTGTTAGTCTATGGACAGTGTTAGTCTGTGGGCAGTGTTAGTCTATGGGCAGTGTTAGTCTGTGGACAGTGTTAGTCTATGGGTAGTGTTAGTCTGTGGGCAATGTTAGTCTGTGGGCAGTGTTAGTCTGTGGGCAGTGTTAGTCTATGGGCAGTGTTAGTCTGTGGACAGTGTTAGTCTGTGGGCAGTGTTAGTCTGTGGGCAGTGTTAGTCTGTGGGCAATGTTAGTCTGTGGGCAATGTTAGTCTATGGGCAGTGTTAGTCTGTGGGCAATGTTAGTCTGTGGGCAATGTTAGTCTATGGGCAGTGTTAGTCTATGGGCAGTGTTAGTCTGTGGGCAGTGTTAGTCTATGGGCAGTGTTAGTCTATGGGCAGTGTTAGTCTATGGGCAGTGTTAGTCTGTGGGCAGTGTTAGTCTATGGGCAGTGTTAGTCTATGGGCAGTGTTAGTCTATGGACAGTGTTAGTCTGTGGGCAATGTTAGTCTATGGGCAGTGTTAGTCTGTGGGCAATGTTAGTCTGTGGGCAGTGTTAGTCTATGGGCAGTGTTAGTCTATGGACAGTGTTAGTCTGTGGGTAGTGTTAGTCTGTGGGCAGTGTTAGTCTATGGGCAGTGTTAGTCTGTGGGCAGTGTTAGTCTGTGGGCAATGTTAGTCTGTGGGCAGTGTTAGTCTGTGGGCAGTGTTAGTCTATGGGCAGTGTTAGTCTGTGGGCAGTGTTAGTCTGTGGGCAGTGTTAGTCTGTGGGCAGTGTTAGTCTATGGGCAGTGTTAGTCTATGGGTAGTGTTAGTCTATGGGCAGTGTTAGTCTGTGGGCAGTGTTAGTCTATGGGCAGTGTTAGTCTATGGACAGTGTTAGTCTGTGGGCAGTGTTAGTCTATGGGCAGTGTTAGTCTGTGGACAGTGTTAGTCTATGGGTAGTGTTAGTCTGTGGGCAATGTTAGTCTGTGGGCAGTGTTAGTCTGTGGGCAGTGTTAGTCTATGGGCAGTGTTAGTCTGTGGACAGTGTTAGTCTGTGGGCAGTGTTAGTCTGTGGGCAGTGTTAGTCTGTGGGCAATGTTAGTCTGTGGGCAATGTTAGTCTATGGGCAGTGTTAGTCTGTGGGCAATGTTAGTCTGTGGGCAATGTTAGTCTATGGGCAGTGTTAGTCTGTGGGCAATGTTAGTCTGTGGGCAATGTTAGTCTGTGGGCAGTGTTAGTCTGTGGGCAATGTTAGTCTGTGGGCAGTGTTAGTCTGTGGGCAATGTTAGTCTATGGGCAGTGTTAGTCTATGGGCAGTGTTAGTCTGTGGGCAGTGTTAGTCTGTGGGCAGTGTTAGTCTATGGGCAGTGTTAGTCTGTGGGCAGTGTTAGTCTATGGGCAGTGTTAGTCTATGGGCAATGTTAGTCTGTGGGCAGTGTTAGTCTGTGGGCAATGTTAGTCTATGGGCAGTGTTAGTCTGTGGGCAATGTTAGTCTGTGGGCAATGTTAGTCTATGGGCAGTGTTAGTCTGTGGGCAATGTTAGTCTGTGGGCAATGTTAGTCTATGGGCAGTGTTAGTCTGTGGGCAATGTTAGTCTGTGGGCAGTGTTAGTCTGTGGGCAATGTTAGTCTATGGGCAGT
>NC_136341.1:3698239-3705739 GCF_964198595.1 Lampetra fluviatilis | reverse complement strand
TGCCGGGTAAGGTCCTGGCAAGGATTATTCAACATCGCCTTGCTAGGCATGCTGAGGAGAGGCTTGCGGACCCCCAATGTGGTTTCAGGAAAGGGCGGTCCTGCACAGATGCCATATTTTCTGTCCGTCTGCTACAGCAGAGGTGTAGGGAATTCCAAAAAGACCTACATCTCTGCTTTATTGACCTGGTCAAGGCCTATGATACCATCAGTAGGACTGGGCTGTGGGTTGTTCTTCGTGCTTTCGGAGTCCCTGACCCTCTGCTCACGATCATTAAGGACCTTCATGATGGTGAGCGGGCCCGGGTAAAACTACGTGGCCGGGAGTCGGAGCCTTTCCCTGTACACCTTGGGGTGCGACAGGGATGTCCTCTGGCTCCCACATTATTTAACATCTATTTCGACTGCGTAGTTCGTGAAGCCTTCAATAGCTGTACCGGGGGAATTACCATTTGGTACAGATACAATGGGAGGCTGATCGACGCCCGGGTGCGATCAAGGGATGGCTCCCTATTGGTCAACCACGTTATGTATGCCGATGATTTGGTAATAGCTGCTCATTCAGAAGAGGAGTTGGAGACGCTGCTGCTGAGACTGGAGCGTGCCACTAAGAGGTGGGGCCTTACCATCAGCCCCACCAAAACTAAGCACCTGCCTGGGTATTTTGTACCATCGGGCACTCCGCCCCCACAACTCCCAATCGGTGATGGGGCAGTTGTGGAGAGAGTAGAGAGTTTCCCATACCTGGGCAGTGTGCTCATGACCGGCTCCAGTTTATCAGCAGAGGTCTCACTCCGAATCAGTCGAGCGGCAATATCTTTTCATCGGTTGCGTAACGCTGTGTGGAAGCTACCTGGTCTGTCGCTCCGCACGAAGCTTCAGGTCTTCTCGGCCACGGTCATTCCCTCCCTTCTCTATGCTTGCGAAACGTGGACCCCCCTAGTGGAGCATCTTCGCCGGTTGGAAACATTTAGGCTGGCCTGCCTACGATCCATCCTGGGTTTAACCAGGCTGGATTGTGTGAGGAGCTCACAAGTCCTTGAAAGATCTGGGCAAAGTCCCATCAGTGAGCTCCTCCGGCAGGCAAGGCTGCGTTGGCTGGGTCATGTAGCCCGCATGCCCAGCCACCGCATGCCTAAACAGCTTTTGTTCGGCCGGATCGAGGGGGCTAAACGGGCGCGGCACGGGCTAGAGAAGAGATGGAGTGATGTGGTACAGGAGGACGTGGAGCTGAGTGGACTTGCCGATGACTGGTACCAGCGGTGTCAAGATCGGCCTCAGTGGAGGAGGCTCGTGAAGGACGCTACTGGGCAGTTGGAGGCAGTCGCCCTCCAACAACAACGGAGGGCGGAGGAGCGACGCTCACAACAACGAGCGGAGCGCCGGGTGGCTAAAGCACAGCAAGTTGGCACAGTAGGGGGCACAGGTGGTGCATCAGCCAGTCATCTCGGTCATCTCGGTCAGTCGACCCGTGGCACCTGGGTCTGCCCCGTGACCTCCTGCCAGCGGGCGTTCGACACTTCACGTGGCCTCAAGGTGCACATGGCCTGGCACAAGCGTCGTGGTGACGTCACCGCCACTTAGTGGCGAATGGCGGTTGTTGTTGTGTGCGTGTGTGCGTGTGTGGTGTGTGTGTGTGTGGTGTGTGGTGTGCGTGTGTGCGTGTGTGTGCGTGTGTGTGTGTGTGCGTGTGCCATGCAGTGGGGAAGACGTCGCTGATCACGCGCTTCATGTACGACAGCTTCGACAACACATACCAGGTGGTGCAGGGCAAGACGCCAGCAGCATCACCACCACCACCACAACCACCACAACCACCACCACAACCACCACAACCACCACCACAACCATCACAACAACCACCACCACAACCACCACCACAACCACCACCACAACCACCACCACAACCATCACAACAACCACCACCACAACCACCACCACAACCACCACCACAACCATCACAACAACCACCACCACAACCACCACCACAACCACCACCACAACCACCACCACAACCATCACAACAACCACCACCACAACCACCACAACCACCACCACAACCACCACCACAACCATCACAACAACCACCACCACAACCACCACCACAGTCATCACAACCAGCACCACAACCACCACCACAGCCATCATAACCAGCATCACAACAACCACCACCACTCTAACCAGTATCACAACCACCACCACAGCCATCATAACCAGTACCACAACCAGCACCACAACCACCACCACAGCCGCCACCACAACCAGCACCACAACAACCACCACCACTGCAACCAGTATCACAACAACCACCACCACAGCCATCACAACGAGCATCACAACCGCCACCACCACCACCACAGTCACAACCACCACAGTCACAACCACCAAAACCAGCATCACAACAACCACCACCACCACAGTCATCGCAACCACGACAGAGAGAGAGAGAGAGCCGGCGAGCGCGTAGCGTTGACGCTGTGGCGTTGTTGTTGGTTGTCACTGCGTGGTTTGTGTTGCAGGCAACGATTGGCATCGACTTCCTCTCGAAGACCATGTACTTGGAGGACAGAACGGTGAGTCAGAGTCTGGGTGTCTCTCTCTCAGGGGGTTCGTAACGGCCGTGTCGGAGACACTGAGAGTCTGGGTTCGAGCCCTGGGTCTGGGTGTCTCTCTCTCAGGGGGTTCGTAACGGCCGTGTCGGAGACACTGGGAGGCTGGGTTCGAGCCCTGGGTCTGGGTGTCTCTCTCTCTCTCAGGGGGTTCACGATGGCCGTGTCGGAGACACTGGGAGGCTGGGTTCAAGCCCTGGGTCTGGGTGTCTCTCTCTCAGGGGGTTCACAATGGCCGTGTCGGAGACACTGGGAGGCTGGGTTCGAGCCCTGGGTCTGGGTGTCTCTCTCTCTCAGGGGGTTCGTAACGGCCGTGTCGGAGACACTGAGAGTCTGGTTCGAGCCCTGGGTCTGGGGTCTCTCTCTCTCAGGGGGTTCACGATGGCCGTGTCGGAGACACTGAGAGTCTGGGTTCAAGCCCTGGGTCTGGGTGTCTCTCTCAGGGGGTTCACGATGGCCGTGTCGGAGACACTGAGAGTCTGGGTTCGAGCCCTGGGTCTGGGTGTCTCTCTCTCTCAGGGGGTTCACGATGGCCGTGTCGGAGACACTGAGAGTCTGGGTTCAAGCCCTGGGTCTGGGTGTCTCTCTCAGGGGGTTCACGATGGCCGTGTCAGACACACTGAGAGTCTGGGTTCAAGCCCTGGGTCTGGGTGTCTCTCTCAGGGGGTTCACGATGGCCATGTGGGAGACACTGAGAGTCTGGGTTCAAGCCCTGGGTCTGGGTGTCTCTCTCTCTCAGGGGGTTCACGATGGCCGTGTCGGAGACACTGAGATCCTGAGTTCAAGGTTCAAGCTCTGGGTCTGGGTGTCTCTCTCTCTCAGGGGGTTCACGATGGCCGTGTCGGAGACACTGAGAGTCTGGGTTCGAGCCCCGGGTCTGGGTGTCTCTCCTCAGTCTCAGGGGGTTCACGATGGCCGTGTCGGAGACACTGAGAGTCTGGGTTCAAGCCCTGGGTCTGGGTGTCTCTCTCAGGGGGGTTCACGATGGCCGTGTCGGAGACACTGAGAGTCTGGGGTTCGAGCCCTGGGTCTGGGTGTCTCTCTCAGGGGGTTCACGATGGCCGTGTCGGAGACATTGAGAGCCTGGGTTCAAGCCCTGGGTCTGGGTGTCTCTCTCACAGTGGCCGTGTGGGAGACACTGAGGGTCTGGGTTCAAGCCCTGGGTCTGGGTGTCTCTCTCAGGGGGTTCACGGTGGCCGTGTCGGAGACACTGAGAGTCTGGGTTCGAGCCCTGGGTCTGGGTGTCTCTCTCTCTCAGGGGGTTCACGATGGCCGTGTCGGAGACACTGAGAGTCTGGGTTCGAGCCCTGGGTCTGGGGTCTCTCTCAGTCTCAGGGGGTTCACGGTGGCCGTGTGGAAGACACTGAGAGTCTGGGTTCAAGCCCTGGGTCTGGGTGTCTCTCTCAGTCTCAGGGGGGTTCACGATGGCCGTGTGGAAGACACTGAGAGTCTGGGTTCAAGCCCTGGGTCTGGGTGTCTCTCTCAGTCTCAGGGGGTTCACGATGGCCGTGTGGAAGACACTGAGAGTCTGGGTTCAAGCCCTGGGTCTGGGTGTCTCTCTCTCGTCAGGGGGTTCACGATGGCCGTGTCGGAGACACTGAGAGTCTGGGTTCAAGCCCTGGGTCTGGGTGTCTCTCTCTCTCAGGGGGTTCACGATGGCCGTGTGGAAGACACTGAGAGCCTGGGTTCAAGCCCTGGGTCTGGGTGTCTCTCTCAGTCTCAGGGGGTTCACGGTGGCCGTGTCGGAGACACTGAGAGTCTGGGTTCAAGCCCTGGGTCTGGGTGTCTCTCTCAGTCTCAGGGGGTTCACGGTGGCCGTGTGGAAGACACTGAGAGTCTGGGTTCAAGCCCTGGGTCTGGGTGTCTCTCTCTCTCAGGGGTTCACGATGGCCGTGTGGAAGACACTGAGAGCCTGGGTTCGAGCCCTGGGTCTGGGTGTCTCTCTCAGGGGGTTCACAATGGCGTGTCGGAGACACTGAGAGTCTGGGTTCGAGCCCTGGGTCTGGGTGTCTCTCTCAGGGGGTTCACAATGGCGTGTCGGAGACACTGAGAGTCTGGGTTCGAGCCCTGGGTCTGGGTGTCTCTCTCAGGGGGTTCACAATGGCGTGTCGGAGACACTGAGAGTCTGGGTTCGAGCCCTGGGTCTGGGTGTCTCTCTCAGGGGGTTCACAATGGGGCGTGTCGGAGGACACTGAGAGTCTGGGTTCGAGCCCTGGGTCTGGGTGTCTCTCTCTCTCAGGGGGTTCACGGTGGCCGTGTGGAAGACACTGAGAGTCTGGGTTCAAGCCCTGGGTCTGGGTGTCTCTCTCTCTCAGGGGGTTCACAATGGCCGTGTGGGAGACACTGAGAGTCTGGGTTCAATCCCTGGGTCTGGGTGTCTCTCTCTCTCAGGGGGTTCACGATGGCCGTGTGGAAGACACTGAGAGTCTGGGTTCGAGCCCTGGGTCTGGGTGTCTCTCTCAGGGGGTTCACAATGGCGTGTCGGAGACACTGAGAGTCTGGGTTCGAGCCCTGGGTCTGGGTGTCTCTCAGGGGGTTCACAGTGGCTGTGTGGGAGACACTGAGAGTCTGGGTTCGAGCCCTGGGTCTGGGTGTCTCTCTCACGGTGGCTGTGTGGGAGACACTGAGAGTCTGGGTTCGAGCCCTGCGTCTGGGTGTCTCTCAGGGGGTTCACGGTGGCTGTGTGGGAGACACTTGAGAGTCTGGGTTCGAGCCCTGCGTCTGGGTGTCTTCTCAGGGGGTTCACAATGGCCGTGTGGGTGAGACTGAGAGTCTGGGTTCGAGCCCTGCGTCTGGGTCTCTTTCTCTGCAGATCCGACTGCAGCTGTGGGACACGGCGGGGCAGGAACGCTTCCGCAGCCTCATCCCCAGCTACATCCGGGACTCGGCCGCGGCTGTAGTGGTCTACGACATCACCAGTGGACACGCGCACACACACACACACACACCACACACACACCACACACACGCAGACACACACCAGACACACACGCACACACACACACGCACCACACGCACCACACACACACACACACGCAGACACACTCACACACTCACACACACACCACACACGCACACACTCGCACACACACACACACGCACACACACACGCTTGCACGCTCATGCGCACGCTCACGCACGCACACGCTCACTAACACACACACACGCACACGCTCACTAACACACACACACACACACACTAACACACACACACTCCACACGCACACTCACACACACTCACACACACACACACACTCACACACACACCACACACTCACTCACACACTCACGCAGACACACACACACGCTCACACACCACACACACACGCACACACCACACACGCACACACACTCACACACATGCAGACAGACACTCACTCACACACGCACTCACACACACACACACTCACACACACCACACACACACTCACACACACCACACACACCACACACACCACACGCGCACACACACTCACACACACACGCACTCACACACACGCACACACTCACGCACGCACCACTCACTCACACACTCACACTCACACCACACACACCACACACACACACCACACGCGCACACACGCACACGCACTCACACACACACGCACTCACACTCACGCACACGCACACACACACTCACGCATACGCTCACACACTCACACACACACACTCGCACACACGCACCACGCACACACCGCACACACACGCACACAAACGCACACACACGCAGACACAGACTCACTCACACACACGCACACACACACACGCTCGCACGCTCATGCGCACGCTCACGCACGCACACTAACACAGCCACACGCTCACTAACACACACGCAGGACACACACTCACACACCACACACACACCACACACACACGTCCGCACACACACCCACACGCGCGACCGCACACACTACGCACCACACACTCACGCACATACACGCACACACTCACGCACACACTTACGCACACACACACAGATCCACACACTCACTCACACCCAAAAGATCCCCGTATAGCCTTAACAGACTGTAGGGGCAAGTGCTGTTAGCGAGCACCTATGAAGGCCAGAACGGTACACGAGGGGGTGGGTGGCCAGCACCACGCCCGACCGCCTTTGTCTCCCCAGTGACGATGTTTACACACCCGCACCAGGTACTCATTTGAGGCTGAGTCGACCTAGGGGAGGCCGGGACCGGTTCAGATAATCGTCACTGGTGTTGGCCGTGAGCGGGAATCGAACCCGTGTCGCCAGGTTCATAGCGCAGCGCGCTAGACCACTACACTACCGCTCCCCCACTTCACTTACACACGTACACACAGACACACGGCGTACACAACACGCAGACACACATACACTCACACAGACCACAGACACACAGACACGCACGACAACAGACACGCACACACAGACACTCACACACAAGACACTCACACACACAGAGACTGACTCGCTCATCGATCACTTGCCCCCCCCTCAAACAGCCGGGATAAAGGCTACCTGGGGGGCCTTTGCCTCTCCCTCCCCCCCTCCCTCCCCCCGTCCCTCTACCCCTCCCCCCGTCCCTCCTCCCACTGACCCTCCCCTGTCCCTCTACCCCTCTCCCCCTCCCCTCTCCCTCCCTCCCTCTCCCCCCCCCCTGCCCCCTCTCCCCCCCCCTCACCCCTTCCCTCCCCCCTCCCCCCCTCTACCCCCCCTCCCTCCCCCCTCCTCCTACCCCCGTCTCCCCCTCCCCCCCGTCCCTCCCCCCCTCCCTCCCCCCGTCCCTCTCCCCCCCTCCTCCCCCCTCTCCCCCTCCCTCCCCCCCCCTCCCCCCGCCCCCCCTCCCCTCCCCCCATCCCTCCCCCCTCCCTCCCCCCGTCCCTCTACCCCTCTCCCCCTCCCTCTCCCTCCC
>NC_136341.1:3626239-3693739 GCF_964198595.1 Lampetra fluviatilis | reverse complement strand
TAATTGATTATAGTCACGATGATTATCAATAATCACGGTAATTGATTATAGCAACGATGATTATTGCCCGTAGCGGTTATTCCTCGGCGGACTTCGATAATCCTGCACAGGCCGAGAGATAGAGAGGGGGGGGGGGGCAGGGAGCGGTGGTGCAGCGGTTAGCGCCGACGGGGTGACAAGCGGCAATGCTGATGGGGGGGGGGGACGGCGGGCACCGCCGCACTTGCCCCGAACGGTCTGTGAAGGCTACGCGGGGGATCTTTGTCTTTGTTGCGTCCGCACAATTGTGGGCTATACATGAAGGATGTCTGTGTGTCACTGTGTGTGTCACTGTGTGTGTGTGTGTCACTGTGTGTGTGTGTGTCACTCTGTGTGTGTCAGTGTGTGTGTGTGTGTCACTGTGTGTGTGTCAGTGTGTGTGTCACTGTGTCACTGTGTGTGTGTATCACTGTGTCACTGTGTGTGTATCACTGTGTCACTGTGTGTGTGTCACTGTCACACTGTGTGTGTGTCACTTGTCTGTGTGTCACTGTGTGTGTGTGTGTCACTGTGTGTTTGTCACTGTTTAATTACCACTAAACCACGAATTAAACATAAATCTGTAACAAATAAGCTTGTGCCGGAGGCCCCGGGGGGACAGGCGTCTATGACGTCTCCTGGCCAAACCCCAATTGGCGGAGCCAGGAGACTGAATCTTTACCCTCGGGGCTCCTCCAGAAACAACGAAAAGCCACTTCGTGTTGACACGGTGTGTGTGTGTGTGTGTCTACAGACACACACAGACACACACTGTGTGTGTGTGTGTCCACAGACACAGACACACACACAGACACACACACACACAGACACACAGTGTGTGTTTGTGTCCACAGACGCACACACACACAGGGTTGCAGCTTGTGTCTGTCAACACTGGATCGTGTCCGTGGGGTGTCTCTCGCATGGGTTGTGTACGCGTCGCCTTGCGCACAACGATGTGTGTGTACACGCAGCATCGTGTGCAAGGTTTGCGTACCGCGTAGGGGTTTCACACAGTGTTGTGTACGTGTAGGCTCGGCTGTACACAAGCCTGTGTACGCACCGTTGCCTGGACACAAGATTGTGTACAGGAGTGTGATTGTGCGTGCAATATTGTGCACAATTGTAGAGAAAATTGCACACACAATAGTGTGTCTGTGTACAATCTTGTTGTATACACACACACATACAATAGTGTGTCTGTGTACAATCTTGTTGTGTACACACACAATAGTGTGTGTGTACAATCTTGTTGTGTGTGTGTGTACAATCTTGTTGTGTACACACACACACAATAGTGTGTGTGTGTGTACAATCTTGTTGTGTGTGTGTACAATCTTGTTGTGTACAATCTTGTTGACTTGGCACAAGACTGTTGTACGGTTTGAGTGGCCCCCCTCTGAAAATTAGTGAAGAACACTGTTATGGGTTTCGGGGTTATGGGTTATGAGTTTAGGGGTTTAGGGGCTATGGGTTATGAGTTTAGGGTTTCCGGGTTTAGGGGTTACGGGTTTAGGGGTTGTGTGTGTGTCACTGTGTGTTGTGTGTCACTGTGTTGTGTGTGTGTGTACACTGTGTATGTGTTGTGTGTCTGTGTGGGGAGCGGTGGGTGTAGTGGTTAGCGCCACGCTGCGCTACGAACCCGGCGACCCGAGTTCGATTCCCGCTCACGGCCAACACCGGCGGTGACGATTATCTGAACCGGTCCTGGGCCTCCCCTAGGTCGACTCAGCCTCAAATGAGTACCTGGTGTAGCGGTGTGTAGTGAACATCGCCACTGGGGAGACAAAGGCGGCCGGGGGTGGGTGCTGTCCACCCGCCCCCTCGTGTGCCACCGTGCCGTCAGCCTTCAGCTGCTCCCTAAACAGCACTTGCCCCTCCCGTCTGTCGAGGCTACACGGGGGATCTTTGTCTTTTTTTTTAATACTCAGGCCTCAGAAAATCTCAACACCGGGGGAGACAAAGGCGGCCGGGCACCCCCCCCCCTCCCCCCAAATTATCGTGTACACAAATGTGTGTGTACACGTGTGTGTACACATGTACACACACATTGATGTGTGCACACGTATCAATGTGTGTGTACACATTGATACGTGTACCTACACGGTGTTTGTGTACACAAGGTTGTAGGAGCACACAATGCTGCTGTACGTGTACACACGGTTGTGTACATTGACACAAGGCTGCACACGCGTGTGTGTGTGTATAGAGACACCGAATGATCACCATAACACTACGGCCCCCTTATGCGCACACACACACACACGAGTCTGCCTGTACACACACACACGACGCTCACAAGGCGGCGTATGCCGCGCTGTGTGTGCTCGGCGCGGTTTGCGTTTTGCGTCCCGCGGACACCACGAGGTGTCGCTCGCCGCGTCGTCGTCGTCGTGGTTTTGTGTTTTTCGTGTTGCGTCAAATCTGCGACGTGGAATAAACTGCACGGTTCTCATACTGGCAAGCTGCCGCGTCCGTACACACGCGGCGTGTGTACACACCAGGGCTGCGTGTGTACACACACAGCGCGTGTACACACACAGCGCGTGCACACACACACAGCGCGTGCACACACACACAGCGCGTGCACACACACAGCGTGTGTACACACGCTGTGTGTGTACACACGCGGCGTGTGTGTACACACCAGGGCTGCGTGTGTACACACACAGCGCGTGCACACGCACAGCGCGTGCACTCCCACAGCGCGTGCACACACACAGCGCGTGCACACACACAGCGCGTGCACACACACAGCGCGTGCACACACACAGCGCGTGCACACACACAGCGCGTGCACACACACAGCGCGTGCACACACACAGCGCGTGCACACACACAGCGTGTGCACACACACAGCGCGTGCACACACACAGCGCGTGCACACACACAGCGCGTGCACTCCCACAGCGCGTGCACACACACAGCGCGTGCACACACACAGCGCGTGCACACACACAGCGCGTGCACTCCCACAGCGCGTGCACACACACAGCGCGTGCACACACACAGCGCGTGCACACACACAGCGCGTGCACTCCCACAGCGCGTGCACACACACAGCGCGTGCACACACACAGCGCGTGCACACACACAGCGCGTGCACTCCCACAGCGTGTGCACACACACAGCGCGTGCACACACACAGCGCGTGCACACACACAGCGCGTGCACTCCCACAGCGCGTGCACACACACAGCGCGTGCACACACACAGCGCGTGCACACACACAGCGCGTGCACACACACAGCGCGTGCACTCCCACAGCGCGTGCACACACACAGCGCGTGCACACACACAGCGCGTGCACACACACAGCGCGTGCACACACACAGCGTGTGCACACACACAGCGCGTGCACACACACAGCGCGTGCACACACACAGCGCGTGCACTCCCACAGCGCGTGCACACACACAGCGCGTGCACACACACAGCGCGTGCACACACACAGCGCGTGCACACACACAGCGTGTGCACACACACAGCGCGTGCACTCCCACAGCGCGTGCGCTCCCACAGCGCGTGCACACACACAGCGCGTGCACACACACAGCGTGTGCACACACACAGCGCGTGCACACACACAGCGCGTGCACACACACAGCGCGTGCACACACACAGCGCGTGCACACACACAGCGTGTGCACACACACAGCGCGTGCACACACACAGCGCGTGCACACACACAGCGCGTGCACACACACAGCGCGTGCACACACACAGCGTGTGCACACACACAGCGCGTGCACACACAGCGCGTGCACACACACAGCGCGTGCACACACACAGCGCGTGCACACACACAGCGCGTGCACACACACAGCGCGTGCACACACACAGCGTGTGCACACACACAGCGCGTGCACACACAGCGCGTGCACACACACAGCGTGTGCACACACACAGCGTGTGCACACACAGCGTGTACACACACAGCGCGTGTACACACACAGCGCGTGTACACACACAGCGTGTGTACACACACAGCGTGTACTCACACAGCGTGTACACACACAGCGCGTGTACACACCAGGGCTGCGTGTACACGAGGCCATCGCTGCCACCACGGAAACATCGCTGCCACCACCATCACCGCTATGGAGACATCGTCAACACAGAGACAGGGGATCACCGCCACGGACACGGGTTACCACAAAGCTCGTCTTTAATTGTTGTTGGCGGGGCGGGAAGTGTGGTGTGTGTGTGTGGAACTTCTTTTTCACCGTACGTAGCCAACCGTGCTGGGTGGGCGGGCGGGTGAGTGGGTGGGCGAGTGAGTGGGTGGGTCAGTGGGTGGGTCAGTGGGTGGGTGAGTGGGTGGGTGAGTGGGTGGGTGAGTGGGCGGGTGAGTGGGCGGGCGAATGAGCAAGTGAGTGGGTGGGTGAGTGAGTGGGCGGGCGAATGAGCAAGTGGGTGGGCGAGTGGGTGAGTGGGCGGGCGAGCGGTTGAGTGGGTGACGGCGGACGTGGTGAGGGTGCAGGGTGCTGAGTGCTCCGAGTGGGTGAGCCAGGCGAGTGAGTGAGTCTACCCCAGGCGAGTGAGTGAGTCTACCCCAGGCGATTGAGTGAGTCTACCCCAGGCGGGCGAGCCAGGTGACCACGCTACGCAGGCCTGCGTCGCTGCGAGCGTCGCACTCCGTGAACTCCACCACGCCGCCCCCCCCCAGCTGAGAGAAACTGAAGGCCGCGCCGCCCCCCAGGGCGCCGGACGCAGCGCCGCGTCCCGTCGTGGAGGTCAGGGCGGCCGCCTGCGTCACCCGCAGGGTCGTCCTGGGGGTCACGGAGAGGGCGGGGGTCACGGAGAGGGCGGGGGTCACGGAGAGGGCGGGGGTCACGGACCCGAGTCGGATTCCCGCTCACGGACATGTACGTGTGTGTGAACATGTACATGTGCGTGCGTAATGACAACAGAGCCTACATGCCGTGCGAATGGACTGGTGGCCACGGGAGGTGATGACAGGGGAGTCAGCTGTGAGTGTGAAGGGACCGGTGGTCACGAGAGGTGATGACAGGGGAGTCAGTTGTGAGTGTGAAGGGACTGGTGGCCACGGGAGGTAATGACAGGGGAGTCAGCTGTGAGTGTGAAGGGACTGGTGGCCACGGGAGGTAATGACAGGGGAGTCAGCTGTGAGTGTGAAGGGACTGGTGGCCATGGGAGGTAATGACAGGGGAGTCAGCTGTGAGTGTGAAGGGACTGGTGGCCATGGGAGGTAATGACGGGGGAGTCAGCTGTGAGTGTGAAGGGACTGGTGGCCACGGGAGGTAATGACGGGGGAGTCAGCTGTGAGTGCGAAGGGACTGGTGGCCATGGGAGGTAATGACGGGGGAGTCAGCTGTGAGTGTGAAGGGACTGGTGGCCATGGGAGGTAATGACAGGGGAGTCAGCTGTGAGTGTGAAGGGACTGGTGGCCATGGGAGGTAATGACAGGGGAGTCAGCTGTGAGTGTGAAGGGACTGGTGGCCACAGGAGGTAATGACAGGGGAGTCAGCTGCGAGTGTGAAGGGACTGGTGGCCATGGGAGGTAATGACAGGGGAGTCAGCTGTGAGTGTGAAGGGACTGGTGGCCACGGGAGGTAATGACAGGGGAGTCAGCTGTGAGTGTGAAGGGACTGGTGGCCATGGGAGGTAATGACAGGGGAGTCAGCTGTGAGTGTGAAGGGACCGGTGGCCATGGGAGGTAATGACAGGGGAGTCAGCTGTGAGTGCGAAGGGACTAGTGGCCACGGGAGGTGATGACAGGGGAGTCAGCTGTGAGTGCGAAGGGACTGGTGGCCATGGGAGGTAATGACAGGGGAGTCAGCTGTGAGTGCGAAGGGACTAGTGGCCACGGGAGGTAATGACAGGGGAGTCAGCTGTGAGTGTGAAGGGACCGGTGGTCACGGGAGGTGATGACAGGGGAGTCAGTTGTGAGTGTGAAGGGACTGGTGGCCACGGGAGGTAATGACAGGGGAGTCAGCTGTGAGTGTGAAGGGACTGGTGGCCACGGGAGGTAATGACAGGGGAGTCAGCTGTGAGTGTGAAGGGACTGGTGGCCATGGGAGGTAATGACAGGGGAGTCAGCTGTGAGTGTGAAGGGACTGGTGGCCATGGGAGGTAATGACGGGAGTCAGCTGTGAGTGTGAAGGGACTGGTGGCCATGGGAGGTAATGACGGGAGTCAGCTGTGAGTGTGAAGGGACTGGTGGCCATGGGAGGTAATGACGGGGGAGTCAGCTGTGAGTGCGAAGGGACTGGTGGCCACGGGAGGTAATGACGGGGGAGTCAGCTGTGAGTGCGAAGGGACTGGTGGCCATGGGAGGTAATGACGGGGGAGTCAGCTGTGAGTGTGAAGGGACTGGTGGCCATGGGAGGTAATGACAGGGGAGTCAGCTGTGAGTGTGAAGGGACTGGTGGCCATGGGAGGTAATGACAGGGGAGTCAGCTGTGAGTGTGAAGGGACTGGTGGCCACAGGAGGTAATGACAGGGGAGTCAGCTGCGAGTGTGAAGGGACTGGTGGCCATGGGAGGTAATGACAGGGGAGTCAGCTGTGAGTGTGAAGGGACTGGTGGCCACGGGAGGTAATGACAGGGGAGTCAGCTGTGAGTGTGAAGGGACTGGTGGCCATGGGAGGTAATGACAGGGGAGTCAGCTGTGAGTGTGAAGGGACCGGTGGCCATGGGAGGTAATGACAGGGGAGTCAGCTGTGAGTGCGAAGGGACTAGTGGCCACGGGAGGTGATGACAGGGGAGTCAGCTGTGAGTGCGAAGGGACTGGTGGCCATGGGAGGTAATGACAGGGGAGTCAGCTGTGAGTGCGAAGGGACTAGTGGCCACGGGAGGTAATGACAGGGGAGTCAGCTGTGAGTGCGAAGGGACTGGTGGCCATGGGAGGTAATGACAGGGGAGTCAGCTGTGAGTGCGAAGGGACCGGTGGCCATGGGAGGTAATGACAGGGGAGTCAGCTGTGAGTGCGAAGGGACTAGTGGCCACGGGAGGTAATGACAGGGGAGTCAGCTGTGAGTGTGAAGGGACTGGTGGCCACGGGAGGTAATGACAGGGGAGTCAGCTGTGAGTGCGAAGGGACTGGTGGCCACGGGAGGTAATGACAGGGGAGTCAGCTGTGAGTGTGAAGGGACTGGTGGACACGGGAGGTAATGACAGGGGAGTCAGCTGTGAGTGTGAAGGGACCGGTGGCCACGGGAGGTAATGACAGGGGAGTCAGCCTGCAGTGTGAGTGCGAAGGGACTAGTGGCCACGGGAGGTGATAACAGGGGAGTCAGTTGTGAGTGCGAAGGGACTGGTGGCCACGGGAGGTGATGACAGGGGAGTCAGCTGTGAGTGCGAAGGGACTGGTGGCCACAGGAGGTGATGACAGAGGAGTCAGCTGTGAGTGCGAAGGGACTGGTGGCCACAGGAGGTGATAACAGGGGAGTCAGCTGTGAGTGCGAAGGGACTGGTGGCCACGGGAGGTGATGACAGGGGAGTCAGCTGTGAGTGCGAAGGGACTAGTGGCCACGGGAGGTGATAACAGGGGAGTCAGCTGTGAGTGCGAAGGGACTGGTGGCCACAGGAGGTGATGACAGGGGAGTCAGCTGTGAGTGCGAAGGGACTAGTGGCCACGGGAGGTGATGACAGGGGAGTCAGCTGTGAGTGCGAAGGGACTGGTGGCCACGGGAGGTGATAACAGGGGAGTCAGCTGTGAGTGCGAAGGGACTAGTGGCCACGGGAGGTGATGACAGGGGAGTCAGCTGTGAGTGCGAAGGGACTGGTGGCCACGGGAGGTAATGACAGGGGAGTCAGCTGTGAGTGTGAAGGGACTGGTGGACACGGGAGGTAATGACAGGGGAGTCAGCTGTGAGTGTGAAGGGACTGGTGGACACGGGAGGTAATGACAGGGGAGTCAGCTGTGAGTGCGAAGGGACTGGTGGCCACGGGAGGTAATGACAGGGGAGTCAGCTGTGAGTGTGAAGGGACTGGTGGCCACGGGAGGTAATGACAGGGGAGTCAGCTGTGAGTGTGAAGGGACTGGTGGCCATGGGAGGTAATGACGGGGGAGTCAGCTGTGAGTGCGAAGGGACTGGTGGCCACGGGAGGTAATGACAGGGGAGTCAGCTGTGAGTGTGAAGGGACTGGTGGCCACGGGAGGTAATGACAGGGGAGTCAGCTGTGAGTGCGAAGGGACTGGTGGACACGGGAGGTAATGACAGGGGAGTCAGCTGTGAGTGTGAAGGAACTGGTGGACACGGGAGGTAATGACAGGGGAGTCAGCTGTGAGTGCGAAGGGACTGGTGGCCACATGAGGTAATGACAGGGGAGTCAGCTGTGAGTGTGAAGGGACTGGTGGACACGGGAGGTAATGACAGGGGAGTCAGCTGTGAGTGTGAAGGGACTGGTGGACACGGGAGGTAATGACAGGGGAGTCAGCTGTGAGTGCGAAGGGACTGGTGGCCACGGGAGGTAATGACAGGGGAGTCAGTTGTGAGTGTGAAGGGACTGGTGGCCACGGGAGGTAATGACAGGGGAGTCAGCTGTGAGTGTGAAGGGACTGGTGGACACGGGAGGTAATGACAGGGGAGTCAGCTGTGAGTGTGAAGGGACTGGTGGACACGGGAGGTAATGACAGGGGAGTCAGCTGTGAGTGCGAAGGGACTGGTGGCCACGGGAGGTAATGACAGGGGAGTCAGTTGTGAGTGTGAAGGGACTGGTGGCCACGGGAGGTAATGACAGGGGAGTCAGCTGTGAGTGTGAAGGGACTGGTGGCTACGGGAGGTAATGACAGGGGAGTCAGCTGTGAGTGCGAAGGGACTGGTGGCCACGGGAGGTAATGACAGGGGAGTCAGCTGTGAGTGTGAAGGGACTAGTGGCTACGGGAGGTAATGACAGGGGAGTCAGCTGTGAGTGCGAAGGGACTGGTGGCCATGGGAGGTGATGACAGGGGAGTCAGCTGTGAGTGCGAAGGGACTGGTGGCCATGGGAGGTAATGACAGGGGAGTCAGCTGTGAGTGCGAAGGGACTGGTGGCCATGGGAGGTGATGACAGGGGAGTCAGCTGTGAGTGCGAAGGGACTGGTGGCCATGGGAGGTAATGACGGGGGAGTCAGCTGTGAGTGCGAAGGGACTGGTGGCCATGGGAGGTAATGACAGGGGAGTCAGCTGTGAGTGCGAAGGGACTGGTGGCCATGGGAGGTGATGACAGGGGAGTCAGCTGTGAGTGCGAAGGGACTGGTGGCCACAGGAGGTAATGACAGGGGAGTCAGCTGTGAGTGCGAAGGGACTGGTGGCCACGGGAGGTAATGACAGGGGAGTCAGCTGTGAGTGCGAAGGGACTGGTGGCCACGGGAGGTATTGACAGGGGAGTCAGCTGTGAGTGTGAAGGGACTGGTGGCCACGGGAGGTAATGACAGGGGAGTCAGCTGTGAGTGCGAAGGGACTGGTGGCCATGGGAGGTAATGACAGGGGAGTCAGCTGTGAGTGTGAAGGGACTGGTGGCCATGGGAGGTAATGCCAGGGGAGTCAGCTGTGAGTGTGAAGGGACTGGTGGCCATGGGAGGTAATGACAGGGGAGTCAGCTGTGAGTGCGAAGGGACTGGTGGCCACGGGAGGTAATGACAGGGGAGTCAGCTGTGAGCGCGAAGGGACCGGTGGCCATGGGAGGTAATGACAGGGGAGTCAGCTGTGAGTGCGAAGGGACTGGTGGCCATGGGAGGTAATGACAGGGGAGTCAGCTGTGAGTGCGAAGGGACCGGTGGCCATGGGAGGTAATGACAGGGGAGTCAGCTGTGAGTGTGAAGGGACTGGTGGCCACGGGAGGTAATGACAGGGGAGTCAGCTGTGAGTGTGAAGGGACCGGTGGCCACAGGAGGTAATGACAGGGGAGTCAGCTGTGAGTGTCAAGGGACTGGTGGCTACGGGAGGTAATGACAGGGGAGTCAGCTGTGAGTGTGAAGGGACTGGTGGCCGCGGGAGGTAATGACAGGGGAGTCAGCTGTGAGTGTGAAGGGACTGGTGGCCACGGGAGGTAATGACAGGGGAGTCAGCTGTGAGTGCGAAGGGACTGGTGGCCGCGGGAGGTAATGACAGGGGAGTCAGCTGTGAGTGTGAAGGGACTGGTGGCCGCGGGAGGTAATGACAGGGGAGTCAGCTGTGAGTGTGAAGGGACTGGTGGCCATGGGAGGTAATGACAGGGGAGTCAGCTGTGAGTGCGAAGGGACCGGTGGCCATGGGAGGTAATGACAGGGGAGTCAGCTGTGAGTGTGAAGGGACTGGTGGCCACAGGAGGTAATGACAGGGGAGTCAGCTGTGAGTGTGAAGGGACTGGTGGCCGCGGGAGGTAATGACAGGGGAGTCAGCTGTGAGTGTGAAGGGACTGGTGGCCACGGGAGGTAATGACAGGGGAGTCAGCTGTGAGTGTGAAGGGACTGGTGGCCGCGGGAGGTAATGACAGGGGAGTCAGCTGTGAGTGCGAAGGGACTGGTGGCCATGGGAGGTAATGACAGGGGAGTCAGCTGTGAGTGCGAAGGGACCGGTGGCCATGGGAGGTAATGACAGGGGAGTCAGCTGTGAGTGTGAAGGGACTGGTGGCCACGGGAGGTAATGACAGGGGAGTCAGCTGTGAGTGTGAAGGGACTGGTGGCCACGGGAGGTAATGACAGGGGAGTCAGCTGTGAGTGTGAAGGGACTGGTGGCCATGGGAGGTAATGACAGGGGAGTCAGCTGTGAGTGTGAAGGGACTGGTGGTCACGGGAGGTAATGCCAGGGGAGTCAGCTGTGAGTGTGAAGGGACTGGTGGCCATGGGAGGTAATGACAGGGGAGTCAGCTGTGAGTGTGAAGGGACTGGTGGCCATGGGAGGTAATGACAGGGGAGTCAGCTGTGAGTGCGAAGGGACTGGTGGCCACGGGAGGTAATGACAGGGGAGTCAGCTGTGAGCGCGAAGGGACCGGTGGCCATGGGAGGTAATGACAGGGGAGTCAGCTGTGAGTGCGAAGGGACTGGTGGCCACGGGAGGTAATGACAGGGGAGTCAGCTGTGAGCGCGAAGGGACCGGTGGCCATGGGAGGTAATGACAGGGGAGTCAGCTGTGAGTGCGAAGGGACCGGTGGCCATGGGAGGTAATGACAGGGGAGTCAGCTGTGAGTGCGAAGGGACTGGTGGCCATGGGAGGTAATGACAGGGGAGTCAGCTGTGAGTGTGAAGGGACCGGTGGCCATGGGAGGTAATGACAGGGGAGTCAGCTGTGAGTGTGAAGGGACTGGTGGCCACGGGAGGTAGTGACAGGGGAGTCAGCTGTGAGTGCGGTGGGGGTCTCTGCCTGTGTCAAGTGAACGCGTCTTCAATAAAAGTGCCATCTCAAGAGAAGTGTGTCAATTCGTCTTTACACGTGTACACACACACGCACGTGTACACACGTGTGTGTGTGTGTGTATGCACGTGTGTGTACATGCGTGCGTATGTTCGCATGTATATGAACATGTGTGTATGGGTACACGCGTGTGTGCACGCACACGCGTGTGCGTTGTGCGTGTTATGTGTGTATGTGACACTCACAACTCTTTCTCCAGTTGCATTTTAATGAGGGAGGCAGATTTGGCCAAGCTGACATCTGCACAGAGACACGCGCACACCCCGCGTGGTGTAGAGACACACACACACACACCCCACGTTGTTCGCGCGAACCGACCGAGGCGCACGAGGTGGTGGGCGGGCGAGCACCAACGCACGCCCGGCCGCCTTTGTCTCCCCGAGGGGCGCTGTTTACTGCACACCGCACCAGGTGCTACATTTGAGGCCGAGTCGACCTAGGTGAGGCCCAGGTAGCGGTTCGGATAATCGAACTCGGTGCCTCAACACACACACACAGTGTCTCTACACACACACACACACACGGTGTATGTGTGTGTGTAGGGGGCACAGGTGGTGCATCAGCCAGTCATCTCGGTCATCTCGGTCAGTCGACCCGTGGCACCTGCTGGGTCTGCCCCGTGACCTCCTGCCAGCGGGCGTTCGACACTTCACGTGGCCTCAAGGTGCACATGGCCTGGCACAAGCGTCGTGGTGACGTCACCGCCACTTAGTGGCGAATGGCGGTTGTTGTTGTTGTTGTGTCTACGTCTACACGCTGTGTGTGTGTGTCTACGTCTACACAGTGTGTGTGTCTACGTCTACACGCTGTGTGTGTGTCTACGTCTACACAGTGTGTGTGTGTCTACGTCTACACGCTGTGTGTGTGTGTCTACGTCGACACGCTGTGTGTGTGTGTCTACGTCTACACAGTGTGTGTGTGTCTACGTCTACACAGTGTGTGTGTCTACGTCTACACAGTGTGTGTGTCTACGTCTACACGCTGTGTGTGTGTGTCTACGTCTACACGCTGTGTGTGTGTGTCTACGTCGACACGCTGTGTGTGTGTGTCTACGTCTACACAGTGTGTGTGTCTACGTCTACACGCTGTGTGTGTGTGTCTACGTCTACACAGTGTGTGTGTCTACGTCTACACGCTGTGTGTGTGTCTACGTCTACACAGTGTGTGTGTCTACGTCTACACAGTGTGTGTGTCTACGTCTACACGCTGTGTGTGTGTCTACGTCTACACAGTGTGTGTGTCTACGTCTACACGCTGTGTGTGTGTCTACGTCTACACAGTGTGTGTGTCTACGTCTACACGCTATGTGTGTGTGTCTACGTCTACACAGTGTGTGTGTCTACGTCTACACAGTGTGTGTGTGTCTACGTCTACACAGTGTGTGTGTGTGTCTACGTCTACACGCTGTGTGTGTGTGTGTCTACGTCTACACAGTGTGTGTGTGTGTCTACGTCTACACAGTGTGTGTGTGTCTACGTCTACACAGTGTGTGTGTCTACGTCTACACAGTGTGTGTGTCTACGTCTACACAGTGTGTGTGTCTACGTCTACACAGTGTGTGTGTCTACGTCTACACAGTGTGTGTGTCTACGTCTACACAGTGTGTGTGTCTACGTCTACACGCTGTGTGTGTGTGTCTACGTCTACACGCTGTGTGTGTGTGTGTCTACGTCTACACAGTGTGTGTGTCTACGTCTACACAGTGTGTGTGTGTCTACGTCTACACAGTGTGTGTGTGTCTACGTCTACACAGTGTGTGTGTGTGTCTACGTCTACACAGTGTGTGTGTGTCTACGTCTACACAGTGTGTGTGTGTGTCTACGTCTACACGCTGTGTGTGTGTGTGTCTACGTCTACACAGTGTGTGTGTGTGTCTACGTCTACACAGTGTGTGTGTCTACGTCTACACAGTGTGTGTGTCTACGTCTACACAGTGTGTGTGTCTACGTCTACACAGTGTGTGTGTCTACGTCTACACAGTGTGTGTGTCTACGTCTACACAGTGTGTGTGTGTCTACGTCTACACAGTGTGTGTGTCTACGTCTACACAGTGTGTGTGTCTACGTCTACGCGCTGTGTGTGTGTCTACATCTACACAGTGTGTGTGTGTCTACGTCTACACAGTGTGTGTGTCTACGTCTACACGCTGTGTGTGTGTGTCTACGTCTACACAGTGTGTGTGTCTACGTCTACACAGTGTGTGTGTCTACGTCTACACAGTGTGTGTGTCTACGTCTACACGCTGTGTGTGTGTGTCTACGTCTACACAGTGTGTGTGTCTACGTCTACACGCTGTGTGTGTGTGTCTACGTCTACACAGTGTGTGTGTGTCTACGTCTACACAGTGTGTGTGTCTACGTCTACACGCTGTGTGTGTGTGTGTCTACGTCTACACGCTGTGTGTGTGTGTGTCTACGTCTACACGCTGTGTATGTGTGTCTACGTCTACACAGTGTGTGTGTGTCTACGTCTACACAGTGTGTGTGTGTCTACGTCTACACAGTGTGTGTGTGTCTACGTCTACACAGTGTGTGTGTGTCTACGTCTACACGCTGTGTGTGTGTGTGTCTACGTCTACACGCTGTGTGTGTGTGTGTCTACGTCTACACGCTGTGTGTGTGTGTCTACGTCTACACGCTGTGTGTGTGTGTCTACGTCTACACGCTGTGTGTGTCTACGTCTACACGCTGTGTGTGTCTACGTCTACACAGTGTGTGTGTGTCTACGTCTACACGCTGTGTGTGTGTGTCTACGTCTACACAGTGTGTGTGTGTCTACGTCTACACAGTGTGTGTGTGTCTACGTCTACACAGTGTGTGTGTGTCTACGTCTACACAGTGTGTGTGTGTCTACGTCTACACAGTGTGTGTGTGTCTACGTCTACACAGTGTGTGTGTCTACGTCTACACAGTGTTTGTGTCTACGTCTACACGCTGTGTGTGTGTGTCTCTACAACTACACGGCTGTGTGCCGGCAGGGCGGAGGAACTGGGGCAAGGGTCACGGGTCAGGGCGGGGTCAGGACGGGGTCAGGGCGGGGTCGGGGCGGGGCGGGGTCAGGGCGGGGTCAGGGCGAGGTCAGGGCGGGGTCAGGGCGGGGTCAGGGCGGGGTCGCGGCGGGGTCAGGGCGGGGTCAGGGCGGGGCCAGGCCGTGCCGAGGAGAGCTCTGGGCTGCCGGTTCTGCGAGTGGACGCGTCTCGCCGCCTTCACTCCATAATCGCCGCGGCCGAACAGTGGTTGGCCGTCGACGCCGTCGGTGCAACGCGGTGAGGGCCACGTCCATGCCGGGCTTGCACGGCAGCGCGGTAGAGACGGAGAGAGAGGAGGCGGCGGTGATCCGGTGAGCATGAACGGCCGGAACGGTGTCACGGAATAAAAGAGAAGGTGGTCCTCCTGCGACTACCCCGTGTCCAAATTTCACCTGAGGACGGCTGCCTGCGTTGTACCCCGTGTCCGCCCGTGCGCTACACAGGCACACACCGAGAAGCCTCGGTGTGCGTGGGAGCGAGTGTGTGCACGAGTGTGTGCACGCGAGTGTGTGCACGCGAGTGTGTGCACGCGAGTGTGTGCACGCGAGTGTGTGCACGCGAGTGTGTGCACGCGAGTCGTCTGCGGGTACCCTGCTTGTTGCACGCGACGAGAAGCGGCGTGTCGGGCCTACTCAAGGCCTTGTCTGTGAGCACGGCGTACAGCGTCTCAGCCACCTCCTTCACCTCCTTCTGGAAGGCGACGCTGTCCACCACCACCACCACCGCCCTGCACCACCACCACCATCATCATCATCATCACCATCATCATCACCACCACCACCACCACCACCACCTTCATCACCACCACCACCACCTTCATCACCACCACCACCATCGCCATCATCATCACCATCGCCACCACCATCATCTCCATCATCACCACCACCACCACCGCCATCATCATCACCATCGCCACCACCACCACCGCCCTGCACAACCACCATCATCATCATCATCGCCATCATCATCACCATCGCCACCACCATCATCACCATCATCACCACCACCACCTTCATCACCACCACCACCATCGCCATCATCATCACCACCACCACCATCATCATCGCCATCATCATCATCATCACCACCACCACCACCATCATCGCCACCATCATCATCGCCATCATCGCCATCATCACAACCATCATCGCCACCACCATCGCCACCACCATCACCACCACCACCACCGCCCTACACCACCATAATCACCACCACCATCATCATCACCACCACCACCGCCCCGCACCACCACCACCATCATCATCACCATCATCATCACCATCATCATCATCACCACCACCACCACCATCATCATCATCACCACCATCATCATCATCACCACCATCATCATCATCACGATCGCCACCGCCACCACCACCATCATCATCACCACCATCATCATCATCATCATCACCACCACCACCATCACCACCACCACCACCATCAGTCAAGTGGTGGTGGTGCTGGGATTGATGATGGTTGCTGTTGCCTTAGGTTGTTGTGGATGTTGTTGTTGTGGTTGTTGTGATTGTTGCTGTGGATATTGTTGTCATTGTGGTTGTTGTTATTGTAGCTGTTTTTATTGTGGTTGTTGGTTGTTGTTGTGATGGTGGTTGTTGGTAGTTATTGGTGGTTGTGGTTGTTGTGATGATGGTTGTGGTTGTTGGTGTGATGGTGGTTGTTGGTGTGATGGTTGTTGTTGTGGTTGTGGTTGTTGTGATGGTGGTTGTGGTTGTTGGTGTGATGGTGGTTGTTGGTGTGATGGTTGTTGTTGTGGTTGTGGTTGGTGTGATGGTGGTTGTTGTGATGGTGGTTGTGGTTGTTGTGGTTGTTGTGGTTGTTGTTGTGATGGTGGTTGTTGTGATGGTGTGATGGTGGTTGTGGTTGTTGTTGTGATGGTGGTTGTTGTGATGGTGTGATGGTGGTTGTTGGTGTGATGGTGGTTGTTGTGGTTGTTGTGGTTGGTGTGATGGTGGTTGTTGTGATGGTTGTTGTGGTTGTTGGTGGTTGTGGTGATGATGGTTGTTGTGGTTGTTGTGGTTGTGGTTGTGGTTGCACCTCGCTCCGTGCTTCAAGCGCTCGATGGCGTCGACGCGAACGCTGGCGTGGCCCGGGACGTCCACCAGCGTCACCACTCCCTGGGCAACCACAACAACAACCACCACGTCAACAACAACAACCACATCAACAACCACGTCAACAACAACAACCACGTCAACAACAACAACCACCACGTCAACAACAACAAACACGTCAACAACAACGTCAACAACAACCACGTCAACAACAACAACCACCACGTCAACAACAACAAACACGTCAACAACAACGTCAACAACAACCACGTCAACAACAACAACCACCACGTCAACAACAACAACCACCACGTCAACAACAACGTCAACAACAACCACGTCAACAACAACAACCACCACGTCAACAACAACAAACACCACCACAACAACCACCACCACATCAACAACAACCACCACCACCACATTAACCACACCAAATTAAGTGGTGGGTGTAGTGGTTAGCGCCACGCTGCGCTACGAAGCCGGCGACCCGAGTTCGATTCCCGCTCTCGGCCAACACCGCCGGTGACGATTATCTGAACCGGTCCTGGGCCTCCCCTAGGTCGACTCAGCCTCAAATGAGTGTGGTGTAAACATCGCTAGCACTGGGGAGACAAAGGCGGCCGGGCGTGGTGCTGGCCACCCACCCCCTCGTGTGCCGTGCCGGCCTTCATAGGTGCTGCTACTAACAGCACTTGCCCCTACAGTCTGTTAGAGGCTACACGGGGGATCTTTGTCTGTGTCTGCGAGTTGCCTCACCTTGTTGGGTGCTGCTTGGTATGGAGCCGAGTTCACCTCGAAGGACATCTGTGTGTCCCTGTGTCTCCCTGTGAGCAACTGGCAGAGAGACACGCGGTGAGAGAGACACGCGGTGGTGAGTGACGTGGTGAGTGACGTGGTGAGTGACGTGGTGAGTGACGTGGTGGGTGACGTGGTGAGCGACGTGGTGAGTGACGTGGTGAGTGAGACACGTGGTGGTGAGACACGTGGTGGTGAGTGACGTGGTGAGTGAGACACGTGGTGGTGAGACACGTGGTGGTGAGACACGTGGTGGTGAGTGACGTGGTGAGTGACGTGGTGAGTGACGTGGTGAGTGACGTGGTGGGTGACGTGGTGAGTGACGTGGTGGGTGACGTGGTGAGTGACGTGGTGGGTGACGTGGTGAGTGACGTGGTGGGTGACGTGGTGAGTGACGTGGTGGGTGACGTGGTGGGTGACGTGGTGAGTGACGTGGTGGGTGACGTGGTGAGTGACGTGGTGAGTGACGTGGTGAGCGACGTGGTGAGCGACGTGGTGTGTGAGTGGTGGGTGACGTGGTGAGTGACGTGGTGAGTGACGTGGTGAGTGACGTGGTGAGTGAGTGGTGGGTGACGTGGTGAGTGACGTGGTGAGCGACGTGGTGAGCGACGTGATGAGTGAGTGGTGGGTGACGTGGTGAGTGACGTGGTGAGTGACGTGGTGAGCGACGTGGTGAGTGACGTGGTGAGTGAGTGGTGGGTGACGTGGTGAGTGACGTGGTGAGTGACGTGGTGAGCGACGTGGTGAGTGACGTGGTGAGTGACGTGGTGAGTGGCGTGGTGTGTGAGTGGTGGGTGACGTGGTGAGTGACGTGGTGAGCGACGTGGTGAGTGACGTGGTGAGTGACGTGGTGGGTGACGTGGTGAGTGACGTGGTGAGTGACGTGGTGGGTGACGTGGTGAGTGACGTGGTGAGTGACGTGGTGAGTGGCGTGGTGGGTGACGTGGTGGGTGACGTGGTGAGTGACGTGGTGAGTGACGTGGTGAGTGACGTGGTGAGTGACGTGGTGGGTGACGTGGTGAGTGACGTGGTGGGTGACGTGGTGAGTGACGTGGTGAGTGACGTGGTGAGTGACGTGGTGAGTGACGTGGTGAGCGACGTGGTGAGTGACGTGGTGAGTGACGTGGTGAGTGACGTGGTGGGTGACGTGGTGAGTGACGTGGTGGGTGACGTGGTGAGTGACGTGGTGAGTGACGTGGTGAGTGACGTGGTGGGTGACGTGGTGGGTGACGTGGTGAGTGACGTGGTGAGTGACGTGGTGAGTGACGTGGTGAGTGACGTGGCGAGTGACGTGGCGGGTGACGTGGTGGGTGACGTGGTGAGTGACGTGGTGAGTGACGTGGTGGGTGACGTGGTGAGTGACGTGGTGAGTGACGTGGTGAGTGACGTGGCGAGTGACGTGGCGGGTGACGTGGTGGGTGACGTGGTGAGTGACGTGGTGGGTGACGTGGTGGGTGACGTGGTGGGTGACGTGGTGAGTGAGTGATGAGTGAGTGGTGAGTGACGTGGCGGGTGACGTGGTGGGTGACGTGGTGAGTGACGTGGTGGGTGACGTGGTGAGTGACGTGGTGAGTGACGTGGTGAGTGACGTGGCGAGTGACGTGGTGAGTGACGTGGTGAGTGACGTGGTGAGTGACGTGGTGAGTGGTGAGTGACGTGGTGAGTGACGTGGTGAGTGACGTGGTGGGTGACGTGGTGAGTGACGTGGTGAGTGACGTGGTGAGTGACGTGGTGAGTGACGTGGCGAGTGACGTGGTGAGTGACGTGGTGAGTGACGTGGTGGGTGACGTGGTGGGTGACGTGGTGGGTGACGTGGTGGGTGACGTGGTGAGTGACGTGGTGAGTGACGTGGTGGGTGACGTGGTGGGTGACGTGGTGGGTGACGTGGTGAGTGACGTGGTGAGTGACGTGGTGAGTGACGTGGTGGGTGACGTGGTGAGTGACGTGGTGAGTGACGTGGTGAGTGACGTGGTGAGTGACGTGGTGAGTGACGTGGTGAGTGACGTGGTGAGTGACGTGGTGAGTGACGTGGTGAGTGACGTGGTGAGTGGCGTGGTGAGTGACGTGGTGAGTGACGTGGTGAGTGACGTGGTGAGTGACGTGGTGAGTGACGTGGTGAGTGACGTGGTGGGTGACGTGGTGGGTGACGTGGTGAGTGACGTGGTGAGTGACGTGGTGGGTGACGTGGTGGGTGACGTGGTGAGTGACGTGGCGAGTGACGTGGCGAGTGACGTGGCGAGTGACGTGGTGAGTGACGTGGTGAGTGACGTGGTGAGTGGTGAGTGACGTGGTGGGTGACGTGGTGGGTGACGTGGTGGGTGACGTGGTGAGTGACGTGGCGAGTGACGTGGTGAGTGACGTGGTGAGTGACGTGGTGAGTGGTGAGTGACGTGGTGAGTGACGTGGCGGGTGACGTGGCGAGTGACGTGGCGAGTGACGTGGTGAGTGACGTGGTGAGTGACGTGGTGAGTGACGTGGTGAGTGACGTGGTGAGTGACGTGGTGAGTGACGTGGTGGGTGACGTGGTGGGTGACGTGGTGAGTGACGTGGCGAGTGACGTGGTGAGTGACGTGGTGAGTGACGTGGTGGGTGACGTGGTGAGTGACGTGGTGGGTGACGTGGTGAGTGACGTGGTGAGTGACGTGGTGGGTGACGTGGTGAGTGACGTGGTGAGTGACGTGGTGAGTGACGTGGTGGGTGACGTGGCGAGTGACGTGGCGAGTGACGTGGTGGGTGACGTGGTGGGTGACGTGGTGAGTGACGTGGTGAGTGACGTGGCGGGTGACGTGGTGGGTGACGTGGCGAGTGACGTGGTGGGTGACGTGGTGAGTGACGTGGCGAGTGACGTGGTGGGTGACGTGGCGAGTGACGTGGCGGGTGACGTGGCGAGTGACGTGGTGGGTGACGTGGTGGGTGACGTGGCGAGTGACGTGGCGAGTGACGTGGTGAGTGACGTGGTGGGTGACGTGGCGAGTGACGTGGCGAGTGACGTGGCGAGTGACGTGGTGGGTGACGTGGTGGGTGACGTGGCGAGTGACGTGGCGAGTGACGTGGTGGGTGACGTGGTGAGTGACGTGGTGAGTGACGTGGTGAGTGACGTGGTGAGTGACGTGGTGAGTGACGTGGTGAGTGACGTGGTGGGTGACGTGGTGGGTGACGTGGTGAGTGACGTGGTGAGTGACGTGGTGAGTGACGTGGTGGGTGACGTGGTGGGTGACGTGGTGGGTGACGTGGTGGGTGACGTGGTGAGTGACGTGGTGGGTGACGTGGTGGGTGACGTGGTGAGTGACGTGGTGAGTGACGTGGTGAGTGACGTGGTGGGTGACGTGGTGAGTGACGTGGTGGGTGACGTGGTGGGTGACGTGGTGAGTGACGTGGTGGGTGACGTGGTGGGTGACGTGGTGAGTGACGTGGTGAGTGACGTGGTGGGTGACGTGGTGGGTGACGTGGTGAGTGACGTGGTGGGTGACGTGGTGGGTGACGTGGTGGGTGACGTGGTGGGTGACGTGGTGAGTGACGTGGCGGGTGACGTGGCGAGTGACGTGGTGGGTGACGTGGTGAGTGACGTGGCGAGTGACGTGGCGGGTGACGTGGTGAGTGACGTGGTGGGTGACGTGGTGAGTGACGTGGTGGGTGACGTGGTGGGTGACGTGGTGAGTGACGTGGTGGGTGACGTGGTGGGTGACGTGGTGGGTGACGTGGTGAGTGACGTGGTGGGTGACGTGGTGAGTGACGTGGTGAGTGACGTGGTGAGTGACGTGGTGAGTGACGTGGTGAGTGACGTGGTGGGTGACGTGGTGGGTGACGTGGTGGGTGACGTGGTGGGTGACGTGGTGAGTGACGTGGTGGGTGACGTGGTGGGTGACGTGGTGGGTGACATGGTGAGTGACGTGGTGAGTGACGTGGTGGGTGACGTGGTGGGTGACGTGGTGGGTGACGTGGTGGGTGACGTGGTGGGTGACGTGGTGGGTGACATGGTGAGTGACGTGGTGGGTGACATGGTGAGTGACGTGGTGGGTGACGTGGTGAGTGACGTGGTGAGTGACATGGTGAGTGACGTGGTGAGTGACGTGGTGAGTGACGTGGTGAGTGAGACACGGACACACACACGGGAGACACAGAGACACGGGAGAGACACAGAGACATGTTGTGTGAGTGTTGTGTGAGTGTGTTGTGTGAGTGTTGTGTGAGTGTTGTGTGAGTGTGTTGTGTGTGTGTGAGTGTTGTGTGAGTGTGTTGTGTGAGTGTTGTGTGAGTGTTGTGTGAGTGTGTTGTGTGAGTGTTGTGTGTGTGGTGTGTGTTGTGTTGTGTGAGTGTTGTGTGAGTGTGTTGTGTGAGTGTGTTGTGTGAGTGTTGTGTGAGTGTGTTGTGTGTGTGTGAGTGTTGTGTGTGTGGTGTGTGTTGTGTTGTGTGAGTGTTGTGTGAGTGTGTTGTGTGAGTGTTGTGTGAGTGTTGTGTGAGTGTGTTGTGTGTGTGTGAGTGTTGTGTGAGTGTGTTGTGTGAGTGTTGTGTGAGTGTTGTGTGAGTGTGTTGTGTGTTGTGTGTGTGTTGTGTGAGTGTGTTGTGTGAGTGTTGTGTGAGTGTTGTGTGAGTGTGTTGTGTGTGTGTGAGTGTTGTGTGAGTGTGTTGTGTGTTGTGTGTGTGTTGTGTGAGTGTGTTGTGTGAGTGTTGTGTGAGTGTTGTGTGAGTGTGTTGTGTGTGTGTGAGTGTTGTGTGAGTGTGTTGTGTGTGTGTGAGTGTTGTGTGTGTGGTGTGTGTTGTGTGTGTGTGAGTGTTGTGTGAGTGTGTTGTGTGTGTGTGAGTGTTGTGTGAGTGGTGTGTGTGTTGTGTGTGTGAGTGTTGTGTGAGTGTGTTGTGTGTGTGTGAGTGTTGTGTGTGAGTGTGTTGTGTGTGTGTGAGTGTTGTGTGAGTGTGTTGTGTGTGTGTGAGTGTTGTGTGAGTGGTGTGTGTGTTGTGTGTGTGAGTGTTGTGCGAGTGTGTTGTGTGTGTGTGAGTGTTGTGTGTGTGGTGTGTGTGTTGTGTGTGTGTGTGTGAGTGTTGTGTGTGAGTGTGTTGTGTGTGTGTGAGTGTTGTGTGTGAGTGTTGTGTGTGTGTGAGTGTTGTGTGAGTGTGTGTGTGTGTTGTGTGTGTGAGTGTTGTGCGAGTGTGTTGTGTGTGTGTGAGTGTTGTATGTGTGTGTTGCGTTGTGTGTGTGTGTGAGTGTTGTGTGTATGTGTTGTGTTGAGTTGTGGTGGTTGTTGCGTTGTGGTGGTTGTGGTCGTGGTCGTGGTGGTGGTTGTTGTGGTGGTGGTTGTTGTTGTGGTGGTGGTTGTTGCGTCTCACGCGCAGGAACGTGAGCGTCTTCCCTGTGTTGTGTGTGAGTGTTGTGGTGGTGGTTGTTGCGTTGTGGTTGTGGTGGTGGTGGTTGTTGTGGTTGTTGTGGTGGTGGTTGTTGCGTTGTGGTTGTGGTGGTGGTGGTTGTTGTGGTTGTTGTGGTGGTGGTTGTTGCGTCTCACGCGCAGGAAGGTGAGCGTCTTCCCTGTGTTGTGTGTGAGTGTTGTGGTGGTTGTGGTGGTTGTTGTGGTGGTTGTTGTGTTGTGGTGGTTGTTGTGTCTCACGCGCAGGAAGGTGAGCGTCTTCCCTGTGTTGTGTGTGAGTGTTGTGTGAGTGTTGTGTGTGAGTGTTGTTGCGTTGTGGTGGTTGTTGTGGTTGTTGCGTTGTGGTGGTTGTGGTGGTGGTTGTTGTGTCTCACGCGCAGGAACGTGAGCGTCTTCCATGTGTTGTGTGTGTGTTGTGTGAGTGTTGTTGCGTTGTGGTGGTTGTTGTGGTTGTTGCGTTGTGGTGGTTGTTGTGGTGGTTGTTGCGTTGTGGTGGTTGTGGTGGTGGTTGTTGTGTCTCACGCGCAGGAACGTGAGCGTCTTCCATGTGTTGTGTGTGTGTTGTGTGAGTGTTGTTGCGTTGTGGTGGTTGTTGTGGTTGTTGCGTTGTTGTGGTTGTGTTGTGGTGGTTGTTGTGTCTCACGCGCAGGAAGGTGAGCGTCTTCCCTGCGTTGCACGGTCCCAGCAGCAGCACGACGCTCCTCCTCGCCTCCCTCCCGCGTCGCGCAAACCACAACACCCCTACACACAACAACAACAACACTCATGTAAACAACAACAACAACAACATACACAACACCCCTACACACAACAACAACAACAACAACACTCATGTAAACAACAACAACAACATACACAACACCCCTACACACAACAACAACAACATCAACATTAACACTCATGTACACAACAACATACACAACACCCCAACACACAACAACAACACTCATGTAAACAACAACAACAACATACACAACGCTCCTACACACAACAACACTCCTGTAAACAACAACAACATACACAACACCCCTACACACAACAACAACAACAACACTCCTGTAAACAACAACAACAACATACACAACACCCCTACACACAACAACATCAACAACAACATCAACATTAACACTCATGTACACAACAACATACACAGCACCCCTATACACAACAACAACACTCATGTACACAACAACAACACCCCTATACACAACAACAACACTCATGTACACAACAACAACACCCCTATACACAACAACAACACTCATGTACACAACAACAACACCCCTATACACAACACACCACTCATGTACACACCAACAACACACCACTCATGTACACAACAACAACACACCACTCATGTACACAACAACAACACACCACTCATGTACACAACAACAACACACCACTCATGTACACAACAACAACACACCACTCATGTACACAACAACAACACCCCTATACACAACAACAACACACCACTCATGTACACAACAACAACACACCACTCATGTACACAACAACAACAACAACACTCATGTACACACCAACAACACACCACTCATGTACACAACAACAACACACCACTCATGTACACAACAACAACACACCACTCATGTACACAACAACAACACACCACTCATGTACACAACAACAACACACCACTCATGTACACAACAACAACACCCCTATACACAACAACAACACACCACTCATGTACACAACAACAACACACCACTCATGTACACAACAACAACACACCACTCATGTACACAACAACAACAACACACCACTCATGTACACACCAACAACACACCACTCATGTACACACCAACAACACACCACTCATGTACACACCAACAACACAACACCCCTATACACAACAACAACACACCACTCATGTACACACCAACAACACACCACTCATGTACACAACAACAACACACCACTCATGTACACACCAACAACACACCACTCATGTACACACCAACAACACAACACCCCTATACACAACAACAACACACCACTCATGTACACACCAACAACACACCACTCATGTACACACCAACAACACACCACTCATGTACACAACAACACACCTATACACAACATAATCACTCCTGTAAACAACACAACACCCCTGTAAACAACACAACAACACCCCTATACACAACAACAACACTAATGTACACAACACCACTCCTGTACACAACGACAACCACCACCACAAACAGGAGGACCCCAATGGCCACGTCCACCGCCATCCGATTCGCCGCGTGGGGTTCGTCACGAGGGGGGCAGCAGCACGTGACGGGGGCAGGGGGGCAGCACGTGACAGGGGGGGGCAGCACGTGACAGGGGGGGGGGCAGCAGCACGTGACAGGGTGGGGGGGGCAGCACGTGACAGGGGGATGGGGGCAGCACGTGACAGGGGGATGGGGGCAGCACGTGACAGGGTCAGGGGGGCTGCACGTGACAGGGGGAGGGGGGGCAGCCCGTGTCAGGGGGTGGGGGGCAGCACGTGACAGGGGGGAGGGGGGCAGCACGTGACAGGGGGATGGGGGCAGCACGTGACAGGGTCAGGGGGGGCAGCCCGTGACAGGGGGAGGGGGGGCAGCCCGTGTCAGGGGGTGGGGGGCAGCACGTGACAGGGGGGAGGGGGGCAGCACGTGACAGGGGGATGGGGGCAGCACGTGACAGGGTCAGGGGGGGCAGCCCGTGACAGGGGGAGGGGGGGCAGCCCGTGTCAGGGGGTGGGGGGCAGCAGCACGTGACAGGGGGAGGGAGGGGGGGCAGCACGTGACAGGGGGAGGGGGGGCAGCCCGTGTCAGGGGGTGGGGGGCAGCAGCACGTGACAGGGGGAGGGGGGGCAGCCCGTGTCAGGGGGAGGGGGGGCAGCCCGTGTCAGGGGGTGGGGGAGCAGCACGTGACAGGGTCAGGGGGGGCAGCCCGTGACAGGGTCAGGGGGGGCAGCCCGTGTCAGGGGGAGGGGGGGCAGCCCGTGTCAGGGGGTGGGGGGCAGCAGCACGTGACAGGGGGAGGGAGGGGGGGCAGCACGTGACAGGGGGAGGGGGGGCAGCCCGTGTCAGGGGGTGGGGGGCAGCAGCACGTGACAGGGGGATGGGGGGCAGCCCGTGTCAGGGGGTGGGGGGGCAGCCCGTGTCAGGGGGAGGGGGGGCAGCCCGTGTCAGGGGGTGGGGGGCAGCAGCCCGTGTCAGGGGGAGGGGGGGCAGCCCGTGTCAGGGGGTGGGGGGCAGCAGCACGTGACAGGGGGAGGGAGGGGGGGCAGCCCGTGACAGGGGTGTGTGTGTGTGTGCGCGCACCGACCGAGGGTGAGAATGAGGACGAGCAGCGCCACGAGGAGGCCCAGCGGAGTGGCGACGGCGACGGCGGGAGGAGGCAGCGCGGCCATCGCCGCCGCCGCCGCCGCCTGCCACGACTCGCTGCCCCCCCACCACCACCACCACGGCGCCTGCCCAGCAGCGGCCGCCATGACCGTCGCCCGCGGAGGGTGACGTCAGTTTGTTATAAACTATCGGGATGACGTCACCACGCGCGTTTGAAGGCGTGACGTCATCCGGAAATGTAAAGTGTGACACGTCGCCTTAAAATATGCGACGTCATTACGAGATCTCGTTTAGCAGCGGCAAAATATCGTGGTAGGGTTTTTACCCTTTTTTAAACTGGTACAAAAGTGACACCTTTATTCAAGGCATCATGTTTGCAATAAGCACAACACAAGCGGTGAAAAAAGGCAAACAAAAAGAAACAACTCTGATGATGATGATAATAATATGAACTGTCCTTGAAGTTGATTGGTCCACACCCGAGACGGCTTTCTTTAGAGCCTAGTCCCCATTGGTGTTGGACCAGATGACACCAGAAGGCGCACAACTCAAACACAGTGCACTATCAGAGTATTGAGAGCTCGGGGATAAGCATTTACACTATGAGATCTCTTTTAGCAGTGGCAAAATATAGTGGTAGGGTTTTACCCTTTTCAACTGGTACAAAACTGACACCTTTATTCAAGGCATCATGTTTGCAATGACCGCAACACAAGCGGTCAAAGTAGTCTAAAGAAAGCCGTCTCGGGTGTGGGCCAATCAACTTCAAGGACAGTTCATATTATTATCGTCATCAGAGTTGCTTCTTTTTGTTTGCTTCATTGACTGCTTGTGTTGTGGTCATTGCAAACATGATGCCTTGAATAAAGGTGTCAGTTTTGTACCAGTTTAAAAGGGTAAAAACCTACCACCAGAGGTGGGACAAAGTCATTGTTATGCAAGTCCAAGTCGAGTCGCAAGTCATCAAATTCATGACTCGAGTCTGACTCGAGTCCAAGTCACATGACTCGAGTCCACATCTCAGAGGTGGGACAAAGTCATTGTTATGCAAGTCCAAGTCGAGTCGCAAGTCATCAAATTCATGACTCGAGTCTGACTCGAGTCCAAGTCACATGACTCGAGTCCACATCTCAGAGGTGGGACAAAGTCATTGTTATGCAAGTCCAAGTCGAGTCGCAAGTCATCAAATTCATGACTCGAGTCTGACTCGAGTCCAAGTCACATGACTCGAGTCCACATCTCAGAGGTGGGACAAAGTCATTGTTATGCAAGTCCAAGTCGAGTCGCAAGTCATCAAATTCATGACTCGAGTCTGACTCGAGTCCAAGTCACATGACTCGAGTCCACACCTCTGCCTACCACTATATTTTGCCACTGCTAAAAGAGATCTCATAATGTAAATGCTTATCCCCGAGCTCTCAAGACTCTGATAGTGCACTGTGTTTGAGTTGTGCGCCTTCTGGTGTCATCTGGTCCAACACCAATGGGGACTAGGCTCTAAAGAAAGCTGTCTCGGGTGTGGGCCAATCAACTTCAAGGACAGTGCATATTATTATCGTCATCATCAGAGTTGTTTCTTTTTGTTTGCTTTTTTGACCGCTTGTGTTGTGGTCATTGCAAACATGATGCCTTGAATAAAGGTGTCAGTTTTGTACCAGTTTAAAAGGGTAAAAACCTGCCACGATATGCGACGTCGTCCGCGGTTGGAAGTTGTGACGTCACCCGTAATTTGAATATGTGACGTTGCCCGTAGTTTGAATGTGTGACGTCACCCGTGGTTTGAAGGTATGACGTCACGCGTCAATTGAAAGTGTGACACGTCGGCTTAAAATATGCGACGTCTTCTTGGTTCTTTCGGTAAAGTCACGTAGAAGGGAAGTGATGAAATAATAAAATAAAACATAATAAAATAATTTTCACGACGTTTCGGCCGCAACGGAAGCAGCCGTCCTCAGGTGAAGTTGTGACGTCACCCGTAATTTGAATATGTGACGTCACCCGTAATTTGAATATGTGACGTCACCATTAGTTTGAAGGTGTGACGTCAACCGCGGTTTGAAGATGTGAGACGTCACTCGCGGTTTAAATATTCAAAGTCGACCGTAGTTTGAAGGCGTGACGTCACCCATCAGTTGAAGATGTGACGTCACTCGTAGCTTAAATATGTGACGTCACTCGCGGTTTAAATATTCAAAGTCGACCGTAGTTTGAAGGCGTGACGTCACCCATCGGTTGAAGATGTGACGTCACTCGTAGCTTAAAAATGTGACGTCACTCGTACCTATACACTACACTACACGATACACTACACTACACACTACACTATACACTAGTGCTGTACTAGTATACTACACTATACACTACACTATACACTACACTATACACTACACTATACACTACACTATAGTATACACTACACACTAGTGCTGTACTAGTATACTACATGATACACTACACGATACACTACACTATACACTAGTGCTGTACTAGTATACTACACTATACACTACACTATACACTACACTACTATACACTACACACTAGTGCTGTACTAGTATACTACACTATACACTACACTATACACTACACTATACACTAGTGCTGTACTAGTACACTACACTACACACTACACTACTATACACTACACACTAGTGCTGTACTAGTACACTACACTACACACTACACTACACACTACACTATACACTAGTGCTGTACTAGTACACTACACTACACTATACACTACACTACACACTACACACTACACTACACACTACACTATACACTAGTGCTGTACTAGTACACTACACTACACACTACACTACACACTACACTATACACTAGTGCTGTACTAGTACACTACACTACACACTACACTACACACTAGTGCTGTACTAGTACACTACACTACACACTACACTACACACTAGTGCTGTACTAGTACACTACACTATACACTACACTATACACTACACTATACACTACACTACACACTAGTGCTGTACTAGTACACTACACTACACACTACACTACACACTAGTGCTGTACTAGTACACTACACTATACACTACACTATACACTACACTATACACTACACTACACACTAGTGCTGTACTAGTACACTACACTACACTATACACTACACTATACACTACACTATACACTACACTATACACTACACTACACACTACACTACACACTAGTGCTGTACTAGTACACTACACTACACTATACACTACACTATACACTAGTGCTGTACTAGTACACTACACTACACTATACACTACACTACACACTACACTATACACTACACTATACACTAGTGCTGTACTAGTACACTACACTATACACTACACTATACACTACACTATACACTACACTATACACTACACTATACACTACATTATACACTACACTATACACTAGTGCTGTACTAGTACACTACACACTACACTATACACTAGTGCTGTACTAGTACACTACACTATACACTACACTATACACTATACACTACACTATACACTAGTGCTGTACTAGTACACTACACTATACACTACACTATACACTACACTATACACTAGTGCTGTACTAGTATACTACACTACACTATACACTACACTATACACTACACTATACACTAGTGCTGTACTAGTACACTACACTACACTATACACTACACTATACACTAGTGCTGTACTAGTATACTACACTACACTATACACTACACTACACACTACACTATACACTACACTATACACTAGTGCTGTACTAGTACACTACACTATACACTACACTATACACTACACTATACACTAGTGCTGTACTAGTATACTACACTACACTATACACTACACTACACACTACACTATACACTAGTGCTGTACTAGTACACTACACTACACTATACACTACACTATACACTAGTGCTGTACTAGTACACTACATTACACACTACACTATACACTACACTATACACTAGTGCTGTACTAGTATACTACACTACACTATACACTACACTATACACTACACTATACACTAGTGCTGTACTAGTACACTACACTATACACTACACTATACACTACACTATACACTAGTGCTGTACTAGTATACTACACTACACTATACACTACACTATACACTACACTATACACTAGTGCTGTACTAGTACACTACACTACACTATACACTACACTATACACTAGTGCTGTACTAGTACACTACACTATACACTACACTATACACTAGTGCTGTACTAGTACACTACACTATACACTACACTATGCACTAGTGCTGTACTAGTACACTACATTATACACTACACTATACACTACACTATACACTACACTATACACTAGTGCTGTACTAGTACACTACACTATACACTACACTATACACTAGTGCTGTACTAGTATACTACACTATACACTACACTATACACTACACTATACACTACACGATACACTACACTATACACTAGTGCTGTACTAGTATACTACACTATACACTACACTATACACTACACTATACACTACACACTACTACACTATACACGACTACACTACACGATACACTACACTATACACTAGTGCTGTACTAGTATACTATACTATACACTACACTATACACTACACTATACACTACACACTACTACACTATACACTACACTATACACTACACTATACACTACTACACTACACTATACACTAGTGCTGTACTAGTATACTACACTATACACTACACTATACACTACACACTAGTGCTGTACGAGTGACGAATTGGCCACGTTCTGTGTACGTGGCAACCCTTACTAGTTGGCTGTGTCGGGTGGTGGCGGGTTTTAACGACACAACATTTATATATTAACGCGATCACACCCCAAAAAAAGTATATTATGGATAATACAGATTGTGAGTCTGAAGATTCTGGAGAAGAAAAAATAAATAAAACATAATAAAATAATTCTCACGACGTTTCGGCCACAACGCAAGCAGCCGTCCTCAGGTGGACGGCTGCTTGCGTTGTGGCCGAAACGTCGTGAGAATTGTATTTTATTATGTTTTATTTTTATTATTTTATTACTTCCCTTCTACGTGACTTTACCGAAAGAACCAAGAAGATGAATCCCTGCAGTCACGAAAGCTTTAAATCGAAAATTGTGGGTTTATATTCACTGTTAATTGGTTTGGTGGGGGGTAGGTTTGAGGGTGGGGGTCGTGGTTTGGTGGGGGGTGGGTTTGAGGGTGGGGGTCGTGGTTTGGTGGGGGGTGGGTTTGAGGGTGGGGGTCGTGGTTTGGTGGGGGGTGGGTTTGAGGGTGGGGGTCGTGGTTTGGTGGGGGGTGGGATTGAGGGTGGGGGTCGTGGTTTGGTGGGGGGGAGGTGGGTTTGAGGGTGGGGGTCGTGGTTTGGTGGGGGGGAGGTGGGATTGAGGGTGGGGGTCGTGGTTTGGTGGGGGGTGGGTTTGAGGGTGGGGGTCGTGGTTTGGTGGGGGGTGGGATTGAGGGTGGGGGTCGTGGTTTTGAGGGGGGTGGGTTTGAGGGTGGGGGTCGTGGTTTGGTGGGGGGTGGGTTTGAGGGTGGGGGTCGTGGTTTGGTGGGGGGTGGGATTGAGGGTGGGGGTCGTGGTTTGGTGGGGGGTGGGTTTGAGGGTGGGGGTCGTGGTTTGGTGGGGGGTAGGTTTGAGGGTGGGGGTCGTGGTTTGGTGGGGGGGAGGTGGGTTTGAGGGTGGGGGTCGTGGTTTGGTGGGGGGTGGGATTGAGGGTGGGGGTCGTGGGTTGGTGGGGGGGAGGTGGGTTTGAGGGTGGGGGTCGTGGTTTGGTGGGGGGTGGGTTTGAGGGTGGGGGTCGTGGTTTGGTGGGGGGTGGGTTTGAGGGTGGGGGTCGTGGTTTGGTGGGGGGTGGGTTTGAGGGTGGGGGTCGTGGTTTGGTGGGGGGTGGGATTGAGGGTGGGGGTCGTGGTTTGGTGGGGGGTGGGTTTGAGGGTGGGGGTCGTGGTTTGGTGGGGGGTGGGTTTGAGGGTGGGGGTCGTGGTTTGGTGGGGGGGAGGTGGGATTGAGGGTGGGGGTCGTGGTTTGGTGGGGGGTGGGTTTGAGGGTGGGGGTCGTGGTTTGGTGGGGGGTGGGATTGAGGGTGGGGGTCGTGGTTTTGAGGGGGGTGGGTTTGAGGGTGGGGGTCGTGGTTTGGTGGGGGGTGGGTTTGAGGGTGGGGGTCGTGGTTTGGTGGGGGGTGGGATTGAGGGTGGGGGTCGTGGTTTGGTGGGGGGTGGGTTTGAGGGTGGGGGTCGTGGTTTGGTGGGGGGTAGGTTTGAGGGTGGGGGTCGTGGTTTGGTGGGGGGGAGGTGGGTTTGAGGGTGGGGGTCGTGGTTTGGTGGGGGGTGGGATTGAGGGTGGGGGTCGTGGGTTGGTGGGGGGGAGGTGGGTTTGAGGGTGGGGGTCGTGGTTTGGTGGGGGGTGGGTTTGAGGGTGGGGGTCGTGGTTTGGTGGGGGGTGGGTTTGAGGGTGGGGGTCGTGGTTTGGTGGGGGGTGGGTTTGAGGGTGGGGGTCGTGGTTTGGTGGGGGGTGGGATTGAGGGTGGGGGTCGTGGTTTGGTGGGGGGTGGGTTTGAGGGTGGGGGTCGTGGTTTGGTGGGGGGTGGGTTTGAGGGTGGGGGTCGTGGTTTGGTGGGGGGTGGGATTGAGGGTGGGGGTCGTGGTTTGGTGGGGGGGAGGTGGGTTTGAGGGTGGGGGTCGTGGTTTGGTGGGGGTGGGTTTGAGGGTGGGGCGTGTTCTAATTCTTGGTTCTTTCGGAGGGGGCGTGGTCTGTGGAGGGGGCGTGGTCTATGGGGGAGGGGCGTGGTCGGGGTGGAGAGGCGTGGTCAGCGAAGAGGAGGGGGCGTGGTCTGTGGATGGGGGCGTGTTCTGTGGGGGGGAGGGGGCGTGGTCTGTGGGGAGGGGCGTGGTCTGTGGGGAAGAGGGGGCGTGGTCTGTGGGGAGGGGCGTGGTCTGTGGGTGAAAGGGGCGTGGGCTGTGGGGGGGGCGTGGTCTGTGGGGAGGAGGGGCGTGGTCTGTGGATAGGGGCGTGGTTTGGAGGCAGTCGCCGCGTGACAGTCGCCGCGTCGGGGGTTTTGGCGCGCGTCCTCTGCTCCGCTATCGCGTCTCAAATCGTGATTCGTTTTAATGTTTTGTAAATGCTAATTTAGTTTTTTAGTAACAAAATCTTCGCTTATCGTTCACCGTAGGAGTGTTTTTCCCCCCCGCTTCATTTGCCCGTCAAGTTAAATCGTTGTTGTTCACCTTACCCCCCTCTCTCCCATGTCCAACTTCGCCTCAGACGACGCCGCACCACCACCACCGCCGCCGCCGCCGTCTCGCAGGTGAGGCGACTTCGCGCTCCTCAACAAGGGCCATCGCACCGAAACGTCGTCCGTCAATTGTTCGTTTCAAGGCCAAGGGGACACAGATGGCCAGCACCCCGTGCAAGCCTGTGACCGCCTTTGTCTCCCCTCGGTGGCGATGTTTTAACTCCGCACCGCCTCATCAGGGCCACTCGTTTTGAGGCCGAGTCGACCTAGGGGGGGAAAGGGCCGCGCGACCGTCACTTGGTGGTGGTTGGTGGTTATTGTTGTTGGTTGGTGGTGGTGGTTGTTGTTGGTGGTGGTGGTTGTTGGTGGTGGTGGTGATGGTGGTAAACTTGTCCTGTTGGTCGCTATGTTGATGGTGGTGATGGTGGTAGCGGTAGTGCGATGGTGGTGATGGTGGTAGTGAGGGTTAGGCTGGTGATGTTGTTGGCGGTAGTCTGATGGAGGTAGAGGTGATGGTGGTTGTGTTGTTGGTGATGGTGGTGGTGGTAGTGAGGGTTTGACTGGTGATGGTGGTGGCGGTAGTGTGATGGTGGTTGATGGTGGTAGTGTTGATGGTGGTGGTGGTGGTAGTGTTGTTGGTGATGGTGGTAGTGAGGGTTAGGCTGGTGATGGTGGTGGCGGTAGTGTGATGGTGATAGAGGTGATGGTGATGGTAGTGAGGGTTAGGCTGGTGATGGTGGTGGCGGTAGTGTGATGGTGGTAGAGGTGATGGTAGTGAGGGTTAGGCTGGTGATGGTGGTGGCAGTAGTGTGATGGTGGTAGAGGTGATGGTAGTTGTTTTGTTGGTGGTGGTTGTGGTAGTGTTGTTGGTGATGGTGGTAGATGTGATGGTTGTGGTGGTGATGATGATTGTGGTGATTATGGTGGTGATGGTCGTGTTGGTGGTGATGTTGGTGATCATAGACAACCAATATTGATATCGCTGTGGTGTGACAGTGTCCTTGGTTAGAGTGTGGTGATTGTAGTGTAGATGACAGAGGGACATCCCTGGCGCACCTCAAAGTAAACGGAGAATGACTCTGGGCTATGCAGCTTTAATAACCCAGGCGTGCCCACCACCACCACCAACCATCATCATCATGAAGGGTCTCCTCTGGTTGTGAGCAGGGAGATTAGCAGTGCCCTCCCTACCTTATTACAGACCAATTCAGTAAACCGTATGGGCTGACGGATATGCTACTCAACACTACAATACACTACACACTCCACTACTATACACTGCACTATACTATACACTACACTAATATACACTACACCACTATACACTACACTACTATACACCAGCACTATACACTACACTATACACTACACTACTATACACTGCACTGTACTATACACTACACTAATATACACTACACCACTATACACTACACTACTATACACTACACTACTATACACCAGCACTATACACTACACTATACACTACACTATACACTACACTACTATACACTGCACTGTACTATACACTACACTAATATACATTACACTATACACTACACCACTATACACTACACTATACACTGCACTACACTACTGTACATTACACTACACACTACTGTATACTATACTACTACAAACCTGTCAACTCCTTATTAGTGCCCTACTTTATTAGAGACCAATTCAGATTTGATTGGTCACCCAATGCTCCTTATAAATCTCAACGTTCATCCCACAAAGTCCCATCACGAGGGGGAAACACAAACAAACAGAGATTTCTGTTGCCCCTATTGAAACGTGCTGTACGCCGGATGTACCTGAAAACTCAATCTGCCTGTAGTACAAGAACACGGGGTAGACCGTATGGGTTGACAGCTACGAGTCGGGGACCCGGAAAACACGAAGATTTAACCCAGATGTGGCATCATCGGCCGTGACCATGGCTAGTAAAGCAGAGGTGTAGGTAGGTAGGCAAGGTCCCGTTTAACATTTAGAATATAGGGTTTTTTTTGGGGTTGACACAGCCAATTAGTAAGGATTATCACGTAAACAGAAGGTGCTAATTCTGTTTACGTGACCACCCTTACTGAGTGTCTAACGACACAACATTTATACATGCACGAGATCTAACCCAGCAAACAAAAAAACCTGCATTATGGAGGTAAGGTCCCGTTGGAATTCCCTACACCTCTGCTGTGGCAGATGGCCGGATAATATGGCGTCTCTGCAGGACAAACTCCCCTCCTCGCCCGCCTGTCCTGAAACCGCAGTGGGGACTCCTCAAAGCCTGACACGGAAGGGGATGGGATGTTGAATAAGCCCTGGCACGACCTTTGCTGGCTTCACACTGAGGGAGGAAGGGGAGATTGTCCTCCCTACGAGGTAGTTTTGCAATCTGTGTTTTGCTTGCACTCCGCACCCCATCACCCACCATCACCATCACCACCCCCCACCACCACTACTACCATCACCACTACCATCACCACCACCATCACCACCCCCCACTCCCACCCCCCACCACAACCATCACCACCACCAACATCACCACTACCACCACCACTACCATCACCCACCATCACCACCCACCACTACCACCCCCCACCACCACCATCACCACTACCACCCCCCACCACCACTACCACCACTACCATCACCACTACCATCACCACCACCACCCCCCACCACCACCCCCCACCCTCCACCACCACCCCCCACCACCACCACCCCCCACCACCCCCCACCGCCATCACCACCTACCACCCACCTCCACCAAACCTCCCCCTCCGTGGTGACTGACCAGCGTGGTGAAGTATGGTCAAATAACCCCCCCAACTCGCTCGGTACGGGGAGGCCCTCATCCAGCAGTAGAGTGGCACGAGGTGCGTGGTCACCGTGATCACCGCCCGCGATGCTGATGCTGCTGCTGCTGCTCTCATTCACTCCATTCACGTCTCCATTCTCCCTCCCTCTCCCCTCTCTCTCCATCCCTCTCTTCCCATCTCTCCCTCCCTCTCTCTCTCCCCCCTCTCTCATGAATAATCAATGGCCACAAGGAGAATCCAGAGCCTTTTGTCTGGGGGGGCCTGGAGGTAGGTGGTGGGTGCCTCCTGTGGGTGCCTGTGGGTGCCTGTGGGTGGCCAAGCGGCTGATAGTATAGCTGGCTGCTGGGGTCGGTGACTATTTGGCTGGCTGCATGAATGGCTGAGTAGCTGGGTGACTGATTTGCTGGCAGGCTGGCTGCATGAATGGCTGAGTAGCTGAGTGTATGGGATGTTGGGTGACTGGCAGGCTGGTTGCATGAATGGCTGGGTGCCTGAATGGTTGAATAGTTGTGTGACTGATTGGCTGAGTAGCTGTGTGACTGATTGGCTGAGTAGCTGGCTGCCTGAATGGCTGAGTAGCTGAGTGACTGATTGGCTGAGTAGCTGAGTGACTGATTGGCTGAGTAGCTGGGTGACTGATTGGCTGAGTAGCTGGGCGACTGATTGGCTGAGTAGCTGGGTGACTGATTGGCTGAGTAGCTGGGTGACTGATTGGCTGAGTAGCTGGGTGACTGAATGGCTGAGTAGCTGAGTGACTGAATGGCTGAGTAGCTGAGTGACTGATTGGCTGAGTAGCTGGGTGACTGAATGGATGAGTAGCTGGGTGACTGAATGGCTGAGTAGCTGTGTGACTGAATGGCTGAGTAGCTGGGTGACGGATTGGCTGAGTAGCTGGGTGACGGATTGGCTGAGTAGCTGAGTGACTGAATGGCTGAGTAGCTGGGTGACTGATTGGCTGAGTAGCTGGGTGACTGAATTGCTGAGTAGCTGGGTGACGGATTGGCTGAGTAGCTGAGTGACTGATTGGCTGAGTAGCTGGGTGACTGATTGGCTGAGTAGCTGGGTGACTGAATGGCTGAGTAGCTGGGTGACTGAATGGCTGAGTAGCTGGGTGACTGATTGGCTGAGTAGCTGAGTGACTGAATGGCTGAGTAGCTGGGTGACTGAATGGCTGAGTAGCTGAGTGACTGAATGGCTGAGTAGCTGGGTGACTGAATGGCTGAGTAGCTGGGTGACTGATTGGCTGAGTAGCTGAGTGACTGAATGGCTGAGTAGCTGGGTGACTGAATGGCTGAGTAGCTGGGTGACTGAATGGCTGAGTAGCTGGGTGACTGAATGGCTGAGTAGCTGAGTGACTGATTGGCTGAGTAGCTGGGTGACTGATTGGCTGAGTAGCTGAGTGACTGAATGGCTGAGTAGCTGAGTGACTGAATGGCTGAGTAGCTGAGTGACTGATTGGCTGAGTAGCTGAGTGACTGATTGGCCGAGTGGCTGGCTGCATGAATGGCTGGTTGGCTCGGTATATATGCGAGTGGGTGGCTGGTTGGTCATCTGTGTGGCTGGGAGGGTGTTACGACTCTGTAACTGGGTGACTGACTGAGTAGCTGGGACACTGGCTCAGCTACTCAGTCAGTCAGTGGCTCACTTCGTAGCCGTCTCTCTGGTCGCGTGGCTGAGCGGGTTACGTGAGTGGCCGGGTGCCTACGCTGGTGGCAGGTTGGCTGGGTAGCTGCGTGGTCGATTCAATCATTTGCTGGCTGTCAAGTTTACCTGCCTGGGCGGGGGGGGCTAGGTGGCTTGCTGACTGTGACTGACTATTCTAGATTTGAAGCTTTCGTGACTGTGCAAGGATTCATATTCTTAGGTTTTTTCGGTAATGTCACGCAGGTAAAAAAATTAAAATCAATAAAAGTAAAATTAAAATAAAATAAAAATCACGACGTTTCGGAGGCAACGGAAGAATTGTGTTGCCTCCGAAACGTCGTGATTTTTATTTAATTTTTTATTTAATTTTATTAATTTTAATAAAAATCACGACGTTTCGGAGGCAACGGAAGCTTCCGTTGCCTCCGAAACGTCGTGATTTTTATTTAATTTTAGTTTTACTTTTATGACTTTACCTAAAAAACCTAAGAATATGTGACTGACTAACCGATTAGTTCGGTGGCTTGGCCCGAAGTGTCCGGGTAGGTGGTGTGAGTGTTTTGGTTCAGGGTGAGAACGCCACAGACGGAGGGAGGGCGGCCGGGCGAGAGAGAGAAGACGGACGCCCGGTCACATCAACATTCACCTCCCGTCCTCTCTTGTCGCCGCGTAAGCAGGTCCCGTGCCGTGCTGCCCCCTCAGCAGGTCCCGTGCCGTGCTGCCCCGTGCCGTGCTGCCCCGTGCCGTGCCGTGCTGCCCCGTGCTGTGCTGTGCTGTGCCGTGCCGTGCTGTGCTGCCCCGTGCCGTGCTGTGCTGCCCCGTGCTGTGCTGTGCTGCCCCGTGCCGTGCTGCCCCGTGCCGTGCTGCCCCGTGCCGTGCCGTGCTGCCCCGTGCCGTGCTGCCCCGTGCCGTGCTGCCCCGTGCCGTGCTGTGCTGCCCCGTGCTGTGCTGTGCTGCCCCGTGCCGTGCTGTGCTGCCCCGTGCCGTGCTGCCCCGTGCCGTGCTGCCCCGTGCTGTGCTGCCCCGTGCCGTGCTGCCCCGTGCCGTGCTGTGCTGCCCCGTGCTGTGCTGCCCCCGTCAAACCTTTTGTCTTTTTCCATCGGGCCTCCGCCTCTTCCCCCGGCCATTGTGACCCCCGGCGGGCCCGTCTCGTCTAGAACGCAGGTTTGTCAAAATAATCATGGAGACGCCGCTACCGCCGCTGCTGCTACTGCTGCTGGTGTTGTAGTTACTGCTGCTCCTGCTGCTGCTGGTGTTGTAGTTGCTGGGGTTGTAGTTGCTGGTGTTGTAGCTGCTGATGTTGTAGTTGCTGCTGCTCCTGCTGGTGTTGTAGTTGCTGGTGTCATAGCTGCTGCTGGTGTTGTAGTTGCTGGTGTCATAGTTGCTACTGCTGCTGGTGTTGTAGTTGCTGCTGCTGGTGGTGTTGTAGTTACTGGTGTCATAGTTGCTGCTGCTACTGCTGCTGGTGTTGTAGTTACTGCTGCTGGTGGTGTTGTAGTTACTGCTGCTGGTGTTGTAGTTACTGCTGCTGGTGGTGTTGTAGTTACTGCTGCTGGTGTTGTAGTTACTGCTGCTGGTGGTGTTGTAGTTACTGCTGCTGGTGTTGTAGTTACTGCTGCTGGTGGTGTTGTAGTTACTGCTGCTGGTGTTGTAGTTACTGCTGCTGGTGTTGTAGTTGCTGCTGCTGGTGTTGTAGTTGCTGGTGTCATAGTTGCTGCTGCTGGTGTTGTAGTTACTGGTGTCATAGTTGCTGCTGCTACTGCTGCTGGTGTTGTAGTTGCTGCTGCTGGTGTTGTAGTTGCTGCTGCTGGTGTTGTAGTTACTGCTGCTGGTGGTGTTGTAGTTACTGCTGCTGCTGGTGTTGTAGTTACTGCTGCTGGTGTTGTAGTTACTGCTGCTGCTGGTGTTGTAGTTACTGCTGCTGCTGGTGTTGTTGTTACTGCTGCTGGTGTTGTAGTTACTGCTGCTGGTGTTGTAGTTACTGCTGCTGGTGGTGTTGTAGTTACTGCTGCTGGTGTTGTAGTTACTGCTGCTGGTGTTGTAGTTGCTGCTGCTGGTGTTGTAGTTACTGCTGCTGGTGTAGTTACTGCTGCTGGTGTTGTTGTTACTGCTGCTGGTGTTGTAGTTGCTGCTGCTGCTGGTGTTGTAGTTACTGGTGTCATAGTTGCTGCTGCTGCTACTGCTGCTGGTGTTGTAGTTACTGCTGCTGGTGTTGTAGTTACTGCTGCTGCTGGTGTTGTAGTTACTGCTGCTGGTGTTGTAGTTACTGCTGCTGGTGGTGTTGTAGTTGCTGCTGCTGCTGGTGTTGTAGTTACTGGTGTCATAGTTGCTACTGCTGCTGGTGTTGTAGTTACTGCTGCTGGTGGTGTTGTAGTTGCTGCTGCTGGTGGTGTTGTAGTTACTGCTGCTGGTGTTGTAGTTACTGCTGCTGCTGGTGTTGTAGTTACTGGTGTCATAGTTGCTGCTGCTGCTGCTGGTGTTGTAGTTACTGCTGCTGGTGGTGTTGTAGTTACTGCTGCTGCTGGTGTTGTAGTTACTGCTGCTGCTGGTGTTGTAGTTGCTGCTGCTGCTGGTGTTGTAGTTACTGCTGCTGCTGGTGTTGTAGTTACTGCTGCTGGTGTTGTAGTTGCTGCTGGTGGTGTTGTAGTTACTGCTGCTGGTGTTGTAGCTGCTGCTGCTGGTGTTGTAGTTACTGCTGCTGCTGGTGTTGTAGTTACTGCTGCTGGTGTTGTAGTTGCTGCTGCTGCTGGTGTTGTAGTTACTGCTGCTGGTGGTGTTGTAGTTACTGCTGCTGCTGGTGTTGTAGTTACTGCTGCTGGTGGTGTTGTAGTTACTGCTGCTGGTGTTGTAGTTGCTGCTGGTGGTGTTGTAGTTACTGCTGCTGCTGGTGTTGTAGTTACTGCTGCTGGTGGTGTTGTAGTTACTGCTGCTGGTGTTGTAGTTGCTGCTGCTGGTGTTGTAGTTACTGCTGCTGCTGGTGTTGTAGTTACTGCTGCTGGTGGTGTTGTAGTTACTGCTGCTGGTGTTGTAGTTGCTGCTGGTGGTGTTGTAGTTACTGCTGGTGGTGTTTTAGTTACTGCTGCTGGTGTTGTAGTTACTGCTGCTGCTGGTGTTTTAGTTACTGCTGCTGGTGTTGTAGTTGCTGCTGCTGCTGGTGTTTTAGTTACTGCTGCTGGTGTTGTAGTTACTGCTGCTGGTGTTGTAGTTACTGCTGCTGGTGTTGTAGTTACTGCTGCTGCTGGTGTTGTAGTTGCTGCTGCTGGTGTTGTAGTTACTGCTGCTGGTGTTGTAGTTGCTGCTGCTGCTGGTGTTGTAGTTACTGCTGCTGGTGTTGTAGTTGCTGCTGCTGCTGGTGTTGTAGTTGCTGCTGCTGGTGTTGTAGTTGCTGCTGCTGCTGGTGTTGTAGTTACTGCTGTTGGTGTTGTAGTTGCTGCTGCTGCTGGTGTTGTAGTTACTGCTGCTGCTGGTGTTGTAGTTGCTGCTGCTGGTGTTGTAGTTACTGCTGCTGGTGTTGTAGTTGCTGCTGCTGGTGTTGTAGTTGCTGCTGCTGGTGTTGTAGTTGCTGCTGCTGGTGTTGTAGTTGCTGCTGCTGGTGTTGTAGTTGCTGCTGCTGGTGTTGTAGTTACTGCTGCTGGTGTTGTAGTTGCTGCTGCTGGTGGTGTTTTAGTTACTGCTGCTGGTGTTGTAGTTACTGCTGCTGCTGGTGTTGTAGTTACTGCTGCTGGTGTTGTAGTTGCTGCTGCTGCTGGTGTTGTAGTTACTGCTGCTGGTGTTGTAGTTGCTGCTGCTGCTGGTGTTGTAGTTACTGCTGCTGGTGTTGTAGTTACTGCTGCTGCTGGTGTTGTAGTTACTGCTGCTGCTGGTGTTGTAGTTACTGCTGCTGCTGGTGTTGTAGTTACTGCTGCTGGTGTTGTAGTTACTGCTGCTGGTGTTGTAGTTGCTGCTGTTGGTGTTGTAGTTACTGCTGCTGGTGTTGTAGTTACTGCTGCTGGTGTTGTAGTTACTGCTGCTGCTGGTGTCGTAGTTACTGCTGCTGCTGGTGTCGTAGTTACTGCTGCTGCTGGTGTTGTAGTTGCTGCTGCTGCTGGTGTTGTAGTTACTGCTGCTGCTGGTGTTGTAGTTACTGCTGCTGCTGGTGTTGTAGTTACTGCTGCTGCTGCTGGTGTTGTAGTTACTGCTGCTGCTGCTGGTGTTGTAGTTACTGCTGCTGCTGGTGTTGTAGTTACTGCTTCTGGTGTTGTAGTTGCTGCTTCTGGTGTTGTAGTTGCTGCTGCTGGTGTCGTAGTTACTGCTGCTGGTGTCGTAGTTATTGCTGCTGGTGTTCTAGTTACTGCTGCTGCTGGTGTTGTAGTTACTGCTGCTGGTGTTGTAGTTACTGCTGCTGGTGTTCTAGTTACTGCTGCTGCTGGTGTTGTAGTTACTGATGCTGGTGTTGTAGTTGCTGCTTCTGGTGTTGTAGTTGCTGCTGCTGGTGTCGTAGTTGCTGCTGCTGCTGGTGTTGTAGTTACTGCTGCTGGTGTCGTAGTTGCTGCTGCTGGTGTTGTAGTTACTGCTGCTGGTGTCGTAGTTACTGCTGCTGGTGTTGTAGTTGCTGCTGCTGGTGTTGTAGTTGCTGCTGCTGGTGTCGTAGTTACTGCTGCTGGTGTTGTAGTTGCTGCTGCTGGTGTTGTAGTTACTGCTGCTGGTGTCGTAGTTACTGCTGCTGGTGTTGTAGTTACTGCTGCTGGTGTTGTAGTTGCTGCTGCTGGTGTCGTAGTTGCTGCTGCTGCTGGTGTTGTAGTTACTGCTGCTGGTGTCGTAGTTGCTGCTGTTGTAGTTACTGCTGCTGGTGTCGTAGTTACTGCTGCTGGTGTTGTAGTTGCTGCTGCTGCTGGTGTTGTAGTTACTGCTGCTGGTGTCGTAGTTGCTGCTGCTGGTGTTGTAGTTACTGCTGCTGGTGTCGTAGTTGCTGCTGCTGGTGTTGTAGTTGCTGCTGCTGGTGTTGTAGTTGCTGCTGCTGGTGTCGTAGTTGCTGCTGCTGGTGTTGTAGTTGCTGCTGCTGGTGTTGTAGTTACTGCTGCTGGTGTCGTAGTTGCTGCTGCTGGTGTTGTAGTTACTGCTGCTGGTGTTGTAGTTACTGCTGCTGGTGTTGTAGTTGCTGCTGCTGGTGTTGTAGTTGCTGCTGCTGGTGTTGTAGTTGCTGCTGCTGCTGGTGTTGTAGTTGCTGCTGCTGGTGTTGTAGTTACTGCTGCTGGTGTTGTAGTTGCTGCTGCTGCTGGTGTTGTAGTTGCTGCTGCTGCTGGTGTTGTAGTTGCTGCTGCTGCTGGTGTTGTAGTTGCTGCTGCTGCTGGTGTTGTAGTTACTGCTGCTGCTGGTGTTGTAGTTGCTGCTGCTGCTGGTGTTGTAGTTGCTGCTGCTGCTGGTGTTGTAGTTGCTGCTGCTGCTGGTGTTGTAGTTGCTGCTGCTGCTGGTGTTGTAGTTGCTGCTGCTGCTGGTGTTGTAGTTGCTGCTGCTGCTGGTGTTGTAGTTACTGCTGCTGCTGGTGTTGTAGTTGCTGCTGCTGCTGGTGTTGTAGTTACTGCTGTTGGTGTTGTAGTTACTGCTACTGGTGTTGTAGTTGCTGCTGCTGCTGCTGGTGTTGTAGTTGCTGCTGCTGGTGTTGTAGTTGCTGCTGCTGGTGTTGTAGTTGCTGCTGCTGCTGGTGTTGTAGTTGCTGCTGCTGGTGTTGTAGTTACTGCTGCTGCTGGTGTTGTAGTTACTGCTGCTGGTGTTGTAGTTGCTGCTGCTGGTGTTGTAGTTGCTGCTGCTGGTGTTGTAGTTGCTGCTGCTGCTGGTGTTGTAGTTGCTGCTGCTGGTGTTGTAGTTACTGCTGCTGCTGGTGTTGTAGTTGCTGCTGCTGCTGGTGTTGTAGTTGCTGCTGCTGCTGGTGTTGTAGTTGCTGCTGCTGCCACTCCTGCTGCTGCCACTCCTGCTGCTGTTGATTTATTTTAAAACCAACATTTTTTACGGGAAATTCTCCGTCCCAAAAAAAAGAATTCCCGGCGCTTTGTCCCTGGGGCGATGTAGAGGTTGGATTCGTGACGCCGACTGCGTCACTGCACGGCTGCTCCTGTCATTTCCCCGCCACGTCCCTTTATGCATGGGGTTTGTCGGTGGGGGGCAGCTGGGAGAGACCTGGGGAGACGTGGGGGAGACGTGGGAGAGACGGAGAGACGTGGGGGAGACGTGGGAGAGACGTGGGAGAGACGTGGGGGAGACGTGGGAGAGACGGAGAGACGTGGGAGAGACGTGGGAGAGACGTGGGGGAGACGTGAGAGAGACGTGAGATGCGTTTGGTGAATTCGCGGCCGCCGTTTGAACGCCGAGCATCGTCGCTGGCATCGTTTCTTCTCCGTTGCATCGTTCTTTGCGTTGAGCCCGGACCGATATCTCACGGAGAAAGGGTCCCTTTGCCTCGTAAATATTTAGCAGGTCACGAGCATTGGGTTCAATGTGGAATCTTTGTGGGTCTCTCTGCGAGTCTGTGGGTATCTGTGGGAGTCTGGGGTCTGTATAAATCTGTGGGTCTCTGTGTGAGTCTGTGGGTCTTTGTGTCTGGGTCTGCGTGAGTCTGTGATTAATTGTTGTGTTGTGTATTATATGTAACAGAGGGTGAAGAGGGTCCCTTACCCATAAACAAACATCTGGCACTTCATCGCCAGCATTTGTTCGAGCAGCCTGACGCTGCTGATGAAAAACTGGAATGTCAAAAAACCCGGTCCAGAGTTTTGCTTGTGCTGATCACGTTCTGCAGATGTAGATGCAGATGCCACTGGTTCTTCACGTTCTGTAGATGTAGATGCCACTGGTTCTTCACCTTCTGTAGATGTAGATACCACTGGTTCTTCACGTTCTGTCATCGTAGATGCCACTGGTTCTTCACCTTCTGTAGATGTAGATGCCACTGGTTTTTCACGTTCTGCAGATGTAGATGCCACTGGTTCTTCACCTTCAGTAGCTGTAGATGCCACTGGTTCTTCACGTTCTGTCATTGTAGATGCCACTGGTTCTTCACCTTCAGTAGCTGTAGATGCCACTGGTTCTTCACGTTCTGTCATTGTAGATGCCACTGGTTCTTCACGTGTCGTCAACGTGACATACGGACCAAGTTCATAAGTCTAATATTCGTAAGTAGGAGTCCCTGTACTCGGTTGAGGCTGAGTCGACCTAGGGGAGGCCCGGGACCGGTTCAGATAATCGTCACCGGTGTTGGCCGTGAATGGGAATCGAACATCGGATGCCGAGTTTCGTAGCGCCGACCGCTCCACCGCCGCTCCCCATCCACACTCACACATGCGTGCACACACACACACTCTCTCTAGCGTGCACACACACACTCTCTCTAGCGTACACACACACACTCACACATGCGTACACACACACACACTCTCTAGCGTACACACACACACACATGCGTACACACACACACACTCTCTAGCGTACACACACACACACATGCGTACACACACACACACTCTCTAGCGTGCACACACACACACACATACACTCTCTCTCTAGTGTACACACACACACTCTCTCTAGCGTACAGACACACACATGCGTACACACACACACACACTGTCTCTAGCGTGCGCACACACACATGCGTACACACACACACTCTCTCAAGCGTGCACACACACACTCTCTCTAGCGTGCACACACACACACACTCTCTCTAGCGTACACACACACACACACTCTCTCTAGCGTACACACACACACACACTCTCTAGCGTGCACACACACACTCACACATGCGTACACACACACACTCTCTCTAGCGTACACACACACACACATGCGTACACACACACACACTCTCTAGCGTGCACGCACACACACACATACACTCTCTCTAGTGTACACACACACACTCTCTCTAGCGTGCACACACACACACTCTCTCTAGCGTACAGACACACACATGCGTACACACACACACACTGTCTCTAGCGTGCACACACACACATGCGTACACACACACACACTCTCTCAAGCGTGCACACACACACACTCTCTCTAGCGTGCACACACACACACACACACTCTCTCTAGCGTACACACACACACACACTCTCTCTAGCGTACACACACACTCTCTCTAGCGTGCACACACACACACTCTCTAGCGTGCACACACACACACTCTCTCTAGCGTGCACACTTACACTCACACATGCTTACACACACACACACTCTCTAGCGTGCACACACACACTCTCTCTAGCGTGCACACACACACACTCACACATGCGTACACACACACACTCTCTAGCGTGCACACACACTCTCTCTCTAGCGTGCACACACACACACACTCACACATGCGTACACACACTCTCTCTAGCGTGCACACACACACACTCTCTCTAGCGTACACACACACACACTCTCTCTAGCGTACACACACACTCTCTCTAGCGTGCACACACACACACTCTCTCTAGCGTGCACACACACACACTCTCTAGCGTGCACACACACACACTCTCTCTAGCGTGCACACACACACTCACACATGCTTACACACACACACTCTCTAGCGTGCACACACACACTCTCTCTAGCGTGCACACACACACACTCACACATGCGTACACACACACACTCTCTAGCGTGCACACACACTCTCTCTCTAGCGTGCACACACACACACTCACACATGCGTACACACACACACACTCTCTCTAGCGTGCACACACACACACTCTCTCTAGCGTACACACACACACACTCTCTCTAGCGTACACACACACTCTCTCTAGCGTGCACACACACACACTCTCTAGCGTTCACACACACACACTCTCTCTAGCGTACACACACACTCTCTCTAGCGTGCACACACACACACACTCTCTCTAGCGTGCACACACAAACGGGTGAGCTGCCAGACCGTGATCGCTGGGCAATGTTGAGTGATAGTGATACATGCCTGCAAGGCTGAGGAGAGTGTCTGCATTGTGTACTGTGCTCATTGTGTCCCTGTAAGATCTCCTGACGCAAAGTCTCGTGTTTTGATTGGCTCCAGTGGTGTGTGTGTTGCGTGTGTGTGTGTTGTGTGTGTTGCGTGTGTGTGGTGTGTGTGTGGTGTATGTTGCGTGTGTGTGGTGTGTGTGTGGTGTATGTTGCGTGTGTGTGGTGTATGTTGCGTCTATGTTGCGTTTGTGTGGTGTATGTTGCGTCTATCTTGCGTGTGTGTGTGTAGCTTGCGTCTGTGTTGTGTGTGTGTATGTTGCATGTGTGTGTATGTTGCGTCTGTGTTGTGTGTGTTGTGTGTGTGGTGTGTGTATGTTGCGTCTGTGTTGCGTGTGTGTGGTGTGTGTTGTGTGTGTATGTCTTGCGCGAGTGTGTATGTTGCGTATGTTGCGTGTGTGGTGTGTGTTGTGTGTGTGTCTTGCGCGAGTTTGTGTGTTGCGTATGCTGCGTGTGCGTGTGTGTTGCGTGTGTGTATGTTGCATGTGTGTGTGGTGTGTGTGTATGTTGCGTGTGTGTTGCGTGTGTGTGGTGTGTGTTGTGTGTGTGTCTTGCGCGAGTGTGTATGTTGCGTATGCTGCGTGTGTGTTGCGTGTGTGGTGTGTGTTGTGTGTGTGTCTTGCGCGAGTGTGTGTGTTGCGTATGTTGCGTGTGTGTGGTGTGTGTTGTGTGTGTGTCTTGCGCGAGTTTGTGTGTTGCGTATGCTGCGTATGCTGCGTGTGTGTGGTGTGTGTTGCGCGCGAGTGTGTGTGTTGTGTGTGTGTGGTGTGTGTTGTGTGTGTGTCTTGCGCGAGTGTGTGTGTCTTGCGCGAGTGTGTGTGTTGCGTGTGTGTGGTGTGTGTTGTGTGTCTTGCGCGAGTTTGTGTGTTGCGTATGTTGCGTGTGTGTGGTGTGTGTGCTGCGTGTGTGTGTTGCGTGTGTGTGGTGTGTGTTGTGTGTCTTGCGCGAGTTTGTGTGTTGCGTATGCTGCGTTTGTGTGTTGCGTATGCTGCGTGTGTGTGTGTGTTGCGTGTGTGGTGTGTGTTGTGTGTGTCTGGCGCGAGTTTGTGTGTTGCGTATGCTGCGTGTGTGTTGCGTGTGTGTGGTGCAGATGACGCAGTCGTTGTCTCAGCATGTAATCTAGGGCAGTGTGTGCACAAACGCCACCCTCCCTTAGCATTTCGTTTGGGAGATCATCTCTGCCCGGTGCCTTTCCTGGTCTCAGGCTCTGGATCGCCTTCAGTACTTCCTCAACAGATGGCACCTCAGCTAGCCACTCACAGGGGGTGAACGTCGTGATTGTTTTAATTTTATACCTACGTGACTTTACCGAAAGAAACAAAGAGTATAGTTTAGTGGTAGTTAAATTGAAGGTGGAGGGGTTACCAGCCCCTCGCACCCATCCAGAGCCCCCATTTGGCCACTGTGGTGGCTACAAACGCCATGAGGGGAAAGGCCAATCTAAGTGGGCCCTCCCACCACGGCACTGACCACCACAACGTTGCCGTCCGGCACCACGAGGAGTTAGGGGGTTGTTTTTGCCAACGAAAACACACACACAAGACAAAGACAAAGATCCTCTGTATAGCCTTAACAGACTGTAGGGGCAAGTGCTGTTAGCGAGCACCTATGAAGGCCGGAACGGCACACGAGGGGGTGGGTGGCCAGCACCACGCCCGACCGCCTTTGTCTCCCTAGTGGTAATGTTTACACACCGCACCAGGTACTCATTTGAGGCTGAGTCGACCTAGGGGAGACCCGGGACCGGTGCAGATAATTGTCACTGATGTTGGCAGTGAGCGGGAATCGAACCCGTGTCGCCGGGTTCATAGCGCAGCGCGCTAACCGCTACACTATCGTTCCCCACAGTGACACACACACTCTCTCATACAACAACAACCACCATTCGCCACTAAGTGATGGTGACGTCACCACGGCACCTGTGCCAGGCCAGGTGCACTTTGACGCCGCGTGTGTCGTGGAAGGCTCGCCGCTGGCAGGAGGTCACGGGGCAGACCCTGCAGGTGCCAATGGGTTGACTGATTGAGATGACTGGCTGATGCACCGCCAGCTGTACCCCTTACTGTGCCTACTTGCTGCGCTTTAGCCGCCCGGCGCTCCACTCGTTGTTGTGAGCGTCGCTCCTCCGCCCTCCGTTGTTGCTGGAGGGCGACTGCCTCCAACTGCCCAGCAGCAGCAGCAGCGTCCTTCACGAGCCTCCTCCACGGAGGTCGTTTTTGGCTGCTGGTTACCGGCCATCGGCAAAGTCCTTCTCTAGCCCGTGCCACACTCACAAACGCGCACACACACAGACAACCTCGCACGGCGTACCGTGCGTATCGCTTAAAAACACAGACACTCCCCCATACTTACGTCATTTTATATATTTACATTTTGTTTAAGGCGAAGCAAACCCAAGACGGCTTCAGAGTGCCGTACCACGTCGCGCCTGCCATGTGTACACGCCCAACGCACACACAACGCACACACAACGTACACACACATACACACACCCAACGTACACACACATACACACACCCAACGTACACACACATACACACACCCAACGTACACACATATACACACACCCAACGTACACACATATACACACACCTAACGTACACACACCCAGCGTACACACCTGAACACACACTCAACATACACACACCCAATACACACACCCAGCACACACACACCCAGCACACACACACCCAACACGCACACCAAGACTCACCCAATGTACACACACCCAGCACACACACACCCAACGCACACACACCTACCACTAACACACACACCCAGCGCACACACACCTACCACTAACACACACACCCAGCGCACACACACCTACCACTAACACACACACCCAGCGCACACACACCTACTAACACACACACCCAGCACACACACACCTACCACTAACACACACACCCAGCACACACACCTACCACTAACACACACACCCAGCACACACACCTACCACTAACACACACACCCAGCACACACACACCCAACGCACACACACCTACCACTAACACAAACACCCAGCGCACACACACCTACCACTAACACACACACCCAGCGCACACACACCTACCACTAACACACACACCCAGCACACACACCTACCACTAACACACACACCCAGCACACACACACCCAACACGCACACCAAGACTCACCCAATGTACACACACCCAGCACACACACACCCAACGCACACACACCTACCACTAACACACACACCCAGCGCACACACACCTACCACTAACACACACACCCAGCGCACACACACCTACCACTAACACACACACCCAGCGCACACACACCTACTAACACACACACCCAGCACACACACACCTACCACTAACACACACACCCAGCACACACACCTACCACTAACACACACACCCAGCACACACACCTACCACTAACACACACACCCAGCACACACACACCCAACGCACACACACCTACCACTAACACAAACACCCAGCGCACACACACCTACCACTAACACACACACCCAGCGCACACACACCTACCACTAACACACACACCCAGCACACACACCTACCACTAACACACACACCCAGCACACACACACCCAACACACACCCAGCACACACACCTACCACTAACACACACCCAGCGCACACACACCTACCACTAACACACACACCCAGCACACACACACCTACCACTAACAGACACACCCAGCACACACACCTACCACTAACACACACACCCAGCACACACACACCTACCACTAACACACACACCCAGCACACACACACCTACCACTAACACACACACCCAGCACACACACCTACCACTAACACACACACCCAGCACACACACCTACCACTAACACATACACCCAGCACACACACACACCTACCACTAACACACACACCCAGCACACACACACCTACCACTAACACACACACCCAGCGCACACACACACCTACTACTAACACACACACCCAGCGCACACACACCTACTACTAACACACACACCCAGCACACACACACCCAGCGCACACACACCTAGCACTAACACACACACCCAGCGCACACACACCTACCACTAACACACACACCCAGCACACACACCTACCACTAACACACACCCAGCGCACACACACCTACCACTAACACACACACCCAGCACACACACACCTACCACTAACAGACACACCCAGCACACACACCTACCACTAACAGACACACCCAGCACACACACCTACCACTAACAGACACACCCAGCACACACACACCTACCACTAACACACACACCCAGCACACACACACCTACCACTAACACACACACCAAGCACACACACCTACCACTAACACACACACCCAGCACACACACCTACCACTAACACACACACCCAGCACACACACCTACCACTAACACACACACCCAGCACACACACACACCTACCACTAACACACACACCCAGCACACACACACCTACCACTAACACACACACCCAGCACACACACACACCTACCACTAACACACACACCCAGCACACACACACCTACCACTAACACACACACCCAGCACACACACACCTACCACTAACACACACACCCAGCGCACACACACCTACCACTAACACACACACCCAGCACACACACCTACCACTAACACACACCCAGCGCACACACACCTACCACTAACACACACACCCAGCGCACACACACCTACCACTAACACACACACCCAGCACACACACACCTACCACTAACAGACACACCCAGCACACACACCTACCACTAACAGACACACCCAGCACACACACCTACCACTAACAGACACACCCAGCACACACACACCTACCACTAACACACACACCCAGCACACACACACCTACCACTAACACACACACCAAGCACACACACCTACCACTAACACACACACCCAGCACACACACCTACCACTAACACACACACCCAGCACACACACCTACCACTAACACACACACCCAGCACACACACACACATACCACTAACACACACACCCAGCACACACACACCTACCACTAACACACACACCCAGCACACACACACACCTACCACTAACACACACACCCAGCACACACACACCTACCACTAACAGACACACCCAGCACACACACACCTACCACTAACACACACACCCAGCACACACACACCTACCACTAACACACACACCAAGCACACACACCTACCACTAACACACACACCCAGCACACACACCTACCACTAACACACACACCCAGCACACACACCTACCACTAACACACACACCCAGCACACACACACACCTACCACTAACACACACACCCAGCACACACACACCTACCACTAACACACACACCCAGCACACACACACACCTACCACTAACACACACACCCAGCACACACACACCTACCACTAACACACACACCCAGCACACACACACCTACCACTAACACACACACCCAGCGCACACACACCTACCACTAACACACACACCCAGCACACACACCTACCACTAACACACACCCAGCGCACACACACCTACCACTAACACACACACCCAGCACACACACACCTACCACTAACAGACACACCCAGCACACACACCTACCACTAACAGACACACCCAGCACACACACCTACCACTAACAGACACACCCAGCACACACACACCTACCACTAACACACACACCCAGCACACACACACCTACCACTAACACACACACCAAGCACACACACCTACCACTAACACACACACCCAGCACACACACCTACCACTAACACACACACCCAGCACACACACCTACCACTAACACACACACCCAGCACACACACACACCTACCACTAACACACACACCCAGCACACACACACCTACCACTAACACACACACCCAGCACACACACACACCCAGCACACACACACACCTACCACTAACACACACACCCAGCACACACACACCTACCACTAACACACACACCAAGCACACACACCTACCACTAACACACACACCCAGCACACACACCTACCACTAACACACACACCCAGCACACACACACACCTACCACTAACACACACACCCAGCACACACACACCCAGCGCACACACACACCTACCACTAACACACACACCCAGCGCACACACACACCTACCACTAACACACACACCCAGCACACACACACCCAGCGCACACACACACCTACCACTAACACACACACCCAGCACACACACACCCAGCGCACACACACACCTAGCACTAACACACACACCCAGCACACACACACCTACCACTAACACACACACCCAGCGCACACACACACCTACTACTAACACACACACCCAGCGCACACACACCTACTACTAACACACACACCCAGCACACACACACCCAGCGCACACACACCTAGCACTAACACACACACCCAGCACACACACACCCAGCGCACACACACCTAGCACTAACACACACACCCAGCACACACACACCCAGCGCACACACACCTAGCACTAACACACACACCCAGCACACACACACCCAGCGCACACACACCCAGCGCACACACACCCAGCGCACACACACCCAGCGCACACACCTAGCACTAACACACACACCCAGCACACACACACCCAGCGCACACACACCCAGCGCACACACACCCAGCACACACACACCCAGCGCACACACACCCAGCACTAACACACCCAGCGCACACACACCCAGCGCACACACACCCAGCACACACACACCCAGCGCACACACACCCAGCACACACACACCCAGCACACACACACCTACCACTAACACACACACCCAGCGCACACACACACCTACTACTAACACACACACCCAGCGCACACACACCTACTACTAACACACACACCCAGCACACACACACCCAGCGCACACACACCTAGCACTAACACACACACCCAGCACACACACACCCAGCGCACACACACCTAGCACTAACACACACACCCAGCACACACACACCCAGCGCACACACACCTAGCACTAACACACACACCCAGCACACACACACCCAGCGCACACACACCCAGCGCACACACACCCAGCGCACACACACCCAGCGCACACACACCTAGCACTAACACACACACCCAGCACACACACACCCAGCGCACACACACCCAGCGCACACACACCCAGCACACACACACCCAGCGCACACACACCCAGCGCACACACACCCAGCGCACACACACCCAGCGCACACACACCCAGCGCACACACACCCAGCGCACACACACCCAGCGCACACACACCCAGCACACACACACCCAGCGCACACACACCCAGCACACACACACCCAGCGCACACACACCTACCACTAACACACACACCCAGCGCACACACACCCAGCACACACACACCCAGCGCACACACACCCAGCGCACACACACCCAGCGCACACACACCCAGCGCACACACACCCAGCGCACACACACCCAGCGCACACACACCCAGCGCACACACACCCAGCACACACACACCCAGCGCACACACACCCAGCACACACACACCCAGCGCACACACACCTACCACTAACACACACACCCAGCGCACACACACCTACCACTAACACACACACCCAGCACACACACACCTACCACTAACACACACACCCAGCGCACACACACCTACCACTAACACACACACCCAGCACACACACACCTACCACTAACACACACACCCAGCGCACACACACCTACCACTAACACACACACCCAGCACACACACACCCAGCACACACACACCCAGCACTAACACACACACCCAGCACACACACACCCAGCACTAACACACACACCCAGCACACACACACCCAGCGCACACACACCTACCACTAACACACACACCCAGCACACACACACCCAGCGCACACACACCCAGCACTAACACACACACCCATCCCTCTCCCACCCCGTGCTCTTCCCCCCTCTCCCCAGGATGCCTCTCTCCTCTCGCCGCTGAACCCTCGCCGGCTCCATGAACTCCCCCGGCAGCGCCGGCGACGGCGCCCTCCCGGACTCGATCCGCTCAGCAGCCGGGGAGGACGACGAGGAGGGGGAGGTGGGGGTGGGGGGGGGTGAGGGGGTGGGGGGGGGTGAGGGGGTGGGGGGGGGTGAGGGGGTGGGGGGGGGTGAGGCGGACGACGACGCCGCGGGTGGCGCCCGGCGACGAACGCCGGCGGCGTCCCGCGACCCTCCCGGCGATGCCGGGCGCCGGCGGCGGCAACGGCGGCAGCCGCCTCAAGCGCCTTCTGGTGCGCGCCAACCCGGTGGCCGCCATCTCGAACCTGCTGGAGAGCCGGCGCGCCCGCGCCGCGCTGGGCAAGAGCCGCACCCACGACGGGGGCCTGGACGGCGCCGGCGAGGGGGCGAGCGACGGAGCGTCGCTGCACAGCGGCGCCAGCACGCTGGAGGGGCGCCGCAAGAAGAGCCGCTTGGTGGCCTCGCTGAGCTTCGCGGGGAGCCCTCGGCAGGCCGACGCGGCGCCCGGCGCGGCCGGCGCGGCCGGGGAAGAGGCGGCGCCGGCGAGCAAGAGCAAGGCCAAGAGCTTCCGCCGGCTCTTCGGCCTGCGCCGGAGCAAGAAGGGGAAGGAGGGCGGCGGACGGAGCGGGGGCGGCGACGACGGCGGTGACGGTGACGGGGGCGGCGGTCGTTGTGACGACGGCGATGGCGCCGCCGCCGCCGAGCTCGATCGGAGGCCGACAACTCCGGCGCGAGCGCGGCGGCAACCGGCGCCGCCGCCCGCCGCGACGACGACGACGACGATCGTCATTTCGGTGACGACGCCGGCGTCGAGGGCCGTGGCACCGGCGGCGCCGTCGTTGGCGGCGCCGGGGTCGTCGGCGCCGGGGGCGGCGGCGCCGGGGGCGGAGGGGGAGACGCGTGACGGGTCGGAGCTGTCGTCGGACGGGCTGAGCGCGCTGTTTGGCGACGTGGCGTCCCTCAAGAGCTTCGACTCGCTCACCGGCTGCGGCGAGGGCTTTGCCGACGACGACGACGTGGAGGTGCCGCTGGCCCTCGCCGCGCCCGGTGACGGCGCCGGCGGCGGCGGCGCCGTATCGTCGTACCAGGGCGGCGGGGAAGGCATGGCGGCGCCGCCCATCCTCGCCGAACCCTGGGACGACGACAACGACGACGAGGTGCCGGCGGCGGCCGGCGTCGCTCCGGCGTTCGCGGCGATCGGCGCCGCGGAAGCCGAAGCCGGCGCCGCGGCGGCGCCGGCTTCGGCTTCCGCGGCGCCGGCGGAGCGTTTGTCGGAGCCGCTGAGCCCGCAGAGCGAGCTGCACTCGCAGCAGACGAGCGACGAGGGCTACTGCGAGCTCGCCACGCCCGGCCCGGACGACGACAGCTGTGCCACGGACTGCGGCCGCGGCTCCTCCTCCTCGTCGTCGTTCCCCGCGGCCACCGCCGGTGCCGCCGGTGCCGTCGGCCGCGCGGGGGGGCGGCGGTGGGAAGCAGCGGCAGGGAGGAGGAGGCGGCGGCGGCGGCTTCCCGCGAGACACGTACAGCGGGGACGCGCTCTACGAGCTGCTGAGCGACCAGGAGGAGGAGGAGAGCTGCGGCCTCACCACCCCCTTCTCCGACGACGAGCCGCCCCAACAACAACAACAACAACAACCACAACAACAACAACATCAACAACATCAACAACAACCGCAGCCGCGGCTGCACCTGCAGGCGCCGGCCGGCACGGTGACCGCCGCCGCCGCCGCCGTATCGGCGAAGCAGCAAGGACGCAGAGACGAGTGGCTCGGCGCCGAGGTGGTGGCGGCGGCGGTGCCAGTGCCGGCGGTGCCGCGTCCGTGCCGGGCTGGAGACGCGGTCGTGGTTGCTCCGAGGCGGAGGGCGGGGGCCGGCGGCGACAGTGGTGGTGGTGGTGGTGGTGAGGGAGGCGGTGGAGGGGGTGGGGGGCTGGCCCCCCCCGCGGCAGGGGGAACGCGACCGCAAGGTGCTCACCCACCCACTCACCCACTCATCCACCAACTCACTCACCCACCCACTCATCCACCCGCACATCCACTCACCCACTCACCCACTCACCCACCCACTCACCCACCCACTCACCCACTCACCCAATCACCCCACTCACCCACTCACTCACCCATTCACCCACCCACTCACTCACCCACTCACCCACTCACCCACTCACTCACCCAATCACCCACTCACCCACTCATTCACCCATTCACCCACCCACTCACCCACCCACCCACTCACTCACCTACCCACCGACTCATCCACCCACCCACTCACCCACCCACTCACCCACTCACTCACCCAATCACCCACTCACCCACTCACTCACCCATTCACCCACCCACTCACCCACCCGCTCATCCACCTGCTCACCCACCCACTCATCGATCCACTCACCGACTCACCCACCGACCCACTGACCCACCGACCCACTCACCCACCGACCCACTCACCCACCGACCCACTCACCCACCGACCCACTGACCCACCGACCCACTGACCCACCGACCCACTCACCCACCGACCCACTGACCCACCGACCCACTCGCCCACCGACCCACTCGCCCACCGACCCACTCACCCACCGACCCACTCACCCACCGACCCACTGACCCACCGACCCACTGACCCACCGACCCACTCACCCACCGACCCACTCACCCACCGACCCACTCACCCACTGACCCACTCACCCACCGACCCACTGACCCACCGACCCACTGACCCACCGACCCACTGACCCACCGACCCACTCACCCACCGACCCACTCACCCACCGACCCACTCACCCACTGACCCACTCACCCACCGACCCACTCACCCACCGACCCACTCACCCACCGACTCACTCACTGACCCACTCACCCACCCACCCACCCACTCACTCACTGACCCACTCACCGACCCACTCCCCCATCCACTCACCCACCCATTCACCGACCCACTTACCCACCCGCCCGTCGTGACTACGTTGACGATGATCTTGACGATGATCTTGACGATGATCTTGATGATGACGATGTTGATGACAATGGTGATGATGTTGACGATGCAGGACGAGGTGAGCGTCCTCCTCCGTCCCTCGTAATGATGATGATGGCGATGACGACGATGTTGACGATGATGTTGATGATGATGTTGATTACGATGACGATGTTGATCACGATAGCGATGTTGATGACGATAGCGATATTTATGACGACGACGATGTTTATGACGACGACGATGTTTATGACGACGACGATGTTTATGACGACGACGATGTTTATGACGATGATGATGCCGATGACGACGATGTTGACGATGATGTTGACGACGATGTTGACGATGATGTTGACGACGATGTTGACGATGTTGACGACGATGTTGACGATGATGCCGATGACGATGATGTTGACAATGATGTTGACGACGATGTTGACGATGATGCCGATGACGACGATGTTGACGATGATGACGATGATGTTGACGACGATGTTGACGACGATGTTGACGATGATGACGATGATATTGACGACGATGTTGACGACGACGTTGCAGGCCGTGTCGGAGGTGTGGGACGAGGTGAGCGACCTGCTCTGCCCGGCGTGTCGCCGCGTGCTCTCCGCCACGGGCGACTGCTCCCGCTGCTGCTCCGACTGCCTCCTGCTGGTGCGCAACGTCTACGGGACGGCCAGCTTCTCCTCGCGACAGCCACAACAACAACAACCGCCGCAACAACAACCGCCGCCACAACAACAACCGCAGCAACAGCAGCAGCAGCAGCAGCAGACTCCGTACAGCAGCGGCGGTGTCGTGGCGGTGCCGGCGTTCAGAGACGGCGCCGTGGCGGCGACGGTAGCAGCGGCACCAACCGCCGGTGCCGCCGCCACCGCCGCCACCGCCACCACCGCCACCACCTCGTCGTCGTCGTCGCCCTCCTCGCCCGCCCTCCCCCCCCGCCCCTCCTTCCTCCCGCTGTGGCACGGCGGGACGCGGGCTCTGGCCGGGTCGACGCCGTCGCTCGCCAGGGCGGCCTCGCCCGCCACGAGTCGCGCCGCCGGCAACGTCGCCGCCACCGGCAACGCCGACGCCGCGACCAAGTTGAGGCCTAAGGGCAAGGCGCTGCAGTGGGGCCTGCTTAGCCAGGGCTCCGTGTTGAGCCTGTGAAGAGGGCCGGGTTTCCGTGGCGCGCTCACCACGGCGCCGTCATCGTCGTCATCGCCGCGTGTCCGCCTCTCCGCGTAGGAACTCTACAGACGCAGGCGAGCGGTATTTTTGTAACGCGCGCACCAGCCCGCCGGACCCCGCACGGCCGGCGCCGGCGGTGGGCGCCGGCCGTCGTTCGCCGCCGAGCGCCGACTCTGCCGTGCGCCGGCTTCGGCGGCTCGCTCGATCGACCTTGCCGGTGAACCGCCCGGTCAGATGTCAAGCGTCTCGTCGGCAGCGGAGTCGGGCTCGCTCGATGAGCCGATGGCCGAGCTGCCCAGATGTTTGTCGGCAAGGACCCGGTGATCGTCGCATGAACCATCACTCACTGAACTGCCCAGATGTTTATAGGCCAGGTCTGGTTTTGACAGTCAGTGTCTCATCAAATGTTCAGGCTCGCATGAACCATCACTCACTGAACTGCCCAGGTCTGGTTTTGACAGTCAGTGTCTCATCAAATGTTCAGGCTCGCATGAACCATCACTGAACTGCCCAGGTCTGGTTTTGACAGTCGGTGTCTCATCAAATGTTCAGGCTCGCTTGAACCATCACTGAGCTGCCCAGGTCTGGTTTTGACAGTCGGTGTCCCATCAAATGTTCAGGCTCGCTTGCACCGTCACTCACTGAGCTGCCCAGATGTTTACGGGCCAGGGACGGGCGCTGCTAGACACGGGGTCGGACTTGAAACGCAGAACCCAATCTTCGCACACGACACCAACTAATCGTCTGCGTCGTCGATGGAGAACGTCGGTCGCAGAATAACGAGCAGGCGATGTCCGTCGCTCCACACTGAGAGCGAATAAAAGTCTCTCCTTGGCACATCTCGTCAGCCACGCGGCCTTGCCATCCTCAAGCGCAACTCTGGACCGGGTTTCACCATTCAGGGTCTCATTGGTGGTGTGTCGTGCGTCCGTCTGGCTGTGCGTCTGTCCCTTTGTGTGCGTCTCTCTCGATTAGTTTGTCCGTGAGACGGCCCGTCTTGTCTGCCTGTCCATTTGTGTGTCTGTGCGGTGTGTGTGTGTGTCTGTGCGGTGTGTGTTGTGTTTGTGTGAGCTGTGTGTGAGCTGTGTGTGAGCTGTGTGTGTGCTGTGTGTGTGAGCTGTGTGTGTATGCTGTGTGTGTGTGTGCTGTGTGTGTGCGTGCGGTGTGTGTGTGTGCTGTGTGTGTATGCTGTGTGTGTGTGTGCTGTATGCTGTGTGTGTGTATATGCTGTGTGTGTGTATGCTGTGTGTACTGTGTGCTGTGTGTGCTGTATGCTGTGTGTGTGTCTGTGTGTGTGTATGCTGTGTGTGTGTATGCTGTGTGTGTACTGTGTGCTGTGTGTGCTGTATGCTGTGTGTACTGTGTGTGTGTCTGCTTGTCCTATCGCTGCCCGAGTCTGCGGTGACGCCGCGGCACCGCAGACTCGCGGCATCTGTCGCTGCCACAACCACGCACATCACCACCCACCCACCTCCCTCCCTCGTCTCCCTCCCTCCCACATCCTCCCTGCCCTCTCCTCCCCCACACCATCAACGCTCCTCCCTCCCCTCCTCCCTCCCCCTCTCCTCCCTCCCTCTTCTCTCCCACACCATCAACGCTCCTCCCTCCCCTCCTCCCTCCCCCTCTCCTCCCTCCCTCTTCTCTCCCACACCATCAACGCTCCTCCCTCCCCTCCTCCCTCCCCCTCTCCTCCCTCCCTCTCCTCCCCCACACCATCAACGCTCCTCCCTCCCCTCCTCCCTCCCCCTCTCCTCCCTCCCTCTTCTCTCCACACCATCAACGCTCCTCCCTCCCCTCCTCCCTCCCCCTCTCCTCCCTCCCTCTTCTCTCCCCTCTCCTCCCTCCCCCTCTCCTCCCTCCCTCTTCTCTCCCACACCATCAACGCTCCTCCCTCCCCTCCTCCCTCCCCCTCTCCTCCCTCCCTCTTCTCTCCCACACCATCAACGCTCCTCCCTCCCCTCCTCCCTCCCCCTCTCCTCCCTCCCCCTCTCCTCCCTCCCTCTTCTCTCCCACACCATCAACGCTCCTCCCTCCTCTCCCTCCCTCTCTCTCCTCCCTCTCCTCCCTCTCCTCCCTCTCCTCCCTCCCTCTCCTCCCTCCCCCTCCTCCCTCTCCTCCCTCCCTCCCTCTCCTCCCTCCCTCTCCTCCCTCCCTCTCCTCCCTCCCTCCTCCCTCTCCTCCCTCTCCTCCCCCTCCTCCCTCCTCCCGCTCCTCCCCCTCCTCCCTCTCTCTCCTCCCTCTCCTCCCTCTCCTCCCTCCCTCTCCTCCCTCCCCCTCCTCCCTCTCCTCCCTCCCTCTCCTCCCTCCCCCTCCTCCCTCTCCTCCCTCTCCTCCCTCTCCTCCCTCCCTCTCCTCCCTCCCTCCCGCTCCTCCCTCTCCTCCCCCTCCTCCCTCCTCCCTCTCCTCCCCCTCCTCCCTCTCCTCCTCCCTCTCCTCCCTCTCCTCCCTCTCCTCCCTCCTCCCGCTCCTCCCTCCCTCTCCTCCCTCCCCCTCCTCCCTCTCCTCCCCCTCCTCCCTCTCCTCCCTCCCTCTCCTCCCTCCCCCTCCTCCCTCTCCTCCCCCTCCTCCCTCTCCTCCCTCCCTCTCCTCCCTCCTCTCCTCCCTCCCTCCTCCCTCTCCTCCCTCCTCCCGCTCCTCCCCCTCCTCCCTCTCTCTCCTCCCTCTCCTCCCTCTCCTCCCTCTCCTCCTCCCCCTCCTCCCTCTCCTCCCTCTCCTCCCTCTCCTCCCTCCCTCCCTCCTCCCGCTCCTCCCTCTCCTCCCCCTCCTCCCTCCTCCCTCTCCTCCCCCTCCTCCCTCTCCTCCCTCCCTCTCCTCCCTCCCCCTCCTCCCTCTCCTCCCCCTCCTCCCTCTCCTCCCTCCCTCTCCTCCCTCCCCCTCCTCCCTCTCCTCCCCCTCCTCCCTCTCCTCTCTCCCTCTCCTCCCTCCCTCTCCTCCCTCCCTCCTCCCTCTCCTCCCTCCTCCCGCTCCTCCCCCTCCTCCCTCTCTCTCCTCCCTCCCTCCTCCCTCTCCTCCCTCCTCCCGCTCCTCCCCCTCCTCCCTCTCTCTCCTCTCTCTCCTCCCTCTCCTCCCTCTCCTCCCTCTCCTCCCTCCCCTCCTCCCTCCTCCTCCCTCCTCCCTCTCCTCCCTCTCCTCCCTCCTCCTCCCTCCTCCCCTCCTCCCTCTCCTCCCCCTCCTCCCTCCTCCCTCTCCTCCCCCTCCTCCCTCTCCTCCCTCCCTCTCCTCCCTCCCCCTCCTCCCTCTCCTCCCCCTCCTCCCTCTCCTCCCTCCCTCTCCTCCCTCCCCCTCCTCCCTCTCCTCCCCCTCCTCCCTCTCCTCCCTCCCTCTCCTCCCTCCCTCTCCTCCCTCCCTCCTCCCTCTCCTCCCTCCTCCCGCTCCTCCCCCTCCTCCCTCTCTCTCCTCCCTCTCCTCCCTCTCCTCCCTCCCCCTCCTCCCTCTCCTCCCTCTCCTCCCTCTCCTCCCTCTCCTCCCTCCCTCCCTCCTCCCGCTCCTCCCTCTCCTCCCCCTCCTCCCTCTCCTCCCTCTCCTCCCTCTCCTCCCTCCTCCCGCTCCTCCCTCTCCTCCCTCCCTCTCCTCCCTCCCCCTCCTCCCTCTCCTCCCTCTCCTCCCTCTCCTCCCTCCCTCTCCTCCCTCCCCCTCCTCCCTCTCCTCCCTCCCCCTCCTCCCTCTCCTCCCTCTCCTCCCTCTCCTCCCTCTCCTCCCTCTCCTCCCTCTCCTCCCTCCCTCCCCCTCCTCCCTCTCCTCCCTCCCTCTCCTCCCTCCCTCCCTCTCCTCCCTCCCTCTCCTCCCTCCCGCTCTTCCCCCTCCTCCCTCTCCTCCCTCTCCTCCCTCCCCCTCCTCCCTCTCCTCCCTCTCCTCCCTCTCCTCCCTCCCTCTCCTCCCTCCCCCTCCTCCCTCTCCTCCCTCTCCTCCCTCCCTCTCCTCCCTCCCTCTCCTCCCTCCCTCTCCTCCCTCCCTCTCCTCCCTCCCTCTCCTCCCTCCCTCTCCTCCCTCCCTCTCCTCCCTCCCGCTCCTCCCTCCCTCTCCTCCCTCCCTCTCCTCCCTCCCTCTCCTCCCTCTCCTCCCTCCCTCTCCTCCCTCCCTCTCCTCCCTCCCTCTCCTCCCTCCCTCTCCTCCCTCCCTCTCCTCCCTCTCCTCCCTCCCTCTCCTCCCTCCCCCTCCTCCCTCTCCTCCCTCCCTCTCCTCCCTCCCTCTCCTCCCTCCCTCCCTCCCTCTCCTCCCTCCCTCTCCTCCCTCCCGCTCCTCCCTCTCCTCCCTCCCTCTCCTCCCTCCCCCTCCTCCCTCTCCTCCCTCTTCTCCCTCCCTCTCCTCTCCTCCCTCTCCTCCCTCCCTCTCCTCCCTCTCCTCCCTCCCTCTCCTCCCTCCCTCTCCTCCCTCTCCTCCCTCCCTCTCCTCCCTCCCTCTCCTCCCTCTCCTCCCTCCCCCACAGCACGCACAACGATCACGCGCACCGCCTCTGCATCCACCACCTCCCTCCCCACGCCACTAACGCCTCCACCCTCCACGCAAAGACCCCCGTGTAGCCTCCACAGGCTGTAGGGACAAGTGCTGCTAGCATGGAGCAGCAGCAACAGCTATGAAGACCGGCTCGGCACGCGAAGGGGTGGGTGGCCAGCACCTCCTTGCTGCTGAGTCGACCTAGGGGAGGCCCAGGACCGGTTCTGATGATCGTCACCGCCGGTGTTGGCCGTGAGCGGGAATCGAACTCGGGTCGCCGGGTTCGTAGCGCAGCGTAGCGCTAACCACTACACCCACCACTCCCCACAGAGACAGACAAAACATCCCCCGTATAGCCTTGACAGACTGTAGGGGCAAGTGCTGTTAGGTGCACAGAGAGACACACACACAGCCACACACAGAGATACAGACACATACAGAGACACAGAGAGACACACAAAGATAAAGATCCCCCATATAGCCTTAACAGACTGTAGGGGCAAGTGCTGTTAGCGAGCACCTATGAAGGCCGCAACGGTACACGAGGGGGTGGGTGGCCAGCACCACGCCCGACCGCCTTTGTCTCCCCAGTGGAGATGTTCACTGCACATCGCACCAGGTACTCATTTGAGGCCGAGTCGACCTAGGAGAGGCCCAGGACCGGTTCAGATAATCGTCACTGGTGTTTGTGAGTCGAAATCGCCCTCCCCGCCCGCTCAAGAAGACGCCGTTGACACGGCAGGAGGAGGTGGAGCAGCAGGAAGGTGGAGCAACAGCAGCAGGAGGTGGAGGGGGGGAGCAGGAGGTGGAGCAACAGCAGCAGGAGGGGGTGGAGGGGGGGGGAGCAGCAGCAGCAGGAGGTGGAGCAACAGGAGGTGGAGCAACAGCAGCAGGAGGAGGAGGTGAAGGGGGGAGCAGCAGGAGGAGGAGCAGCAGCAGCAGGAGGGGGTGGAGGTGGAGGGCCCTTGTGAAGTGGAGCCTCGCTGAGACTCCCCCCCCCCCCCGCCGCCCCTCGGCCCCGACGACCACGACCCGGTGCCCTCCCCCCCCCCGTGGGTTCAACTCCGACGATCCTCCTCCTCCTCCTTCTCGCAGTCCTCGTCACCATCGCCTGTCACTGGCGTGGTCGACAGAGCCGGAGTGGTGCCCCCCATCACCCCCCCTCACCACCCCCCCTCACCCCTCACCACCCCCCCTCACCACCCCCCCTCACCCCTCACCACCCCCCCCTCACCACCCCCCCTCACCCCTCACCACCCCCCTCACCACCCCCCCTCACCCCTCACCACCCCCCTCACCACCCCCCCTCACCCCTCACCACCCCCCCTCACCCCTCACCACCCCCCTCACCACCCCCCCTCACCCCTCACCACCCCCCTCACCACCCCCCCGACCCCTCACCACCCCCCCTCACCACCCCCCCTCACCCCTCACCACCCCCCCTCACCACCCCCCCTCACCACCCCCCCCTCACCCCTCACCACCCCCCTCACCACCCCCCCTCACCCCTCACCACCCCCCTCACCACCCCCCCGACCCCTCACCACCCCCCTCACCACCCCCCCCTCACCACCCCCCCTCACCCCCTCACCACCCCCCCTCACCACCCCCCCGACCCCTCACCACCCCCCTCACCACCACCCCCCTCACCCCCCCTGACCCCTCACCACCCCCCTCACCACCCCCCCGACCCCTCACCACCCCCCTCACCACCACCCCCCTCACCCCCCCTGACCCCTCACCACCCCCCTCACCACCCCCCCTCACCACCCCCCCTCACCCCTCACCACCCCCCCTCACCACCCCCCCTCACCACCCCCCCCTCACCCCTCACCACCCCCCTCACCACCCCCCCTCACCCCTCACCACCCCCCCTCACCACCCCCCCGACCCCTCACCACCCCCCTCACCACCCCCCCTCACCACCCCCCCTCACCCCTCACCACCCCCCCTCACCACCCCCCCGACCCCTCACCACCCCCCCTCACCACCCCCCCTCACCCCTCACCACCCCCCCCTCACCACCCCCCCCTCACCCCCCCCCCGACCCCTCACCACCCCCCCCCTCACCCCTCACCACCCCCCCTCACCCCTCACCACCCCCCCTCACCCCTCACCACCCCCCCCCTCACCACCCCCCCTCACCCCCCCCCCGACCCCTCACCACCCCCCCCTCACCCCCTCACCACCCCCCCCCCCCCTCACCACCCCCTCTCACCAGTGCCGGATTATTCCAGGAGCAAAAGTCGCGACAAATGCTGCGGGTCCCGCGCGCTAAACGCTGTCAAGCGTCCCTCCTGCTGCGGAGGGAGCTGCTAGGAACACGTCGGGCTGCTCGGTCAATGGCCTGCAGGGTCAACGGCCAGGGCAACGTGGTGTATTCCGCAAATATGGCCGACTGTGAGGGCGGGCACAAGCCGGCGTGAGTAGGTGAAACGTTGAGTTTTATAAGGGCACCACGGGGTGACCAGCCCCTCCCCACCCAGCCCCCACCCAGCCCCACCCCTCCCACCCAGCCCCACTCTCCCCACCCAGCCCCATTCTCCCCACCCTCCCCTCCCCACCATACCCCTCCCCTCCCAGCCCCTCCCCACCCTCCCCTCCCCACCCAGCCCCACCCTCCCCACCCCCCACCCAGCCCCATCCCACCCAGCCCCAACCCTCCCCACCCAGCCCCTCTCTCCCTACCCAGCCCCATCCCCCACCCAGCCCCACCCTCCCCTCCCCACCCAGCCCCTCCCCACCCCTCACCCCACCCTCCCCTCCTTCCCCTCCCCACTCAGCCCCACCCTCCCCACCCCCCCACCCAGCCCCACCCCTCCCACCCTACCCTCCCCACCCAGCCCCACCCCTCCCATTTTTGGGTGCACGACGGACGGACGGACACAATAATCCCCTGTGGGCTGGTGGAACCGGGAGGTTCCTACCAGTATTACCGGTTCAGTGATTCTGCACTTGCTCTATTACTATAGTACTATACTGCCCTTCAACTTTGACGAACGACCGGGTGTTTAAGGTTAGCGATGTGTCGTATATTATCTGGCCGTGTATAGCAAATAAAAAATACAACTACTTTACTATGCAAGTAAAACATTCGTGTATTTTAATATTTGTTAATTCTTGACTTGAAGCTTTCGTGACTGCAGGAATTCATATTATTTGGGTCTTTCAGTCACGGAGATAGGTTCAAATTAATTATTTTATTAATTTGAACCTATCTACGTGACTTTAATATTTGTGCGTTATTTTTTTTCATGTATTTAGGGCCCCTTTCTAACAAGATACAGTGGGGCCCGTACGAGCTGTCACTCACCCAATCACTCACCCACTCAGTCACTCACCCACTCAATCACTCACCCACCCACTCAGTCAGTCACTCACCCACCCACTCACCCACTCAGTCACCCACTCAGTCACCCACTCAGTCACTCACCCACTCAGTCACTCACTCACCCACTCAGTCACTCACCCACTCAGTCACCCACCCACTCAGTCACCCACCCACTCAGTCACCCACCCACTCAGTCACCCACCCACTCAGTCACCCACCCACTCAGTCACCCACCCACTCAGTCACCCACTCTGTCACTCACCCACTCAGTCACCCACTCTGTCACTCACTCACCCACTCACTCAGTCACCCACTCTGTCACTCACCCATTCACTCAGTCACCCACTCAATTACTAACCCACTCAGTCACCCACCCACTCAGTCACCCACCCATTCAGTCACCCACCCACTCAGTCACCCACCCACTCTGTCACTCACCCACTCAGTCACTCACCCACTCACTCAGTCACCCACTCAATTACTAACCCACTCAGTCACTCACCCACCCACTCAGTCACCCACCCACTCAGTCACCCACTCAATCACTCACCCACTCAATCACTCACCCACTCAATCACCCTCCCACTCAATCACCCTCTCAGTCACCCACCCACTCTGTCACTCACCCACTCAGTTACTCACCCACTCAGTCACCCACCCACTCAAGTCACTCACCCGCCCCCCTCCTCGCTGCCCCCTCCACACACACCCATTCACCCATTCCCCCACACACCCACCCACACACACCCCCACCCACACACACCCCCACACACACACACACCCACACACACCCTCACCACTCACACCCCCACTCACCCCCACACACCCCACGCACATCCACCCAGACACACACCCCCACACACACCCCACTC
>NC_136341.1:3622959-3626039 GCF_964198595.1 Lampetra fluviatilis | reverse complement strand
GTGGTGGTGGTGGTGGTGGTTGTGGTGGTTGTGGTGGTGGTGGTGGTGGTTGTGGTGGTTGTGGTGGTGGTGGTGGTTGGTGGTGTGGTGGTGGTTGTGGTGGGTGGTGGTGGTGGTGGTGGTGGTGGTGGTGGTTGTGGTGGTGGTTGTGGTGGTGGTGGTGGTTGTGGTGGTGGTGGTTGTGGTGGTGGTGGGTGGTTGTGGTGGTGGTTGTGGTGGTTGTGGTGGTGGTTGTGGTCGTGGGTCGTGGTGGTGGTGGTTGTGGTGGTTGTGGTGGTGGTGGTGGTTGTGGTGGTTGTGGTGGTGGTGGTTGTGGTGGTGGTTGTGGTGGTGGTTGTGGTCGTGGTCGTGGTGGTGGTGGTTGTGGTGGTTGTGGTGGTGGTGGTGGTTGTGGTGGTTGTGGTGGTGGTGGTTGTGGTGGTGGTTGTGGTGGTGGTTGTGGTGGTGGTGGTGGTTGTGGTGGTTGTGGTGGTGGTGGTGGTTGTGGTGGTGGTTGTGGTGGTGGTGGTGGTGGTGGTTGTGGTGGTGGTGGGTGGCGGGTGGTTGTGGTGGTGGTAGTTGTGGTGGTGGTGGTGGTTGTGGTGGTTGTGGTGGTTGTGGTCGTGGTGGTGGTTGTGGTGGTGGTTGTGGTGGTGGTGGTGGTTGTGGTGGTTGTGGTGGTGGTGGTGGTTGTGGTGGTGGTTGTGGGTGGTGGTGGTTGTGGTGGTGGTTGGTGGTGGTTGTGGTCGTGGTGGTGGTTGTGGTGGTGGTTGTGGTGGTTGTGGTGGTGGTGGTGGTGGTTGTGGTGGTGGTGGTGGCGGTGGTTGTGGTGGTGGTAGTTGTGGTGGTGGTGGCGGTGGTTGTGGTCGTGGTGGTGGTGGTTGTGGTGGTTTGTGGTCGTGGTGGTGGTGGTTGTGGTCGTGGTCGTGGTGGTGGTGGTTGTGGTGGTTGTGGTCGTGGTGGTGGTGGTGGTGGTTGTGGTGGTGGTGGTTGTGGTGGTTGTGGTCGTGGTGGTGGTGGTGGTGGTTGTGGTGGTGGTGGTGGTGGTGGTTGTGGTCGTGGTGTGGTGTGGTGGTGGTGGTGGTTGTGGTCGTGGTCGTGGTGGTGGTTGTGGTGGTTGTGGTGGTGGTTGTGGTGGTTGTGGTGGTGGTTGTGGTGGTGGTTGTGGTGGTGGTTGTGGTGGTGGTGGTGGTGGTTGTGGTGGTGGTGGTGGTGGTGGTGGTTGTGGTGGTTGTGGTGGTGGGTGGTGGTTGTGGTGGTGGTTGTGGTGGTGGTGGTGGTGGTTGTGGTGGTGGTGGTGGCGGTGGTTGTGGTGGTGGTAGTTGTGGTGGTGGTGGTGGTGGTGGTTGTGGTTGTGGTTGGTGGTGGTGGTGGTGGTGGTGTGGTTGTGTTGTGGTGGTTGGTGGTGGTGGTGGTGGTGGTGGTTGTGGTGGTGGTGGTGGCGGTGGTTGTGGTGGTGGTAGTGTGGTGGTGGTGGTGGTAGTTGTGGTGGTGGTGGTGGTGGTGGTGGTTGTGGTGGTTGTGGTCGTGGTGGTGGTGGTTGTGGTCGTGGTCGTGGTGGTGGTGGTTGTGGTGGTTGTGGTCGTGGTGGTGGTGGTGGTGGTGGTGGTTGTGGTGGTGGTTGTGGTGGTTGTGGTCGTGGTGGTGGTGGTGGTGGTTGTGGTGTGGTGGTGGTGGTGGTTGTGGTCGTGGTCGTGGTGGTGTGTGGTGGTTGGTGGTCGGTTGTGGTGTGGTGTGGTGGTGGTTGTGGTGGTTGGTGTTGGTGGTGTTGTGGTGGTTGTGGTGGTGGTTGTGGTGGTGGTTGTGGTGGTGGTGGTGGTTGTGTGGTGGTTGTGGTGGTGGTGGTGGTGGTTGTGGTGTGTTGTGGTGGTGGTGGTTGTTGTGGTGGTGTTGTGGTGGTGGTGTGGTGGTGGTTGTGGTGGTGGTGGTTGTGGTGGTTGTGTGTGTGGTGGTTGTGGTTGTGGTGGTGGTTGTGGTGGTGGTGGTTGTGGTGGTGGTGGTGGTTGTGGTGGTGGTTGTTGGTTGTGGTGGTTGTTGTGGTGGTGGTGGTGGTGGTGGTTGTGGTGGTGGTTGTGGTGGTGGGTGGTGTGGTGGTGGTGTTGTGGTGGTTGGTGGTGGTGTGTGGTGTGGTGGTGGTGGTGGTGGTTGTGTGGTGGTGGTGGTGGTGGTGGTTGTGTGGTGGTGGTGGTGGTGGTTGTGGTGTGGTGGTGGTTGTGGTGGTGGTGTGGTGGTGTGGTTGTGGTGGTGGTGGTGGTGGTGGTGTGGTGGTGGTTGTGGTTGTGGTGGTGTTGGTGGTGGTGGTGTGGTTGTGGTGGTGGTGGTGGTGGGGTTGTGGTGGTGGTGTTGGGTGTGGTGGTTGTGGTGGTGGTGGTGGTGGTTGTGGTGGTGGTGGTGGTTGGTGGTTGTGGTGGTTGTGGTGGTGGTGTGGTGGTGGTGGTGGTTGTGGTGGTTGTGTGGTTGTGGTGTGGTGGTGGTGGTGGTGGTTGTGGTGGTGGTGGTTGTGGTGGTGGTGGGTGGTGGTTGTGGTGGTGGTTGTGGTGGTGGTGGTGGTGGTGGTGTGGTCGTGGTGGTGGGTGGTGGTTGTGGTGGTGGTGGTGGTGGTTGTGGTGTGGTTGTGGTGGTGGTGTGGTGGTGGTTGTGGTGGTGGTCGTGGTGGTGGTTGTGGTGGTTGTGGTGGTGGTTGTGGTGGTTGTGGTGGTGGTTGGTGGTGGTTGTGGTGGTGTTGTGGTGGTGGTGGTTGTGGTGTGGTTGTGGTGGTGGTGGTGGGGTGGTTGTGGTGGTGGTGGTGGTGGTGGTTGTGGTGGTGGTGTTGTGGTGGTGGTGGTGGTGGTTGTGGTGGTGGTGGTGGTGGTGGTTGTGGTGGTGGTTGGTGGTTGTGGTGGTGGTTGTGGTGGTTGTGGTGGTGGTGGTTGTGGTGGTGTGGTGGTGGCGGTGGTTGTGGTGGTGGTGGTGGTGGTGGGGTTGTGGTGTGGTGGTGGTGGTGGTGGTTGTGGGTGTTGTGGTGGTGGTGGTGGTGGTGGTTGTGGTGGTGGTGTGGTGGTGGTGGTGGTGGTGGTGGTGTGGTGGGTGGTTGTGGTGGTGGTTGTGGTGGTGGTGTGGTG
>NC_136341.1:3577959-3615459 GCF_964198595.1 Lampetra fluviatilis | reverse complement strand
TCCGGACTCCCGCTCCGGATTCCCGCTCCGGATTCTGCTCCGGACTCCCGCTCCGGACTCCCGCTCCGGATTCCCGCTCCGGATTCTGCTCCGGACTCCCGCTCCGGACTCCCGCTCCGGATTCTGCTCCGGACTCCCGCTCCGGACTCCCGCTCCGGATTCCCGCTCCGGACTCCCGCTCCGGACTCCCGCTCCGGATTCCCGCTCCGGATTCTGCTCCGGACTCCCGCTCCGGACTCCCGCTCCGGATTCCCGCTCCGGATTCCCGCTCCGGACTCCCGCTCCGGACTCCCGCTCCGGATTCCCGCTCCGGACTCCCGCTCCGGATTCTGCTCCCGACTCCCGCTCCGGACTCCCGCTCCGGATTCCCGCTCCGGATTCCCGCTCCGGATTCCCGCTCCGGACTCCCGCTCCGGACTCCCGCTCCGGATTCTGCTCCGGACTCCCGCTCCGGATTTCCGCTCCGGACTCCCGCTCCGGATTCTGCTCCGGACTCCCGCTCCGGACTCCCGCTCCGGACTCCCGCTCCGGACTCCCGCTCCGGACTCCCGCTCCGGATTCCCGCTCCGGACTCCCGCTCCGGATTCTGCTCCGGACTCCCGCTCCGGACTCCCGCTCCGGATTCTGCTCCGGACTCCCGCTCCGGATTCTGCTCCGGACTCCCGCTCCGGATTTCCGCTCCGGACTCCCGCTCCGGATTCTGCTCCGGACTCCCGCTCCGGATTTCCGCTCCGGATTCCCGCTCCAGACTCCGTGGCGAAGGGCGGGGGGCGAGGGGAGTTTGTGGTGGGTTGGACTCGCCCACCTGCCCAGGAAACAAGATGCACTTGCAGCAGCTGCAGTAGGAGTTGCAGCAGCAGCAGCAGCAGCAACAGCAGCTGCAGTAGGAGTTGCAGCAGCAGCAGCAACAGCAGCAGCAGCTGCAGTAGGAGTTGCAGCAGCAGCAGCAACAGCAGCAGCAGCTGCAGTAGGAGTTGCAGCAGCAGCAGCAGCAACAGCAGCAGCAGCAGCAGTTGCAGCAGCAGCAGCAGCAGCAGGAGTTGCAGCAGCAGCAGCAGCAGGAGTTGCAGCAGCAGCAGGAGTTGCGCGATGGACGTGAGTGGAGAGGGCGGGAGGCTCCACACCGCGGTCACCGGCGGCGACGAGCGGTCAGCGGCGACCCGTCGCCACGGCGACGCGACCGTCGCCGGGGGCGACCGTCGCCGGCTGAGCAGCAGCGCCGACAGCATCCCTCTCCTGCTGCCGCAGGCGGCGTCGTCGTCGGCGGCGTCACCGGCGCAGCAGCAGCCGCCCCGGCGCTCGCCGCGGCAACGCTGGCTGTGGCGCGAGGCCGGACCGTCCGCGGGGGCCGCCATCGGGGCCGCCGCCCGCCCCCTCAAGAGGCGCTCGCCGACCAAGGAGGCGGAGGCCGTGGGGCGGCCGCGGCCCAACAGCGGCGTGCACAGCGACTACGCGCTGCGCGTGGCCCGCGAGAGCCACAGGCAGCAGCAGCAGCGGCGGCGGTGGGCGCTCTGGAGCTCCTGTCCCAATCTGGAGGCCGCTGATACCACCGCCGCCACCACCGCCACCACCGCCACCACAACCGCCACCACCGCCACCACCGCCACCACCACCGCCACGTCTCCGTCCGCCTGCCCCACGTCTCCCTTCCTCCCCGCTTCTCCGTTCTCTCCGTCGCGTCTCTTCCCGGCCCCCTTCTCCCCGACTCCACGACCTCCTTCCCCCTCCTCTCCCCCCCGGCCTCCTCCCCCTAATCCTCAAGTCGCGTCATCATCGCCGTCATCATCGCCGCCGTCATCGCCGTCATCGCCGTCATCGCCGCCGCCGCCGTGTGCCGCCCCCCGCGCGGGGCGCCGCTCCCCCCGTTCCCGCCTCCTCGGTGCGCCGGGCTTCTCCGTTCTCCCGTCCAGGCCCGGCTTCCTGCCCGGCAGGGCCGCCCACGGCGGCCGATCGACCGGGGAGGCCCCGGCGGCCGGTCGGGCGGCGGCCGCCTCGCTCCCCGGAGGCCGATCGGCCGGGGGGGGCGCCGAGGGGGGGGCCGCTACAGCGGCTCCGTCGGCGGGCGGGAACGCCGACGCGGCGATGGATCTGACCGACGGAGAGGCGGCCTCGCCGTCGACCAATGGAAAGGCTTGGGGGGCGGCGGATTCGGCCAATGGGGAGGCGGCCTCGCCGTCGACCAATGGAAAGGCTTGGGGGGCGGCGGATTCGGCCAATGGGGAGGCGGCCTCGCCGTCGACCAATGGAAAGGCTTGGGGGGCGGCGGATTCGGCCAATGGGGAGGCGGCCTCGCCGTCGACCAATGGAAAGGCTTGGGGGGCGGCGGATTCGGCCAATGGGGAGGCGGCGTCGCCGTCGACGGACGGGAACGCCGCGGAGGCAAAGGATTCGGCTTTGACGTCGGCCAATGGGAGCGCGGCGTTGGCGGCGGGATCGACCAATGGGAGCGTGGCTGGCGGTGCCAGGGTGGCGTCGGCACGGTTACGGCCGTTGTCAAGGAGTACTCCTGTGGGCCTGGACCACGTGGGGGGGAGGGGCATGGGCAGTGAGGGAGGTGAGGACACACACACACCTGTACACACCTGTACACACCTGTACACACCTGTACACACCTGTACACACCTGTACACACACACCTGTACACACCTGTACACACCTGTACACACACACCTGTACACACCTGTACACACACACACGCTGACACACACGCTGACACGCACAACTGTACACACCTGTACACACCTGTACACACCTGTACACACATGTATACACACACCTATACACACCTGTACACACCTGTACACACCTGTACACACATGTATACACACACCTATACACACCTGTACACACCTGTACACACACACACACCTGTACACACCTGTACACACATGTATACACACACCTATACACACCTGTACACACCTGTACACACCTGTACACACACACGCTGACAGAGACACACACACGCTGACACACAGACACACACACGCTGACACACACACCTGTACACACCTGTACACACCTGTACACACACACACACTGACACACACGCTGACACACACTGACACACGTTGACACACACACACTGACACACCTGTACACACACCTGTACACACACACACCTGTACACAAACACACAGACACACCTATACACACACACACCTATACACACCTGTACACACACACCCGTACACACACCTGTACACACACACACCTGTACACACACCTGTACACACCTATACACACGAAAAAAAGACAAAATCCCCCATATAGCCTTAACAGACTGTTGGGGCAAGTGCTGTTAGCGAGCACCCTCACCCTGCCCCTCACCCTGCCCCTCACCCTGCCCCTCACCCTCCCCCTCACCCTCACCCTGCCCCTCACCCTGCCCCTCACCCTGCCCCTCACCCTGCCCCTCACCCTGCCCCTCACCCTGCCCCTCACCCTCCCCCCTCACCCTGTCCCTCACCCTGCCCCTCACCCTGCCCCTCACCCTCCCCCTCACCCTCCCCCTCACCCTCCCCCTCACCCTCACCCTGCCCCTCACCCTGCCCCTCACCCTGCCCCTCACCCTGCCCCTCACCCTGCCCCTCACCCTGCCCCTCACCCTCCCCCTCACCCTCCCCCCTCACCCTCACCCTGCCCCTCACCATGTCCCTCACCCTGCCCCTCACCCTGCCCCTCACCCTGCCCCTCACCCTGCCCCTCACCCTGCCCCTCACCCTGCCCCTCACCCTGCTCCTCACCCTCCCCCTCACCCTCCCCCTCACCCTCACCCTGCCCCTCACCATGTCCCTCACCCTGCCCCTCCCCCTGCCCCTCACCCTGCCCCTCACCCTGCCCCTCACCCTGCCCCTCACCCTGCCCCTCACCCTGCCCCTCACCCTGCCCCTCACCCTCACCCTCACCCTGCCCCTCACCCTCACCCTCACCCTGCCCCTCACCCTGACCCTCCCCCTGCCCCTCACCCTGCCCCTCACCCTGCCCCTCACCCTGCCCCTCACCCTGCCCCTCACCCTGCCCCTCACCCTGCCCCTCACCCTGCCCCTCACCCTGCTCCTCTTTCTCCACAGTTCTGGCTGACGGCTGTCCCACTCACTACCACCACCACCGTGACGACGACGACGACGACGATGACGATGATGTCGAGGAGGAGGAGGAGTTGGATGCGATTGCGGCCGTGCGGAGTGGGGGGCTCGCAGCGTGGGGGGCCCCCTTCCGCTTCAGTGTCGCAGGCGCGGGGGGAGGGGAGCAGATGGCGGTGAGAAAGGTGAGGGGTGGTGAGGGGTGGTGAGGCGATGGCACGGGGAGGAAGGTGTGTGTGTGTGTACGTGTGCGTGTGTGTACGTGTGTGTGTGTACGTGTGTGTGTGTACGTGTGTGTGTGTACGTGTGTGTGTGTACGTGTGTGTGTACGTGTGTGTACGTGTGTGTGTGTGTACGTGTGTGTGTGTACGTGTGTGTGTGTGTACGTGTGTGTGTGTACGTGTGTGTGTGTGTACGTGTGTGTGTACGTGTGTGTGTGTGTACGTGTGTGTACGTGTGTGTGTGTGTACGTGTGTGTGTGTACGTGTGTGTGTGTGTACGTGTGTGTACGTGTGTGTGTGTGTACGTGTGTGTGTGTACGTGTGTGTGTGTGTACGTGTGTGTGTGTACGTGTGTGTGTGTGTACGTGTGTGTGTACGTGTGTGTGTGTGTACGTGTGTGTGTACGTGTGTGTGTGTACGTGTGTACGTGTGTGTGTGTACGTGTGTGTACGTGTGTGTGTGTGTGTACGTGTGTGTGTGTGTGTACGTGTGTGTGTGTACGTGTGTGCTAGTACGTGTGTGTGTGCGTGTGTGTGTGTACGTGTGTGTGTGTACGTGTGTGCTAGTACGTGTGTGTGTGCGTGTGTGTGTGTGTACGTGTGTGTACGTGTGTGTGTACGTGTGTGTGTGCGTGTGTGTGTGTGTACGTGTGTGTGTGTACGTGTGTGTGTGTACGTGTGTGTGTGCGTGTGTGTACGTGTGTGTGTGTGTACGTGTGTGTGTGTGTGTACGTGTGTGTACGTGTGTGTGTACGTGTGTGTACGTGTGTGTGTGTGCGTGTGTGTGTGTGTACGTGTGTGCTAGTACGTGTGTGTGTGCGTGTGTGTGTGTACGTGTGTGTACGTGTGTGTGTACGTGTGTGTGTGTACGTGTGTGTGTGTGCGTGTGTGTGTGTGTGTACGTGTGTGTACGTGTGTGTGTACGTGTGTGTGTGCGTGTGTGTGTGTGTACGTGTGTGTACGTGTGTGTGTACGTGTGTGTGTGTACGTGTGTGTGTACGTGTGTGTACGTGTGTGTGTGTGTACGTGTGTGTGTGTGTACGTGTGTGTGTGTACGTGTGTGTGTGTACGTGTGTGTGTGTGTGTACGTGTGTGTGTGTACGTGTGTGTGTGTGTGCGCCAGCTGCTGGAGGAGGGAGTGGTGGTGCTCGCTCACCCCTCACTCGCTCGCTCGCCCGCCCCTCACTCACTCGCTCGCATCGCTCGCCCGCCCCTCACTCGCTCACTCGCATGTTCACTTACTCGTTCGCTCGCTCACTCACTCAGTCGTTCGCTCACTCACTCACTCACTCACATCCTCGCTCACTCACTCACTCACTCGCTCACTCACTCGCTCACTCGCTCACTCTCTCACTCGCATGCTCACTCACTCGCTCACTCACTCACTCACATCCTCGCTCACTCACTCACTCACTCACTCGCTCACTCACTCACTCACTCGCTCACTCGCATGCTCACTCACTCGCTCACTCACTCACTCACTCGCTCACTCTCTCACTCGCATGCTCACTCACTCGCTCACTCACTCACTCACTCACTCTTTCGTTCGCTCACTCTCTCACTCGCATGCTCACTCACTCGCTCACTCACTCACTCACTCGCTCACTCTCTCACTCGCATGCTCACTCACTCGCTCACTCACTCACTCACTCGCTCACTCTCTCACTCGCATGCTCACTCACTCGCTCACTCACTCACTCACTCTTTCGTTCGCTCACTCTCTCACTCGCATGCTCACTCACTCGCTCACTCTCTCACTCGCATGCTCACTCACTCGCTCACTCACTCACTCACTCTTTCGTTCGCTCACTCTCTCACTCGCATGCTCACTCACTCGCTCACTCACTCACTCACTCGCTCACTCTCTCACTCGCATGCTCACTCACTCGCTCACTCACTCACTCACTCGCTCACTCTCTCACTCGCATGCTCACTCACTCGCTCACTCACTCACTCACTCTTTCGTTCGCTCACTCTCTCACTCGCATGCTCACTCACTCGCTCACTCTCTCACTCGCATGCTCACTCACTCGCTCACTCACTCGCTCACTCTCTCGCTCGCTCACTCTCTCACTCGCATGCTCACTCACTCGCTCACTCACTCGCTCACTCGCTCACTCGCATGCTCACTCACTCGCTCACTCACTCGCTCACTCTCTCGCTCGCTCACTCTCTCACTCGCATGCTCACTCACTCGCTCACTCACTCGCTCACTCTCTCACTCGCATGCTCACTCACTCGCTCACTCTCTCGCTCGCTCACTCTCTCACTCGCATGCTCACTCACTCGCTCACTCACTCGCTCACTCTCTCACTCGCATGCTCACTCACTCGCTCACTCTCTCACTCGCTCACTCTCTCACTCACTCGCTCACTCACTCGCTCACTCTCTCGCTCGCTCACTCTCTCACTCGCATGCTCACTCACTCGCTCACTCTCTCACTCGCATGCTCACTCACTCGCTCACTCACTCGCTCACTCTTTCGCTCGCTCACTCTCTCGCTCACTCACTCGCTCACTCACTCGCTCACTCTTTTGCTCGCTCACTCTCTCGCTCGCTCACTCGCTCACTCACTCACTCGCTCACTCGCTCACTCACTCACTCACTCACTCACTCGCTCACTCTTTCGCTCGCTCACTCTCTCGCTCGCTCACTCGCTCACTCACTCACTCGCTCACTCGCTCACTCACTCACTCACTCACTCGCTCACTCGCTCGCTCACTCACTCGCTCACTCGCTCACTCTCTCGCTCGCTCGCTCACTCGCTCACTCGCTCACTCGCCCCTCACTCGCTCACTCACACGCTCACTCGCTCACTCGCCCCTCACTCGCTCACTCACACGCTCACTCGCTCACTCGCCCCTCACTCGCTCACTCACACGCTCACTCACACGCTTGCTCACTCGCATGCTCACCCGCTCGCTCACATGTTCACTCTCTCACTCACTCGCTCACTCACTCGCTCACTCTTTCGCTCGCTCACTCTCTCGCTCGCTCACTCGCTCACTCACTCACTCGCTCACTCGCTCACTCACTCACTCACTCACTCGCTCACTCTTTCGCTCGCTCACTCTCTCGCTCGCTCACTCACTCACTCACTCACTCGCTCACTCGCTCGCTCACTCTCTCGCTCGCTCACTCACTCGCTCACTCGCTCACTCGCCCCTCACTCGCTCGCTCACACGCTCACTCACACGCTTGCTCACTCGCATGCTCACCCGCTCGCTCGCTCACATGTTCACTCTCTCACTCGCATGCTCACTCACTCGCTCGCTCACTCACTCACTCGCTCACTCGCTCACTCACTCACTCACTCGCTCACTCACTCGCTCACTCGCTCACTCGCTCACTCACTCACATGCTCGCTCACTCACTCGCTCACTCGCTCACTCACTCACTCACTCGCTCGCTCACTCACTTGCTCACTCGCTCACTCGCCCCTCACTCGCTCACTCACACGCTCACTCACACGCTTGCTCACTCGCATGCTCACCCGCTCGCTCACATGTTCACTCTCTCACTCGCTCGCTCGCTTTCCCACTCGCTCACTCGCCCCTCACTCGCTCACTCACACGCTCACTCACACGCTTGCTCACTCGCTCACTCACCCGCTCGCTCACATGTTCACTCTCTCACTCGCTCGCTCGCCTTCCCACTCGCTCACTTGCCACCCCCCGTGCCCCCCCCCCTCAGCTCCGCGTTAACCAAGAGGAGGAGGAGGAGGAGGGGCCGGCACCTCCCCTCGGAGCGTCGACAGCCTCCCCGCATCTCCCCCCCACCTCCTCCCCCACCTCCACCACCTCTTCCTCCACCACCGCCACCAGCTCCACCACCTCCTCCACCTCGTCCGCCTCGTCCTCGTCGACGCCGCACGCCGACGAGATGAGGTCGAGGGTTGTGCGAGAGATCTTCGACACGGAGAAGCACTACGTCGCTCAGCTGGGAGACATCTGTGAGGTGAGGACACACGCGGAGACGATGGTGGTGACGATGATGGTGACGACGATGGTGACGATGGTGGTGACGATGGTGGTGACGTTGATGGTGACGTTGATGGTGACGATGGTGGTGACGATGATGGTGACGTTGGTGGTGACGATGATGGTGATGATGATGGTGACGTTGATGGTGACGTTGGTGGTGACGATGATGGTGATGATGATGGTGACGATGGTGGTGACGATGATGGTGACGATGGTGGTGACGATGGTGGTGACGATGATGGTGACGATGGTGGTGACGATGCTGGTGACGATGATGGTGACGTTGGTGGTGACGATGGTGGTGACGATGGTGGTGACGATGGTGGTGACGATGGTGGTGACGATGCTGGTGACGATGATGGTGACGTTGATGGTGACGTTGGTGGTGACGATGATGGTGATGATGATGGTGACGATGGTGGTGACGATGGTGGTGACGATGCTGGTGACGATGATGGTGACGATGGTGGTGACGATGGTGGTGACGATGCTGGTGACGATGATGGTGACGTTGATGGTGACGTTGGTGGTGACGATGATGGTGATGATGATGGTGACGATGATGATGACGATGGTGGTGACGTTGATGGTGATGATGGTGGTGACGATGGTGGTGACGATGGTGGTGACGATGCTGGTGACGATGGTGGTGACGATGGTGGTGACGATGGTGGTGACGATGGTGGTGACGATGCTGGTGATGATGGTGGTGACGATGGTGGTGACGATGGTGGTGACGATGGTGGTGACGATGATGGTGATGATGATGATGACGATGGTGGTGACGATGGTGGTGACGATGGTGGTGACGATGGTGGTGACGATGGTGGTGACGATGGTGGTGACGATGATGGTGACGATGGTGGTGACGATGATGATGACGATGGTGGTGACGTTGATGGTGACGATGATGATGGTGATGATGATGGTGACGATGATGGTGACGATGGTGGTGACGATGATGGTGACGATGATAGTGACGATGGTGGTGATGATGGTGGTGACGATGGTGGTGACGATGGTGGTGACGATGGTGGTGACGATGGTGGTGACGTTGGTGGTGACGACGATGGTGACGATGATGGTGACGATGATGGTGACGATGATGGTGACGTTGGTGGTGACGATGATGGTGACGTTGGTGGTGACGATGATGATGGTGATGATGATGGTGACGTTGGTGGTGACGATGGTGGTGACGATGGTGGTGACGATGCTGGTGACGTTGGTGGTGACGATGATGGTGACGATGGTGGTGACGTTGATGGTGACGTTGATGGTGACGTTGGTGGTGACGATGGTGGTGACGATGGTGGTGACGTTGATGGTGATGATGATGATGGTGACGATGGTGGTGACGATGATGGTGACGTTGATGGTGACGATGATGATGGTGACGATGGTGGTGACGATGGTGGTGGTGACGATGCTGGTGACGATGGTGGTGACGATGATGGTGACGTTGATGGTGACGTTGGTGGTGATGATGATGATGGTGACGATGGTGGTGACGATGGTGGTGACGTTGATGGTGACGTTGGTGGTGACGATGGTGGTGACGATGGTGGTGACGATGGTGGTGACGTTGATGGTGATGATGATGATGATGGTGACGATGGTGGTGACGATGGTGGTGGTGACGATGGTGGTGACGATGGTGGTGACGTTGATGGTGACGTTGATGGTGACGTTGGTGGTGACGATGGTGGTGACGATGGTGGTGACGTTGATGGTGATGATGATGATGGTGACGATGGTGGTGACGATGGTGGTGACGTTGATGGTGACGATGATGATGGTGATGATGATGGTGACGTTGGTGGTGACGATGGTGGTGACGTTGGTGGTGACGATGGTGGTGACGATGATGGTGACGATGATGGTGACGATGATGGTGACGTTGGTGGTGACGATGGTGGTGACGATGATGGTGATGATGATGGTGACATTGGTGGTGACGATGGTGGTGACGATGATGGTGACGATGGTGGTGACGATGGTGGTGACGATGATGGTGACGATGATGGTGACGATGGTGGTGACGATGATGGTGACGATGGTGGTGACGATGCTGGTGACGTTGGTGGTGACGATGGTGGTGACGATGATGGTGACGATGGTGGTGACGTTGATGGTGACGTTGATGGTGACGTTGATGGTGACGATGCTGGTGACGATGGTGGTGACGATGATGGTGACGATGGTGGTGACGATGATGGTGACGATGGTGGTGACGATGCTGGTGACGTTGGTGGTGACGATGGTGGTGACGATGATGGTGACGATGGTGGTGACGTTGATGGTGACGTTGATGGTGACGTTGGTGGTGACGATGGTGGTGACGATGGTGGTGACGTTGATGGTGATGATGATGATGGTGACGATGGTGATGACGATGATGGTGACGTTGATGGTGACGATGATGATGGTGATGATGATGGTGACGATGCTGGTGATGTTGGTGGTGATGATGATGGTGACGTTAATGGTGACGTTGGTGGTGATGATGATGGTGATGATGATGGTGACGATGATGATGACGATGGTGGTGACGTTGATGGTGATGATGATGATGGTGATGATGATGGTGACGATGGTGGTGACGATGGTGGTGACGATGCTGGTGACGATGGTGGTGACGATGATGGTGACGTTGATGGTGACGATGATGGTGACGTTAATGGTGACGATGGTGGTGACGATGGTGGTGACGATGATGGTGATGATGATGGTGACGATGATGGTGACGATGGTGGTGACGTTGATGGTGATGATGATGATGGTGATGATGATGGTGACGACGATGGTGACGATGGTGGTGACGACGATGGTGGTGACGATGGTGGTGATGATGATGGTGACGATGATGGTGATGATGATGATGACGACGATGGTGGTGACGATGATGGTGACGATGATGGTGACGATGGTGGTGACGTTGATGGTGATGATGATGATGGTGACGATGATGGTGACGATGCTGGTGACGATGATGGTGACGATGATGGTGACGATGATGGTGACGATGGTGGTGACGATGGTGGTGACGATGCTGGTGACGTTGATAGTGACGGTGGCGGTGACGGTGGCGGTGACGATGGTGGTGACCGTCACCGTGTGCCCTGGCCAGGGCTACCTGCTGCAGTGCCGCCGCCGGCCCGACCTGTTCGGCGTGGAGCAGCTGGAGCTCATCTTCGGCAACGTGGAGCAGCTCGCCGCCTTCCAGAGGAACTTCCTCGCCGCGCTGGAGCGGCGACTCGTGGCGGCGACGCCGCACGCCACCTGTGTCGGGGCCGTCTTCCTGCAGCACGTGAGCACGCGGCACGCGTGTGACGCGCGACACGTGTGACACGCGACGCGTGACGCGCGACACGTGTGACGCGCGACACGCGACGCGTGACGCGTGACGCGCGACACGTGCGACGCGCGACACGCGACGCGCGACGCGTGACGCGCGACACGCGTTAAGGCTACACGGGGGATCTTTGTCTTAGTTTTTTGTGTGTGGGTGTGTGTGTGTGTCTGTGTGTGTGCGCGTGTGTGCGTGTGTGTCTGTGGGTGTGCGTGACTGTGTGTCTTTGTGTGTGTGCGTGCGTTTGTGCGTGTGTGTGTGGGTGTGTGTGTGTGTGCGTCTGTGTGTGTGCGTGTCTGTGTGTGTGCGCGTGCGTGTGTGCGTGCGTGTGTGTGCGTGCCTGCGTGTGTGGTGTGTGCGTGCGTGTGTGCGTGCGTGTGTGTGCGTGCGTGTGTGTGCATGCCTGCGTGTGTGGTGTGTGCGTGTGTGCCTGTGCGTGTGTGTGCGTGCCTGCGTGCGTGTGTCTGCGTGCGTGCCTGTGCGCGTGTGTGCGTGCCTGTGCGTGTGTCTGCGTGCGTGCCTGTGCGTGTGTCTGCGTGCGTGCCTGTGCGTGCGTGTGTGCATGCGTGCCAGCGCGAGGGGTTCCGCGTCTACTCCGCCTACTGCAACAACCACCATCGCGCCTGTGCCGAGCTGGCGCGCCTGTCCCAGCTGGGCCGCTACCGCCACTTCCTGGAGGCGTGCCGCTTGCGCCGCGCCATGATCCACATCCCCCTGGGCGGCTTCCTGCTGGCGCCCGTGCAGAGGCTCTGCCGCTACCCCCTGCAGCTCGCGCAGCTGGTCAAGTACACGCCGCCAGAGCACGGGTGAGTAGCACACACGCACACACACATACACGCACACACACACGCACACACACACACACACGCACGCACAGACGCACACACACACACACACGCACAGACACATACAAACACACACACGCACACACACACGCACAGACACATACACACGCACACACGCATACACACACGCACAGACACATACACACGCACACACGCACACACACACGCACAGACACATACACACGCACACACGCACACACACACGCACAGACACATACACACGCACACACGCACACACACACACGGTACCCCCTGCAGCTCGCTCAGCTGCTCAAGTACACGCCGCCAGAGCACGGGTGACTAGCACACACGCACACACATGCAGATACACACGCAGACACACACACGCACATGCACACACACGCACACGCAGACACGCACACACACACGCACCCACATGCAGAGACACACACACGCACAGATACACGCAGACACACAAACGCAGAGACACACACGCAGACACGCAGACACACACGCAGACACGCAGACACACACGCAGAGACACACACAGACACACAGACACACACACGCAGACACGCACACAGACACACAGACACACACACGCAGACACACACACGCAGACACGCACACAGACACACAGACACACACACGCAGGCACGCACACAGACACGCAGACACACACACGCAGACACGCACACAGACACACACACGCAGACACACACACGCAGACACGCACACAGACACACAGACACACACACGCAGACACGCACACAGACACGCAGACACACACACGCAGACACGCACACAGACACACAGACACACACACGCAGACACACAGACACACACACGCAGACACACACCCACACGCAGACACACGCACACACACACAGACACACACGCACACACGCAGACACACGCAGACACGCACACAGACACACAGACACACACACGCAGACACACACCCACACGCAGACACACACCCACACGCACACACACACAGACACGCAGACACACACACGCAGACACGCACACAGACACACAGACACACACACGCAGACACACACCCACACGCACACACACACAGACACACACGCAGACACACGCACACGCGCAGACACACGCACACACGCACACACGCACACACGCACACACGCACACACGCACACACGCACACGCGCAGACACACGCACACACGCACACACGCACACGCACACAGACACACACACGCAGACACACACCCACACGCACACACCCACACACCCACACGCACACACACACAGACACACACGCGCAGACACGCACACACAGACACACACGTACACGCACGCACACACACACAGACACACACGCGCAGACACGCACACACAGACACACACGCAGACACACGCACACACACACAGACACACACGCGCAGACACGCACACACAGACACACACGCACACGCACACAGACACACACGCACACAGACACACAGACACACACGCGCACACACAGACACACACGCACACGCACACAGACACACACGCACACACACACGCACACGCAGACATGCGCCGTGGTGAGCGGTGGTGGAGCGCTAACATCCGCGCCGGAGTCGACGTCGTTCCGTGACCGTCCCTCTCACAGTCGCTCTCTCTCCACCCCCCACCCCCCACCCCCCCCGCCCCCCACCCCCCGCCCCCCGCCCCCCCGCCAGCGACTTTGCGAGCGTGTCGGCGGCGCTGGAGGCCATGAGGGGCGTCGCGAGCCTCATCAACGAGCGCAAGCGGCGCCTGGAGAGCGTCGAGCACATCGCGGGCTGGCAGAGAAGCATCGTCGAGTGGCAGGTGCGGGGGGGGGGGGGCCCGTCACGTGACTCGCACCCCCACCTGGGGGGGCGGGGGGGGAGGGGCGGCACTTGAGGGGGTCACGTGACCTCGGTGAGCGGTGAGGGGGGGCGGTATGGGGGGAGGTGGGGAAGGGGGGGCGGCGCTTGAGGGGGTCACGTGACTGCCGAAAGGGGGGCGGCTGTCAGAATTGGTTGCTTTGGAGGGGGTCACATGGCCCCCTGATGTCTCCCCTTCTCTCTCGCCGCGTCTCTCCACGTCTCCTCCTCCCTGTGTCTTCCTTTTCCCTCCAAGCGTCCCTCCCTCCCTCCCACCCCGCATCTCCCTGCACCTCCCCGTGTCTCCCCGCGTCTCCCCGCGTCTCCCCGTGTCTCCCCGTGTCTCCCCGTGTCTCCCCGTGTCTCCCCGTGTCTCACCTCTCCTCCCCGTGTCTCACCTCTCCTCCCCGTGTCTCCCTGTGTCTCACCTCTCCTCCACATGTCTCCCCGTGTCTCCCCTCTCCTCCCCGTGTCTCCCCGTGCCTCCCCGTGTCTCACCTCTCCTCCCCGTGTCTCCCCGTGTCTCCCCGTGTCTCACCTCTCCTCCCCGTGTCTCCCCGTATCTCCCCGTGTCTCCCCGTGTCTCCCCGTGTCTCCCCGCGTCTCCCCGCGTCTCCCCCCGTCTCCCCCCCCCCCCCCCCCCCAGGGCACGGACGTGCTGGAGCGGAGCTCGCTGCTGCTCCACTCGGGGGAGTTGGTGATGCAGTCCGCATCCCGGCCCCGGCCCCAGCTTCGCGTTTTCTTCCTCTTCGACCACCAGCTCGTGTACTGCAAGAAGGTGCCCCACGGGAAAGTCCCAATCGATGGTTCGCAAAGTGTGAATTGTCGTCGGGGTGATTGAGCGGTGAAGCAATTTTTTTTTATTTTGAAGGGGGTGAGCCGGACAGCGATCGGCATCAAAGGTGTCCCGCAGTGGCGGATTTATACAAAACAAATTGACTTGCTCATAGCAGCTGGTGGTGTCCCCAGGTGACTCACTCATACACAGTCAGCTGAGACACCCAAACTCGCCAACTCACTCGTCCACTCACTCACTCACTCACCCACTCGTTCACTCACTCACCCACTTACTCACCCACTCGTTCTCCCACTCATCCACTCACTCACCCACTCGTCCACTCACTCACTCACTCACCCACTCGTTCACTCACTCGTTCTCCCACTCACTCACTCACACATTCATTCACCCACTCATTCACCCACTAATTTCACCCACTCACTCATTCATCCACTCACACACTCATTCACTCACTCACACATTCATCCACTCATTCACTTCCTCATTCACCCACTCACCCACCCACCCACCCACTCACCCACGCAATCAATCACCCACTCACTCACTCATTCATCCACTCACACACTCATTCACCCACTTACACACTCATTCACTCACCCACCCACCCACTCACTCACCCACCCACTTACTCACCCACTCACCCACTCACTCACCCGCTCACTACTCGCTAACAGCACTTGCCCCGACAGTCTGTTGAAGGCTATACAGGGGATCTTAGTCACTATATGTATATGTACACGTGTGTGTGTGTACACGTGTGTGTGTGTACACGTGTGTGTGTGTGTACACGTGTGTGTGTACACGTGTGTGTGTGTGTACACGTGTGTGTGTACACGTGTGTGTGTGTGTGTACACGTGTGTGTGTACACGTGTGTGTGTGTGTACACGTGTGTGTGTGTACACGTGTGTGTGTGTGTACACGTATGTGTGTGTACACGTGTGTGTGTGTACACGTGTGTGTGTGTGTACACGTGTGTGTGTACACGTGTGTGTGTGTACACGTGTGTGTGTACACGTGTGTGTGTGTGTGTACACGTGTGTGTGTGTGTACACGTGTGTGTGTACACGTGTGTGTGTGTGTGTGTGTACACGTGTGTGTGTACACGTGTGTGTGTGTGTACACGTGTGTGTGTGTGTGTACACGTGTGTGTGTGTACACGTGTGTGTGTGTGTACACGTGTGTGTGTGTGTGTACACGTGTGTGTGTGTGTGTACACGTGTGTGTGTGTGTACACGTGTGTGTGTACACGTGTGTGTGTGTGTGTACACGTGTGTGTGTGTGTACACGTGTGTGTGTGTGTGTGTGTGTACACGTGTGTGTGTGTACACGTGTGTGTGTGTGTGTGTACACGTGTGTGTGTGTGTGTACACGTGTGTGTGTGTGTGTACACGTGTGTGTGTGTGTACACGTGTGTGTGTGTGTGTACACGTGTGTGTGTGTGTGTACACGTGTGTGTGTGTGTACACGTGTGTGTGTGTGTGTACACGTGTGTGTGTGTACACGTGTGTGTGTGTGTGTGTACACGTGTGTGTGTGTGTGTACACGTGTGTGTGTGTGTACACGTGTGTGTGTGTGTGTACACGTGTGTGTGTGTGTGTACACGTGTGTGTGTGTGTACACGTGTGTGTGTACACGTGTGTGTGTGTGTGTACACGTGTGTGTGTGTGTGTACACGTGTGTGTGTGTACACGTGTGTGTGTGTGTGTGTACACGTGTGTGTGTGTACACGTGTGTGTGTGTGTACACGTGTGTGTGTGTGTGTACACGTGTGTGTGTGTACACGTGTGTGTGTGTGTACACGTGTGTGTGTGTGTGTGTACACGTGTGTGTGTGTACACGTGTGTGTGTGTACACGTGTGTGTGTGTACACGTGTGTGTGTGTGTGTACACGTGTGTGTGTGTGTACACGTGTGTGTGTGTGTACACGTGTGTGTGTGTGTGTGTGTGTGTACACGTGTGTGTGTGTACACGTGTGTGTGTGTACACGTGTGTGTGTGTACACGTGTGTGTGTGTGTGTGTACACGTGTGTGTGTACACGTGTGTGTGTGTGTGTGTACACGTGTGTGTGTGTACACGTGTGTGTGTACACGTGTGTGTGTGTGTGTGTACACGTGTGTGTGTACACGTGTGTGTGTGTGTGTGTACACGTGTGTGTGTGTACACGTGTGTGTGTGTACACGTGTGTGTGTACACGTGTGTGTGTGTGTACACGTGTGTGTGTGTGTGTACACGTGTGTGTGTACACGTGTGTGTGTGTGTACACGTGTGTGTGTGTGTACACGTGTGTGTGTGTGTGTGTACACGTGTGTGTGTGTACACGTGTGTGTGTGTACACGTGTGTGTGTGTGTGTACACGTGTGTGTGTGTGTACACGTGTGTGTGTGTGTGTGTACACGTGTGTGTGTGTACACGTGTGTGTGTGTACACGTGTGTGTGTGTACACGTGTGTGTGTACACGTGTGTGTGTGTGTGTACACGTGTGTGTGTGTGTACACGTGTGTGTGTGTGTACACGTGTGTGTGTGTGTGTGTACACGTGTGTGTGTGTACACGTGTGTGTGTGTGTACACGTGTGTGTGTGTGTACACGTGTGTGTGTGTGTACACGTGTGTGTGTACACGTGTGTGTGTACACGTGTGTGTGTACACGTGTGTGTGTGTGTGTACACGTGTGTGTGTGTACACGTGTGTGTGTGTACACGTGTGTGTGTGTGTGTACACGTGTGTGTGTGTACACGTGTGTGTGTACACGTGTGTGTGTGTACACGTGTGTGTGTGTGTACACGTGTGTGTGTGTACACGTGTGTGTGTGTGTACACGTGTGTGTGTACACGTGTGTGTGTGTGTACACGTGTGTGTGTGTACACGTGTGTGTGTGTACACGTGTGTGTGTACACGTGTGTGTGTGTACACGTGTGTGTGTGTACACGTGTGTGTGTGTGTACACGTGTGTGTGTGTGTACACGTGTGTGTGTGTGTACACGTGTGTGTGTGTACACGTGTGTGTGTGTACACGTGTGTGTGTGTGTGTACACGTGTGTGTGTGTACACGTGTGTGTGTGTACACGTGTGTGTGTACACGTGTGTGTGTACACGTGTGTGTGTGTGTGTACACGTGTGTGTGTGTGTGTGTACACGTGTGTGTGTGTACACGTGTGTGTGTGTACACGTGTGTGTGTGTATGTGTACACGTGTGTGTGTGTATGTGTACACGTGTGTGTGTGTGTGTACACGTGTGTGTGTGTACACGTGTGTGTGTGTGTACACGTGTGTGTGTGTACACGTGTGTGTGTGTGTGTGTGTACACGTGTGTGTGTGTGTGTGTACACGTGTGTGTGTACACGTGTGTGTGTGTGTGTGTGTACACGTGTGTGTGTACACGTGTGTGTGTGTGTACACGTGTGTGTGTGTGTACACGTGTGTGTGTGTACACGTGTGTGTGTGTACACGTGTGTGTGTGTGTACACGTGTGTGTGTGTACACGTGTGTGTGTGTGTACACGTGTGTGTGTGTACACGTGTGTGTGTGTGTGTACACGTGTGTGTGTGTACACGTGTGTGTGTGTGTACACGTGTGTGTGTGTACACGTGTGTGTGTGTACACGTGTGTGTGTGTGTGTACACGTGTGTGTGTGTGTGTACACGTGTGTGTGTGTACACGTGTGTGTGTGTACACGTGTGTGTGTGTACACGTGTGTGTGTGTACACGTGTGTGTGTGTGTGTACACGTGTGTGCGTGTGTGTACACGTGTGTGTGTGTACACGTGTGTGTGTGTGTGTGTACACGTGTGTGTGTGTACACGTGTGTGTGTGTACACGTGTGTGTGTGTACACGTGTGTACACGTGTGTGTGTGTACACGTGTGTGTGTGTGTACACGTGTGTGTGTACACGTGTGTGTGTGTGTACACGTGTGTGTGTGTGTACACGTGTGTGTGTGTACACGTGTGTGTGTGTGTGTACACGTGTGTGTGTGTGTACACGTGTGTGTGTATGTGTACACGTGTGTGTGTGTGTGTACACGTGTGTGTGTGTGTGTGTGTACACGTGTGTGTGTGTGTACACGTGTGTGTGTGTGTACACGTGTGTGTGTGTACACGTGTGTGTGTGTACACGTGTGTGTGTGTGTACACGTGTGTGTGTGTACACGTGTGTGTGTGTGTGTACACGTGTGTGTGTGTGTGTACACGTGTGTGTGTGTGTGTACACGTGTGTGTGTGTGTGTACACGTGTGTGTGTGTGTGTACACGTGTGTGTGTGTGTACACGTGTGTGTGTACACGTGTGTGTGTGTACACGTGTGTGTACACGTGTGTGTGTGTGTGTACACGTGTGTGTGTGTACACGTGTGTGTGTGTACACGTGTGTGTGTGAACCCGGAGGCCCAAGTTTGAGTCCCCCTCACGGCAAATACCCAGTGACCATTATCTGAACCAGGTCCTGGGCCTCCCCTAGGTCGACTCGGCCTCAAATGTAGTAGCCGGTGCGGTGTGCAGTAAACATCGCCACTGGGGAGACAAAGGCGGCCGGGCGTGGTGCTGGCCACCCACCCCCTCGTGTGCCTCAGTGCCGGTAGCCTTCATAGGTGCTGCTCGCTAACAGCACTTGCCCCAGCAGTCTGTTAGAGGCTACGCGGGGGATCTTTGTCTGTGTCTGCCTCTATAGCTGCTGCTGCTGCTGCTGCTACTCGCTACTAACAGCACTTGCCCCAGCAGTCTGTTAGAGGCTACGCGGGGGACCTTTGTCTGTGTCTACCTCCATAGCTGCTGCTGCTACTCGCTACTAACAGCACTTGCCCCAGCAGTCTGTAGAGGCTACACGGGGGACCTTTGTCTGTGTCTACCTTCACAGGTGCTGCTGCTACTCGCTACTAACAGCACTTGCCCCAGCAGTCTGTAGAGGCTACGCGGGGGACCTTTGTCTGTGTCTACCTCCATAGCTGCTGCTGCTACTCGCTACTAACAGCACTTGCCCCAGCAGTCTGTAGAGGCTACGCGGGGGACCTTTGTCTGTGTCTACCTTCACAGCTGCTGCTGCTACTCGCTACTAACAGCACTTGCCCCAGCAGTCTGTAGAGGCTACACGGGGGATCTTTGTCTGTGTCTGCCTCTATAGCTGCTGCTGCTGCTCGCTACTAACAGCACTTGCCCCAGCAGTCTGTAGAGGCTACACGGGGGATCTTTGTCTGTGTCTGCCTTCACAGCTGCTGCTGCTGCTACTCGCTACTAACAGCACTTGCCCCAGCAGTCTGTAGAGGCTACACGGGGGACCTTTGTCTGTGTCTGCCTCTACAGGCGCTGCTGCTACTCGCTACTAACAGCACTTGCCCCAGCAGTCTGCTAGAGGCTACACGGGGGACCTTTGTCTGTGTCTGCCTCCACAGCTGCTGCTGCTGCTGCTTCTCGCTGCTAACAGCACTTGCCCCTGCAGTCTGTAGAGGCTACGTGGGGGATCTTTGTCTGTGTCTACCTCCACAGCTGCTGCTGCTACTCGCTACTAACAGCACTTGCCCCAGCAGTCTGCTAGAGGCTACGCGGGGGACCTTTGTCTGTGTCTGCCTCCATAGCTGCTGCTGCTGCTCGCAGCGTGTGACAGTCCACGTGGTGGTGGTGCCCCGCCGTGGCGAGTGCAGGACTTGCTGAGGAAGGATCTGCTCTCCTACCGTGGCCGCATTCACACCGACGGACTCGCCGTGGAGGACGTCCCGGATGGCAAGAGCGAGGAGCTGCAGGTCTCGTCGCTTGTCGCACGCAGACACAGACACCCCCACCACCACCACCACCAACACCACCAACACCACCAACACCAACACCACCACCACCACCACCCCCCCCCCACCACCACCACCACCACCCCCCCACCACCACCACCACCACCCCCCACCACCACCACCACCACCCCCCACCACCACCACCACCACCAACACCACCACCCACCACCACCACCCCCCACCCCCCACCACCACCACCACCACCACCACCCCGCCGCGTAGCGACGGAGCTGAGTGGACGTGCCGATGACTGGTACCAGCGGTGTCAAGGTCGGCCTCTGTGGAGGATGAGGAGGAGGAGGCTCGTGAAGGACGCTGCTGCTGCTGGGCAGTTGGAGGCAGTCGCCCTCCAGCAACAACGGAGGGCGGAGGAGCGACGCTCACAACAACGAGCGGAGCGCCGGGCAGATAAAACGCAGAGAGTTGGTACAGTAGGGGGCACAGGTGGTGCATCAGCCAGTCATCTCGGTCATCTCAGTCAGTCGACCCGTGGCACCTGGGTCTGCCCCGTGACCTCCTGCCAGTGGGTGTTCGACACTTCACGTGGCCTCAACGTGCACCCAGCCTGGCACAAGCATCGTGGTGACGTCACCGCCACTTAGTTGCGAATGGCGGTTGTTGTTGTTGTGTGTATATGCGTGTGTGTGTGCATCCGTGGAGGGATGCAGGCAAAGCCGATGAGTCAGACGCTTTCTATGACCTCCTGTCACAGGTGCTGGCTTAAGTAGCCACTCGGGACAGAGTCATCTTGTTGGGTGACTTCAATGCCCGAGTTGGTCATGATGCTGGCACCTGGTCTGGAGTGATTGGAAGGCATGGGCCAGATCAGCTCAATAATAACGGTAGGAGGCTGATAGATTGTTGTGCAGCCCATGGGCTTGTAATTACCAACACGCTCTTCCGGCATCGGCGCATCCACACAACATCATGGATGCATGTCGGGTCCAAGCAAGAACATCTGCTGGACTACATAGTGACGGACCAGCGGATGCGAGCCCATGTCCTTGACACCAGGACCTACCGTGGAGCTGATCTGCCCTCTGACCATCGACTAGTCATCTGTAAGATGCGCCTGCCATTCTTCCACTCCGGTGGTGGGTGTACACCCAGGATCCCATTCCAACCAAAAGTGGCCTGGTCTCAGTTAGCTGATGAAAGTTGCAAGCGAGAATTTCATCATCGCTTGCAGCTGGGGTTGGCATCGTCCCCCACTCCACCTGATGTCGAGGGTAAATGGGCGAGGTTTAAGACTGTGACTCATGCAGCTGCAATGGCTGCTTTGGGTACGCGGTCCAGACCTCCCCAGAAACCCTGGCTGACAGAGGAGGTGTTCAGGTTAATTGAGAAAAAGCGACAGGCCCACTCTCATCGCCTACAGCATCCCACGTCAGAGAATGAGGAGGTTTACCGCAGCCTTCGCTCGGAGGTTCGGAGAGCCGTGAGGCGCTGCAAGGATGGGTGGTGGTCGCGGGTTGCTGAGGAGATGGAGTCTGCCTCAGTGGCCCGCGATCACAAATCACTATTTAACTCCATCAAAAAAGTAACCTGCAGCGCCACACCTATTACCATCATTAGGGGAAACAACGGTGATCCAATCTCCGACCCCCAGGAACAGGTTTGCAGATTTGCTGAGCATTTCTGTGAGGTCCTGGGGGAGGGAAAATCTCTCAGCCAGGAAAACATCATGGCACAAAGTGGGGATAACCCTGCTGAGGCTGCGGTGCCTCAAATATTGGAAGAGGTCACCCCCTGTGAGTGGCTGGCTGAGGTACCAGCTGTTGAGGAAGTACTGAGGGCGATCCGGAGTCTGAGACCAGGGAAGGCACCGGGCAGAGATGATCTCCCAAGCGAAATGCTGAGGGAGGGTGGCGTTTGTGCACAGACTGCCCTACATGACATCATAACAACAGTCTGGACCACTGGACGGGTTCCGCAGGACTGGAAGGATGCCCTGGTGGTCCCCCTCTTTAAGAAGGGGGACCGTACCGACTGTAACAACTACAGGGGCATCTCACTCCTCAGTGTGCCGGGTAAGGTCTCTGGCTCCCACATTATTTAACATCTATTTCGACTGCGTAGTTCGTGAAGCCTTCAATAGCTGTACCGGGGGAATTTCCATTTGGTACAGATATAATGGGAGGCTGATCGACGCCCGGGTGCGATCAAGGGATGGCTCCCTATTGGTCAACCACGTTATGTATGCCGATGATTTGGTAATAGCTGCTCATTCAGAAGAGGAGTTGGAGACGCTGCTGCTGAGACTGGAGCGTGCCACTAAGAGGTGGGGCCTTACCATCAGCCCCACCAAAACTAAGCACCTGCCTGGGTATTTTGTACCATCGGGCACTCCACCCCCACAACTCCCAATCGGTGATGGGGCAGTTGTGGAGAGAGTGGAGAGTTTCCCATACCTGGGCAGTGTGCTTATGACCGGCTCCAGTTTATCAGCAGAGGTCTCACTCCGAATCAGTCGAGCGGCAATATCTTTTCATCGGTTGCGTAACGCTGTGTGGAAGCTACCTGGTCTGTCGCTCCGCACGAAGCTTCAGGTCTTCTCGGCCACGGTCATTCCCTCCCTTCTCTACGCTTGCGAAACATGGACCCCCCTAGTGGAGCATCTTTGCCGGTTGGAAACATTTAGGCTGGCCTGCCTACGATCCATCCTGGGTTTAACCAGGCTGGATTGTGTGAGGAGCTCACAAGTCCTTGAAAGATCTGGGCAAAGTCCTATCAGTGAGCTCCTCCGGCAGGCAAGGCTGCGTTGGCTGGGTCATGTAGCCCGCATGCCCAGCCACCGCATGCCTAAACAGCTTTTGTTCGGCCGGATCGAGGGGGCTAAACGGGCGCGGCACGGGCTAGAGAAGAGATGGAGTGATGTGGTACAGGAGGACGTGGAGCTGAGTGGACTTGCCGATGACTGGTACCAGCGGTGTCAAGATCGGCCTCAGTGGAGGAGGCTCGTGAAGGACGCTACTGGGCAGTTGGAGGCAGTCGCCCTCCAACAACAACGGAGGGCGGAGGAGCGACGCTCACAACAACGAGCGGAGCGCCGGGTGGCTAAAGCACAGCAAGTGGGCACAGTAGGGGGCACAGGTGGTGCATCAGCCAGTCATCTCGGTCATCTCGGTCAGTCGACCCGTGGCACCTGGGTCTGCCCCGTGACCTCCTGCCAGCGGGCGTTCGACACTTCACGTGGCCTCAGGGTGCACATGGCCTGGCACAAGCGTCGTGGTGACGTCACCGCCACTTAGTGGCGAATGGCGGTTGTTGTTGTATATGTGTGTGTGTAGGTGTGTGTAAGCGTGTGTGTGCGTGCGTGTGTGTGTAGGTGTGTGTGTATATGTGTGTGCGTGTGTGTGTATATGTGTGTGCGTGTGTGTCTGTAGGTGTGTGTGCGACACGCTCTGCGTGTGACGTCTGGCGCTCTCTGCGAGCCGCTGCTGCTGAGCGCGCGCAAGCAGAGTGACAAGGCCCAGTGGCTGGTCGCCTTCCAGCGCGAGACCAGCGCCGTGGCGGACGGAGACAAGGAACTGGGTACGGGGTCACCGCGGGGTCATCGCGGGGTCATCTGGGGTCACCGCGGGGTCATAGTGGGGTCACCACGGGGTTATTGTGGGGTCACTGGGGTCATGGGGTCATCGTGGGGTCACCGCGGGGTCATTGTGGGGTCACCACGGGGTCATCGTGGGGTCACCACGGGGTCACCACGGGGTCACCGTTTAAACTATTTAAACATTTTTTTTTTTTCACCCGGTGAGGCCCACTAAGTTGCCGTGTAGTCCTGTTTCAGAAGCGATCACGTGGCCATCACAGATTGTAGCTCAACGGAGTGGCTCATCATCATCATCGTCATCATCATCGTCGTCGTTGCCGGCGCCACGTGTGGAAATGTGTCGGTCATCGGGGGTAGGCTGTTAGGCCTCTGCAGTGGTGTGGCACAATAATCTTGACCTCCAACTTGACCCCCGACTTGACCCCCAACTTGACCCCCAACTTGACCCCCGACTTGACCCCCAACTTGACCCCCAACTTGACCCCCAACTTGACCCCCAGGGTTCGTGCTGACCGACTCGCAGAGAGCCCAGGCGATGGAGGACGCCCTGAAGGCGGTGCAGAGGAGCAAGCCCAGAGGTGGGGTCACGGTGGGGTCACGGTGGGGTCACGGTGGGGTCACGGTGGGGTCACGGTGGCTGTGTCGGGGTTCAAGCATGCCACTGGTTCTTCACGGCAGAACATGAATAACCAGTGGCATGTACAGCACATGAATAACCAGTGGCATGTACATCTGCAGGAGATTATACAACTTGTAAAGCCATTCCCCGTGTTTAGTGTACACGCCGCACAACGCGTTTGGAATCGACAGGAGTAAAGTTGAACTAATCGACCCACGAAACTAACTCGTTCATAAGTAGAGGAGTCCCTGTACACTACACTTTACACTACACTATAAACTACATTATACACTAATATACACTACACTATACACTACATTATACACTAATATACACTACACTATACACTACACTGTACACTACATTATACACTAATATACACTACACTATAAACTACATAATACACTAATATACACTACACTATACACTACACTGTACACTACACTATACACTACATTATACACTATACTATAAACTACATTATACACTAATATACACTACACTATACACTACATTATACACTAATATACACTACACTATAAACTACATTATACACTACTATACTATACACTACACTATACACTACACTGTACACTACATTATACACTACCATACACTATTATACACTACACAATACACTACTATACACTACACTATACACTACCATACACTACACTGTACACTACATTATTCACTACCATACACTATTATACACTACACAATACACTACTATACACTACACTTTACACTACTATACACTACACTATACACTACACTACTATACACTACACTGTACATTACATTATACACTACCATACACTATTATACACTACACAATACACTACTATACACTACACTATACACTACTATACACTACACTATACACTACACTATACACTACTATAAAAATATACAGCAGCAGCAGGCATCAGGGTCGGGATCGAACCCACGACCTCCTGTACACCAGGCGAGGTAGTCAACATCTAGCCACCGCGGCGCCCCGCTCGCTAACACCACTTGCCCCAACAGTCCGTTGAAGGCTACACGGGGGACCTTTGTCTTTGTGTTGTCCCCCCCCCCCTCCCCCAGGACTGACGCACTCGCAGTCCGTCCGCCACCGCCGCACCACCCACGGCGCTGCAACGCCCGGACCCTCCTCCTCCTCCTCCTCCACCGCCCCCTCTCCCGCCGCGGCCCTCAAGCGCAAGCCCTCGGCATTCTGGGCCAACCTCGGCAAGTTGGCGCCCTTCCGAAAGTGAGCGCGAACTTTCGTCGACGGGGAACGTGGAACTTCCATCGGCCGCCGTCCTCCCGAGCGCGAGGGGAGCGTGCGCGCTGGGAAGGAACGAGCGGCGAGTCGACGGCGCAGAGTCGACGGCGCAGGGTCGACGGCGCAGGGTCGACGGCGCAGGGTCGACGGCGCAGGGTCGACGGCGCAGGGTCGACGGCGCAGAGGCGACGGCGCAGAGTCGACGGCGCAGAGCTGCCGTGGACCCGTGGAGGGTCGCCGCAAGAGACGCCGTCGGTGCGGAGTCGGAGCACGGCTGGTGTTGACAGCACGCGGTGCTGAGTGGGTGTGGACACCACGTGGTGCTGAGTGGGTGTGGACACCACGTGGTGCTGAGTTGGTGTGGACACCACGTGGTGCTGAGTGGGTGTGGACACCACGTGGTGCTGAGTTGGTGTGGACACCACGTGGTGCTGAGTCGGTGTGGACACCACGTGGTGCTGAGTTATCGGGTAACCACATTCATCTTTCTCCTCACCTCGCACCAAGTCCCAGCAGCCCTCCCCCCCCTGCTCCCCCCTCTCCCTCTCCCCCCCCCCCCTCTCTCCCTGCTCCCCCCTCCCTCTCTCCCTGCCCCCCCCCCTCTCTCCCTGCTCCCCCCCTCCCTCTCTCCCTGCCCCCCTCCCTCTCTCCTCTTCCCCCCTCCCTCTCTCCCTGCTCCCCCCCCCCCTCCCTCTCTCCTCCCCCTCCCTCCCTCCCCCCCTGCTCCCCCCTCCCTCTCTCCCTGCTCCCCCCCTCCCTCTCTCCCTGCCCCCCTCCCTCTCTCCTCTTCCCCCCTCCCTCTCTCCCTGCTCCCCCCCCCCTCCCTCTCTCCTCCCCCTCCCTCCCTCCCCCCCTGCTCCCCCCCTCCCTCTCTCCCTGCCCCCCTCCCTCTCTCCTCTTCCCCCCTCCCTCTCTCCTCCCCCCCCCCTCTCTCCCTGCCCCCCCCCTCCCTCTCTCCTCCCCCTCCTCCCTCCCCCCCCTGCTCCCCCCTCCCTCTCTCCCTGCCCCCCCTCCCTCTCTCCTGCCCCCCCCCTCTCTCCCTGCTCCCCCCCTCCCTCTCTCCCTGCCCCCCTCCCTCTCTCCTCCCCCTCCCTCCCTCTCTGCCCCCCCCCCCTCCCTCTCTCCTCTCCCCCCCTCCCTCTCTCCTCTCCCCCCCCTCCCTCTCTCCCTGCTCCCCCCCCCCTCCCTCTCTCCTCCCCCTCCCTCCCTCTCTGCCCCCCCCCCCCTCCCTCTCTCCTCTCCCCCCCTCCCTCTCTCCTCTCCCCCCCTCCCTCTCTCCCTGCCCCCCCCCTCCCTCTCTCCTCTCCCCCCCTCCCTCTCTGCCACCCCCTCCTCTCTCCTCCCCCTCCCTCTCTCCTCTCCCCCCCTCCCTCTCTGCCACCCCCTCCCTCTCTCCTCTCCCCCCTCCCTCTCTGCCACCCCCTCCCTCTCTCCTCCCCCTCCCTCTCTCCTCCCCCTCCCTCCCTCTCTCCTCTCCCCCCCTCCCTCTCTCCCTGCCCCCCCCCTCCCTCTCTCCTCTCCCCCCCTCCCTCTCTCCCTGCCCCCCTCCCTCTCTCCTCTTCCCCCCTCCCTCTCTCCCTGCTCCCCCCCCTCCCTCTCTCCTCCCCCTCCCTCCCTCCCCCCCCTGCTCCCCCCTCCCTCTCTCCCTGCCCCCCCCTCCCTCTCTCCCTGCCCCCCCCCTCTCTCCCTGCTCCCCCCCTCCCTCTCTCCCTGCCCCCCTCCCTCTCTCCTCTTCCCCCCTCCCTCTCTCCCTGCTCCCCCCCCCCTCCCTCTCTCCTCCCCCCCCCCCTCTCTCCCTGCCCCCCCCCCCTCTCCCTGCCCCCCCCCCCCTCCCTCTCTCCTCCCCCTCCCTCCCTCTCTGCCCCCCCCTCCCTCTCTCCTCTCCCCCCCTCCCTCTCTCCTCTTCCCCCCTCCCTCTCTCCCTGCTCCCCCCCCCCCTCCCTCTCTCCTCCCCCTCCCTCCCTCTCTGCCCCCTCCCCTCCCTCTCTCCTCTCCCCCCTCCCTCCCTCTCTGTCCCTCCCTCCCTCTCTGCCCCCCCCCCCTCCCTCTCTCCTCTCCCCCCCTCCCTCTCTCCTCTCCCCCCTCCCTCTCTCCCTGCTCCCCCCCCCTCCCTCTCTGCCCCCTCCCCTCCCTCTCTCCTCTCCCCCCCTCCCTCTCTCCCTGCTCCCCCCCCTCCCTCTCTCCTCCCCCTCCCTCCCTCTCTGCCCCCCCCCCTCCCTCTCTCCTCCCCCTCCCTCCCTCTCTGCCCCCCCCCCTCCCTCTCTCCTCTCCCCCCCTCCCTCTCTCCCTGCTCCCCTCCCTCTCTCCTCTCCCCCCCCTCCCTCCCTCTCTGCCCCCCCCCTCCCTCTCTCCTCCCCCTCCCTCCCTCTCTCCTCTCCCCCCCTCCCTCTCTCCCTGCTCCCCTCCCTCTCTCCTCTCTCCCCCTCCCTCCCTCTCTCCTCCCCCTCCCTCTCTCCTCCCCCTCCCTCCCTCCCTCTCTCCTCCCCCCCCCTCCCTCTCTCCCTGCTCCCCTCCCTCTCTCCTCTCCCCCCCTCCCTCTCTCCCTGCTCCCCTCCCTCTCTCCTCCCCCCTCCCTCCCTCTCTCCTCTCCCCCCTCCCTCCCTCTCTGCCCCCCCCCCTCCCTCTCTCCTCCCCTCCCTCTCTCCTCCCCCCCCCTCCCTCCCTCTCTGCCCCCCCCCCCTCCCTCTCTCCTCCCCTCCCTCTCTCCTCCCCCTCCCTCCCTCTCTGCCCCCCCCCTCCCTCTCTCCTCCCCCTCCCTCCCTCTCTGCCCCCTCCCCCCTCCCTCTCTCCTCCCCTCCCTCTCTCCTCCCCCTCCCTCCCTCTCTGCCCCCTCCCCTCCCTCTCTCCTCTCCCCCCCTCCCTCCCTCTCTGTCCCTCCCTCCCTCTCTGCCCCCCCCCCTCCCTCTCTCCTCTCCCCCCCCTCCCTCTCTCCTCTCCCCCCCCTCCCTCTCTCCCTGCTCCCCCCCCCCTCCCTCTCTCCTCCCCCTCCCTCCCTCTCTGCCCCCCCCCCCTCCCTCTCTCCTCCCCCTCCCTCCCTATCTGCCCCCCCCCTCTCCCTCTCTCCTCCCCCTCCCTCCCTCCCTCTCTCCTCTCCCCCCCCTCCCTCTCTCCCTGCTCCCCTCCCTCTCTCCTCCCCCCTCCCTCCCTCTCTCCTCTCCCCCCTCCCTCCCTCTCTGCCCCCCCCCCCTCCCTCTCTGCCCCCCCCCCTCCCTCTCTGCCCCCCCCCCTCGCTCTCTCCTCTCCCCCCCCTCCCTCTCTCCTCCCCCCTCCCTCTCTCCTCCCCCTCCCTCCCTCTCTGCCCCCCCCTCCCTCCCTCTCTGCCCCCCCTCCCTCCCTCTCTGCCCCCCCCTCCCTCCCTCCCTCTCTGCCCCCCCCTCCCTCCCTCTCTGCCCCCCCTCCCTCCCTCTCTGCCCCCCTCCCTCCTCTCTGCCCCCCCCTCCCTCCCTCTCTGCCCCCCCCTCCCTCCCTCTCTGCCCCCCCCCTCCCTCCCTCTCTGCCCCCCCCTCCTCCCTCTCTGCCCCCCCCCTCCCTCCCTCTCTGCCCCCCCCCTCCCTCTCTCCTCTACCCCCCTCCCTCTCTCCCTGCTCCCTCCCTCTCTCCTCTCCCCCCCTCCCTCTCTGCCCCCCCTCCCTCTCTCCCTGCCCCCCCCCCCCTCCCTCTCTCCTTGCTCCCCTCCCTCTCTGCCCCCCCCTCCCTCTCTCCCTGCTCCCCCCCCCCTCCCTCTCTCCTCTCCCCCCCCTCCCTCTCTGCCCCCCCCTCCCTCTCTCCTCTCCCCCCCTCCCTCTCTGCCCCCCCCCTCCCTCTCTCCCCCCCTCCCTCTCTGCCCCCCCCCCCTCCCTCTCTCCCTGCCCCCCCCCTCCCTCTCTCCCCCCCCCCCTCCCTCTCTCCTCTCCCCCCTCCCTCTCTGCCCCCCCCCCCCTCCCTCTCTCCCTGCTCCCTCCCTCCTCCCTCTACGAGAGCCACCGGTGACTCGGGGCCATGGCCGCTAGGAGCTCCTCTCGTGCGAGCATCCCGGCCGGGTCCGGGGGGGCCGGGGAGGGGCCGGGGGGGGGGCCCTCCCCTAGGTCGACTCGGCCCTCGGGCGAGTTACCCCCCCCCCCCCGGTGCGGTGGTGGTGGTGCCGCTGGGGTAGGCGAGAGTTGCCGCTGGGGGGAGACAAAGGCGGACGGGACGTGGGCGAGGGGCACGTGGCGGCTCCTCTCCCGTGACCACCAACAACAATCCCACCCATCCCAACTTCGCCCCAACGTCGCCCGAGTGACAATGGGAAGCTCCCAAACCGCTGCGGGGTCGTTGAATGGAACTGCCGGCAGCGTGGAACATCCACCACCATCATCACCATCATCATCACCATCACCACCACTATCATCATCATCACCACCATCATCACCATCATCATCACCACCACCATCATCATCATCACCACCATCACCACTACCACCACCATCATCACCATCACCACCATCACCACCACCATCATCACCACCACTACCACCACCATCATCACCACCATCACCACCACTACCACCACCATCACCATCATCACCACCACCACCATCATCACCACCACCATCATCACCACCACCATCACCACCATCATCACCACCACCATCACCACCACCATCATCACCACCACCACCATCATCACCACCATCATCACCACCACCACCATCACCACCACCACCATCACCACCACACCACCACCATCACCACCATCATCACCACCACCACCATCACCACCACCACCATCATCACCACCACTCCCAGAGTGTTTCGTCTCCATCGTCACTTTCACCACAACGAGGGGGCACATGTGTGTGTGAGCCGGTGTTATGAATGTTAATCATCAACAACAACAATAAAGTGTTCTTCTTTATGTCGTCCGTTGGGCACGCGTCCACTCACCCCCTTTTTGTTTACAAGTTTATCATTCAGAGGAGTTGTGGATGTTGATGATTGTGTCGGGAGGGTGCACGTCATGACGTCATTGTGCCTGCGTCATGACGTCCCCCATGTTAAGAGATAGGGAACCGGTTCCCATAGAAAGTCTATGGCCCATGTTGAGAGATAGGGAACCGGTTCCCATAGAAAGTCTATGGCCCCATGTTGAGAGATAGGGAACCGGTTCCCATTGAAAGTCTATGGCCCATGTTAACAAATAAGGAACCGGTTCCCATAGAAAGTCTATGGCCCCATGTTGAGAGATAGGGAACCGGTTCCCATAGAAAGTCTATGGCCCATGTTAACAAACAAGGAACCGGTTCCCAGTGAAAGTCTATGGCCCCATGTTAAGAGATAGGGAACCGGTTTCCATAGAAAGTCTATGGCCCCATGTTAAGAGATAGGGAACCGGTTCCCAGTGAAAGTCTATGGCCCCATGTTGAGAGATGGGGAACCGGTTCCCAGTGAAAGTCTATGGCCCCATGTTGAGAGATAGGGAACCGGTTCCCATAGAAAGTCTATAGGCCCATGTTGAGAGATAGGGAACCGGTTCCCATAGAAAGTCTATGGCCCCATGTTGAGAGATAGGGAACCGGTTCCCATAGAAAGTCTATGGCCCATGTTAACAAATAAGGAACCGGTTCCCATAGAAAGTCTATGGCCCCATGTTGAGAGATGGGGAACCGGTTCCCATAGAAAGTCTATGGCCCATGTTAACAAATAAGGAACCGGTTCCCAGTGAAAGTCTATGGCCCCATGTTGAGAGATGGGGAACCGGTTCCCAGTGAAAGTCTATGGCTCCATGTTAACAAATAAGGAACCGGTTCCCAGTGAAAGTCTATGGCCCCATGTTGAGAGATTGGGAACCGGTTCCCATAGAAAGTCTATGGCCCCATGTTGAGAGATCGGGAACCGGTTCCCATAGAAAGTCTATGGCCCCATGTTGAGAGATCGGGAACCGGTTCCCATAGAAAGTATATGGCCCCATGTTGAGAGATAGGGAACCGGTTCCCATAGAAAGTCTATGGCCCCTTGTTGAGAGATAGGGAACCGGTTCCCATAGAAAGTCTATGGCCCATGTTAACAAATAAGGAACCGGTTCCCAGTGAAAGTCTATGGCCCCATGTTGAGAGATAGGGAACCGGTTTCCATAGAAAGTCTATGGCCCCATGTTAAGAGATAGGGAACCGGTTCCCATAGAAAGTCTATGGCCCCATGTTGAGAGATCGGGAACCGGTTCCTATAGGAAGTCTATGGCCCCATGTTAAGAGATAGGGAACCGGTTCCCAGTGAAAGTCTATGGCCCCATGTTAACAAATAAGGAACCGGTTCCCATAGAAAGTCTATGGCCCCATGTTAAGAGATAGGGAACCGGTTCCCATAGAAAGTCTATGGCCCCATGTTAAGAGATAGGGAACCGGTTCCCATAGAAAGTCTATGGCCCCATGTTGAGAGATCGGGAACCGGTTCCCAGTGAAAGTATATGGCCCCATGTTAAGAGATAGGGAACCGGTTCCTATAGGAAGTCTATGGCCCCATGTTAAGAGATAGGGAACCGGTTCCCAGTGAAAGTCTATGGCCCCATGTTAACAAATAAGGAACCGGTTCCCATAGAAAGTCTATGGCCCCATGTTAAGAGATAGGGAACCGGTTCCCATAGAAAGTCTATGGCCCCATGTTAAGAGATAGGGAACCGGTTCCCATAGAAAGTCTATGGCCCCATGTTGAGAGATCGGGAACCGGTTCCTATAGGAAGTCTATGGCCCCATGTTGAGAGATCGGGAACCGGTTCCCATAGAAAGTCTATGGCCCCTTGTTGAGAGATAGGGAACCGGTTCCCATAGAAAGTCTATGGCCCATGTTAACAAATAAGGAACCGGTTCCCAGTGAAAGTCTATGGCCCCATGTTGAGAGATAGGGAACCGGTTTCCATAGAAAGTCTATGGCCCCATGTTAAGAGATAGGGAACCGGTTCCCAGTGAAAGTCTATGGCCCCATGTTGAGAGATCGGGAACCGGTTCCCAGTGAAAGTCGTGACGCAAAACTGAAAGGTTTCGTGCCTGCAGGGTTTCGCATTGTTTTAGTTTTTCGCTAAAGTCGCGCAGATAGAAGCAACAGAAACACGACAAAGTAGCACGACGTTTCCACCGCAACACCAGCAAACAATCGTCTTCGGCCGAGGTTTACAGCCGCGGTGACGTCGTCACGCCCGGTGGAGTTCGGCGCGATGACGTCACCGCGCCGAACTCGACGGAGCGCGGTGACGTCACGGGCCGACGCCATTCGCGCTCCACGCGCGATGACGTCACCGCGACGACCGCAGGACGCTCGCGCGATGACGTCACGCCGACGCGGTGACGTCACGCCGCCGTCCATTGCTTCTGCAGCTGCAGCAACATCAGGGGGGAGAGGAGAGAGACAGCGAGAGACACGGAGACACGGAGAGAGACACACAGGGAGACACGGAGACACAGACAAGGAGACACAGGGAGAGAGAGAGCGAGAGACACAGGGAGACGCAGCGAGAGAGCAGGAGAGAAAAGAGCGACAGTGAGGGGGTGAAAGAAAGCCAGCAGCGACCCCCAACAATAGCGAGACAGCGTAGGAGAGAGAGAGACGGCGTGAGAGACAGAGACAGCGTGAGAGAGACAGCGTGAGAGACAGAGACAGCGTGAGAGACAGAGAGAGAGACTGAGTGAGAGAGAGAGTGACGAGGAGGAGGAGGAGGAGGCGAGCTCATCGCGACCGCGCCTTCAAAGGCAAGAGACGTGGTGGTGGTGGACGCGAGGCGGTCGTGGCGACGGCGTGGTGGTGGTTGTGGATTGTGGTGGTGGTTGTTGTGGTGGTGGTGGTCGTGGTTGTTGTGGTGGTGGTGGGCGGTGGTGGTTGCGGTGGTGGTTGTGGTGGTTGCGGTTGTTGTTGTGGTTGTTCTGGTGGTGATGGTCCCCAGCTCCTCGCTGCGCCTCTGAAGGTTGCGGCAGTGCGGAGCGCCACAATGCAGCCAGTCGCTGGAATATTCTCGTCATCATCACCACCACCATCTCTACCATCACCACCATCATCATCACTACCACCATCTCTACCATCACCACCATCTCTACCATCACTACCATCATCACTACCATCACCACTATCATCATCACTACCACCATCATCACTACCATCACCACTACCACCATCACTACCATCATCACTACCACCATCACTACCACCATCATCACTACCATCTCTACCATCATCACTACCATCACCATCACTACCATAATCACCATCATCACTACCATCATCACCATGATCACCATCACTACCATCACTATCATCACCACCACCATCATCACCACCGTCACTACCATCATCACCACCATCATTATTATCACCATCACAACCATCATCATCACCATCGCTACCATCATCATTCATCACTATCATCACCATCACCACCTGTCATTATCACCACCATCATTACCACCACTACCATCATCATTATTACCACCACCAATATACGATCATCATCATTACCATCATCATTACCAACACCACCACCAATCTACGATCACCATCATTGCTACCACCATAGACACTCCCATCATTATTCACCATCATCACCATCGTCATTACCACCATCATTACTACCATAATCATTATCACCACCATCATCACCATCATCATTACCAACATCATAACCACCATCATCATTACCACCATCATCGCCACCCCCATCATCACCATCATTACCACCATCACTACCATCGTCATTATCACCATCATAACCACCACCTCCACCATCACTACCACCCACATTATCACCACCCACATTACCATGTTGGGTGTGTTGCCGTGTGTGTTGTAGTGTGTGTGTGGTGTAGTGTGGTGTGGTGTGTGTTGTGTGTGGGATGGTCCGTGCTGTGTGTGTGTGGTGTGTTTGTTGTGTGTGGGATGTGCCGTGTTGTGTGTGGTGGTGTGGTGTGGTGTGTGTGTTGGTGTGTGTGCTGGTGTGTGTTGTGTGTGTTGTGGTGTGTGTAGTGGTGTGTGTGTGTGTGTGGTTGTTATTGCCCTGCGTCTGTTGTGTTGTTGCCCTGTGTCTTATTGTTGTTGATGCCCCGTGTCTGTTGTATTGTTGCCCTGCGTCTGTTGTTGTTGTTGCCCTGTGTTTGTTGTTATTGCCCTGTCTCTGTTGTTGCCCTGTCTCTGTTGTTGCCCTGTCTCTGTTGTTGCCCTGTCTCTGTTGTTGCCCTGTCTCTGTTGTTGCCCTGTCTCTGTTGTTGCCCTGTCTCTGTTGTTGCCCTGTCTCTGTTGTTGCCCTGTGTCTTATTGTTATTGATGCCCTGTGTCTGTTGTGTTGTTGTTGATTCCCTGTGTCTGTTGTGTTGTTGCCCTGCGTCTTATTGTTGTTGATGCCCCGTGTCTAATGTGTTGTTGTTGTTGCTGCCCTGTCTCTTATTGTTGTTGATGCCCCGTGTCTAATGTGTTGTTGCCCTGCGTCTTATTGTTGTTGATGCCCCGTGTCTAATGTGTTGTTGTTGTTGCTGCCCTGTCTCTTATTGTTGTTGATGCCCCGTGTCTAATGTGTTGTTGTTGTTGCTGCCCTGTCTCTTATTGTTGTTGATGCCCCGTGTCTAATGTGTTATTGTTGTTGCTGCCTTGTCTCTTATTGTTGTTGATGCCCCGCGTCTAATGTGTTGCTGCCCTGTCTCTTATTGTTGTTGATGCCCCGTGTCTAATGTGTTATTGTTGTTGATGCCCTGTCTCTTATTGTTGTTGATGCCCCGTGTCTAATGTGTTGTTGCCCTGCCTCTTATTGTTGTTGATGCCCTGCGTCTGTTGTTGTTGTTGTTGCTGCGTGTCGTGTCGTGGTTTGCCGCTGTTGTGTCGCGTAGCGCAGTGGTGAGCGCCACCGCCCCCCACGCAGGAGGGACACGGTTCGAATCCCGCGGCCGGCGAGCGGCGTTATTTAATTTGCGGTCGTATTTATTTTGTTGTGATCGCGTCTTGTTGACCATACTTCCCCATTCGGGTCACGGCCTCGGGTGAAGGGAACGCATTTTTTTTTTGGTTTATTGGACTCCTATATATATTGATTGGTCGCTTTCGCAACCAATACAGCACTTGCCCCAGCAGTCTGTTAGAGGCTACACGGGGGATCTTTGTCTGTGTCTACCTTCATAGGCGCTGCTGCTACTCGCTACTAGCAGCACTTGCCCCAGCAGTCTGTAGAGGCTACACGGGGGACCTTTGTCTTTGCCGCTAGGGGGCGGGGGGCGGGGGTCTGTTGCTGCGGGTTCAAATCCCCAGTCCGGCAGTATTGTTATTATTAATAAAGATATAATGTTTGTGTTGATAGTAGATACATTAAATATTGTTGAGAAAATAAAGAATGTTTGTTGCATGCAAAGATATATTATTAGATATTTAACACGTATAAGAATAGGGTTTTCCCCTTTTGTCTGGCAACAAAACTGACACCTTTTTACGAGGAATCCTGTTGCAGCATTAACCACGATGCTTGTGGTCAGAATGCCAACACCACACTCTGATAGTGCGATGCGCTGTCCTTGATTGGTCCACACCAGAGGCCGCTTGCTCTTGAGCCTCGTCTCAAACGGTGCTAGACCAGAAGGCGTCCACAGCTCAGAGACGACGCCACTCCAACACGTTGATATTTCATCATCATGGGACCTCCTTTGCCAGTACCAAAATATACTAATAGGGTTTTTCCCCTTTTTTCTGCCAACAAAACTGACACCTTTTGCAGGGAATCATGCTTACATTGACCACAATACTTGCAGTCAAATGCAAACAAAAAACAATACTCTGATAATCTATGCATTGTCTTTGAAACCGATTGGTCCACACCAGAGACAGCTTTCTTTAGAGCCTGGTCTCATATGGTGTTCGACCAGATGACGCCAAAAGGGGAGTAGTGAGCCGGCAGGCCTGAGTTCGATTGCTGAACCAGTACTGTGAGCTGTGGGTGGGTGGTGGGTGGGTTGTGGGTGGTGCGTGGGTGGTGCGTGGGTGGTGTGTGTGGTGTGGGTGGCTGGTGCGTGGATGGTGTGTGGGTGGTGTGTGTGGTGTGTGTGTGGTGTGTGTAGGTGGTGCGGTGTGTGTGTGGGTTGTGTGTGTGGGTGGTGTGGTGTGTGTGTGGGTTGTGTGTGTGGGTGGTGTGTGTGGGTGGTGTGTGTGGTGTGTGAGTGGGTGGTGCGGTGTGTGTGTGGTGCGGTGTGTGGGTGGTGCGGTGTGT
>NC_136341.1:3549714-3577759 GCF_964198595.1 Lampetra fluviatilis | reverse complement strand
GGTGTAGGGTGGGGTGGTGTAGGGTGGGGTGGGGTGGTGTAGGGTGGGGTGGTGTAGAGTGGGGTGGTGTGGGGTGGTGTAGGGTGGGGTGGGGTAGGGTGGGGTGGTGTAGGGTGGTGTAGAGTGGGGTGGTGTAGGGTGGGGTGGGGTAGGGTGGGGTGGTGTAGAGTGGGGTGGTGTGGGGTGGTGTAGGGTGGGGTGGTGTAGAGTGGGGTGGTGTGGGGTGGTGTAGGGTGGGGTGGGGTAGGGTGGGGTGGTGAAGGGTGGTGTAGAGTGGGGTGGTGTAGGGTGGGGTGGGGTAGGGTGGGGTGGTGTAGGGTGGTGTAGGGTGGGGTGGTGTAGGGTGGGGTGGGGTAGGGTGGGGTGGTGTAGAGTGGGGTGGTGTGGGGTGGTGTAGGGTGGGGTGGTGTAGAGTGGGGTGGTGTGGGGTGGTGTAGGGTGGGGTGGGGTAGGGTGGGGTGGTGAAGGGTGGTGTAGAGTGGGGTGGTGTAGGGTGGGGTGGGGTAGGGTGGGGTGGTGTAGGGTGGTGTAGGGTGGGGTGGTGTAGGGTGGGGTGGGGTAGGGTGGGGTGGTGTAGAGTGGGGTGGTGTGGGGTGGTGTAGGGTGGGGTGGTGTAGAGTGGGGTGGTGTGGGGTGGTGTAGGGTGGGGTGGGGTAGGGTGGGGTGGTGTAGGGTGGTGTAGGGTGGTGTAGGGTGGTGTAGGGTGGGGTGGTGTAGGGTGGTGTAGGGTGGTGTAGGGTGGGGCAGTGTGGTAGTGCTCCTGCTGGTACCCGGATGTTGGGGTGCATGCCCATGAGGCTGCGCTTGCTGTAGCCGCTGTTGATCCCCAGCGCCAGCTCCACCTCCTTGTACAGCAGCACGTACACGCGCACACCACTCTCCTGCACACACACACACGTACACACACGTGCACACACGTACACGTGTGTCATGCCAGGGGAGTCAGCTGAGAGTGTGAAGGGACTGGTGGCCACAGGAGGTAATGACAGGGGAGTCAGCTGTGAGTGCGAAGGGACTGGTGGCCACGGGAGGTAATGACGGGGGAGTCAGCTGTGAGTGCGAAGGGACTGGTGGCCACGGGAGGTAATGACAGGGGAGTCAGCTGTGAGTGCGAAGGGACTGGTGGCCACGGGAGGTAATGACAGGGGAGCCAGCTGTGAGTGCGAAGGGACCGGTGGCCACGGGAGGTGATGACAGGGGAGCCAGCTGTGAGTGCGAAGGGACTGGTGGCCACGGGAGGTAATGACAGGGGAGCCAGCTGTGAGTGCGAAGGGACCGGTGGCCACGGGAGGTGATGACAGGGGAGCCAGCTGTGAGTGCGAAGGGACTGGTGGCCACGGGAGGTAATGACAGGGGAGTCAGCTGTGAGTGCGAAGGGACTGGTGGCCACGGGAGGTAATGACAGGGGAGCCAGCTGTGAGTGCGAAGGGACCGGTGGCCACGGGAGGTAATGACAGGGGAGCCAGCTGTGAGTGCGAAGGGACTGGTGGCCACGGGAGGTAATGACAGGGGAGTCAGCTGTGAGTGCGAAGGGACTGGTGGCCAAAGGGAGGTAATGACAGGGGAGTCAGCTGTGAGTGCGAAGGGACTGGTGGCCACGGGAGGTAATGACAGGGGAGTCAGCTGTGAGTGTGAAGGGACTGGTGGCCACGTGAGGTAATGACAGGGGAGTCAGCTGTGAGTGTGAAGGGACTGGTGGCCAAGGGAGGTAATGACAGGGGAGTCAGCTGTGAGTGCGAAGGGACTGGTGGCCACGGGAGGTAATGACAGGGGAGTCAGCTGTGAGTGTGAAGGGACTGGTGGCCAAGGGAGGTAATGACAGGGGAGTCAGCTGTGAGTGTGAAGGGACTGGTGGCCACGGGAGGTAATGACAGGGGAGTCAGCTGTGAGTGTGAAGGGACTGGTGGCCAAGGGAGGTAATGACAGGGGAGTCAGCTGTGAGTGCGAAGGGACTGGTGGCCACGGGGAGGTGATGACAGGGGAGTCAGCTGTGATTGAGAACGTGTACACACACGCCACTCTCCTGCACAAAGACAAAGATCCCCCATATAGCCTTAACAGACTGAATGGCAAGTGCTGTTAGCGAGCACATATGAAGGCCATAACGGTACACGAGGGGGTGGGTGGCCAGCACCACTCCCGACCGCCTTTGTCTCCCCAGTGGCGATGTTTACACGTTACACCAGGTACTCATTTCAGGCTGAGTCGACCTAGGGGAGGCCCAGGACCGGTTCAGATAATCGTCCCTGGGTGTTGGCCGTGAGCAGGAATCGAACCCGGGGCGCCAGGTTCGTAGCGCAGCGTAGCGCTAACCGCTGCACCACCGCTCCCCCACTCTCCTGCACGCACACCCACACACGTACACACACACGTACACACAAACATACACACACACACGTACACACACACGCACGCGGTGCGAGCGAGTGACTCACGGCCTTGCGTTTGAGCACCCAGTCGAGGCGCCAGTAGTTCCCCTCCATCGGAGGCCTCTTGAGGAAGATCTCTGGGCTCAGCCTGGGACGCAAAGTAGGGGGCGCCTCACTCAGCTACTCACTCAGTCACTCAGCTACTCGCTCAGTCAGTCACTCAGCTACTCGCTCAGTCAGTCAGTCACTCAGCTACTCGCTCAGCCAGTCAGCTACTCGCTCACTCAGTCACTCAGCTACTCACTCAGTCAGTCAGTCACTCAGCTACTCGCTCAGTCAGTCAGTCACTCAGCTACTCGCTCAGTCAGTCAGTCACTCAGCTACTCGCTCAGCCAGTCACTCAGCTGCTCGCTCACTCAGTCAGTCACTCAGCTACTCGCTCAGTCAGTCAGCTACTCGCTCACTCAGTCACTCAGCTACTCACTCAGTCAGTCAGCTACTCCCTCACTCAGTCAGTCACTCAGCTACTCACTCATTCAGTCACTCAGCTACTCGCTCAGTCAGTCACTCAGCTGCTCGCTCACTCAGTCAGTCACTCAGCTGCTCGCTCAGTCAGTCAGTCACTCAGCTACTCGCTCAGTCAGTCAGTCACTCAGCTACTCGCTCAGTCAGTCAGTCACTCAGCTACTCGCTCAGTCAGTCAGTCACTCAGCTACTCGCTCAGTCAGTCAGTCACTCAGCTACTCGCTCAGCCAGTCACTCAGCTGCTCGCTCACTCAGTCAGTCACTCAGCTACTCGCTCAGTCAGTCAGCTACTCGCTCACTCAGTCACTCAGCTACTCACTCACTCAGTCAGTCAGCTACTCCCTCACTCAGTCAGTCACTCAGCTACTCACTCATTCAGTCACTCAGCTACTCGCTCAGTCAGTCACTCAGCTGCTCGCTCACTCAGTCAGTCACTCAGCTACTCGCTCAGCCAGTCACTCAGCTGCTCGCTCACTCAGTCAGTCACTCAGCTACTCGCTCAGTCAGTCACTCAGCTGCTCGCTCACTCAGTCAGTCACTCAGCTACTCGCTCAGTCAGTCAGCTACTCGCTCACTCAGTCAGTCAGCTACTCCCTCACTCAGTCAGTCACTCAGCTACTCACTCATTCAGTCACTCAGCTACTCGCTCAGCCAGTCACTCAGCTGCTCGCTCACTCAGTCAGTCACTCAGCTACTCGCTCAGTCAGTCACTCAGCTACTCACTCATTCAGTCACTCAGCTACTCGCTCAGTCAGTCACTCAGCTACTCACTCATTCAGTCACTCAGCTACTCACTCATTCAGTCACTCAGCTACTCGCTCAGTCAGTCACTCAGCTACTCACTCACTCAGTCAGTCAGCTACTCCCTCACTCAGTCAGTCACTCAGCTACTCACTCATTCAGTCAGTCAGCTACTCGCTCACTCAGTCAGTCACTCAGCTACTCGCTCAGTCAGTCAGCTACTCGCTCACTCAGTCAGTCACTCAGCTACTTGCTCAGTCAGTCACTCAGCTACTCGCTCAGCCAGTCAGTCACTCAGCTACTCACTCATTCAGTCACTCAGCTACTCGCTCAGCCAGTCAGTCACTCAGCTACTCGCTCAGTCAGTCAGCTACTCGCTCACTCAGTCAGTCACTCAGCTACTCGCTCAGTCAGTCAGCTACTCGCTCACTCAGTCAGTCACTCAGCTACTTGCTCAGTCAGTCACTCAGCTACTCGCTCAGCCAGTCAGTCACTCAGCTACTCAGTCAGTCAGTCAGCTAGTCGCTCGCGGGGGTGATAGTGACGGTAGTGGTTGTCACTCGTGTCACCAGCGGAACCCGCGTCACGCCGTGCAGACGGAGAGGTGGAGGAAGTCGCGATGTGGAGTCGCCCATCGTCTCAGAGAGCGAGAGACAGACAGAGACAGAGAGAGAGACAGAGAGACAGAGAGAGAGAGAGACAGAGAGACAGAGATAGAGAGAGAGACAGAGAGAGACAGACAGAGACAGAGAGAGAGCCAGAAAGCTCCCACGGTTTCTGGACCCGCCGCATTATACAGGAGGAGGAGTCTCAGGGCTTATGCCCCCAGCTCCGCACCTGCCACTCATTAGACACCTCCCCCACCCCGAGTGGTGATGGTGGTGGTGATGATGGTGGTGATGGTGGTGGTGATGCTGGTGGTGGTGATGATGGTGGTGATGGTGGCGATGGTGGCGATGGTGGTGATGATGGTGATGGTGGCGGTGATGGTGGTGGTGATGGTGGTGGTGATGGCGGTGGTGGTGGTGGTGATGGTGGTGGTGATGGCGGTGGTGGTGGTGATGGTGGTGATGGTGGCGGTGATGGTGATGATGGTGATGATGGTGGTGGTGGTGATGTTACGCACCACCAGTCCGTGATGAAGATCTCCTCCTTGGCTGCCTGCAGGGCGTCAGCCACCTCCACAAAGTACTGGGCGCCGTTCACGAACCTGGCCCCACCGACAGACAAAGATCCCCCGTGTAGCCTCCACAGACTGGAGGGGCAAGTGCTGTTCGTAGCGAGCAGCAGCACCTATGAAGGGCGGTGCCACGCCCGGCCGCCATTGTGTGTGCACGAGTGTGTGAAACGTGGACCCCCCTAACGTGGACTAATGGAGCATCTTCGCGGGTTAGAAACATTTAGGCTGGCCTGCCTACGATCCATCCTGGGTTTAACCAGGCTGGATTGTGTGAGGAGCTCACAAATCCTTGAAAGATCTGGGCAAAGTCCCATTGGTGAGCTCCTCCGGCAGGCAAGGCTGCGTTGGCTGGGTCATGTAGCCCGCATGCCCAGTCACCTCATGCTCAAACAGCTTTTGTTCGGCCGGATCGAGAGGGCTAAACGGGCGCGGCACGGGCTAGAGAAGAGATGGAGTGATGTGGTACAGGAGGACGTGGAGCTGAGTGGACTTGCTGATGACTGGTACCAGCGATGTCAAGATCGGCCTCTGTGGAGGAGGCTCGTGAAGGACGCTGCTACTGGGCAGTTGGAGGCAATTGCCCTCCAACAACAACGGAGGGCGGAGGAGCGACGCTCACAACAACGAGCGGAGCGCCGGGTGGCTAAAGCACGGCAAGTTGGCACAGTAGGGGGCACAGGTGGTGCATCAGCCACTCATCTCGGTCATCTCAGTCAGTCGACCCGTGGCACCTGCTGGGTCTGCCCCGTGACCTCCTGCCAGCGGGCGTTCGAAACTTCACGTGGCCTCAAGGTGCACATGGCCTGGCACAAGCGTCGTGGTGACGTCACCGCCACTTAGTGGCAAATGGCGGTTGTTGTGTGTACCAGTGTGTGTGTACCAGTGTGTGGGTACCAGTGTGTGTGTACCAATGTGTGTGTGTGTGTGTACCAGTGTGTGTGTGTGTACCAGTGTGTGTGTGTGTGTGTACCAGTGTGTGTGTGTGTGTGTACCAGTGTGTGTGTGTGTACCAGTGTGTGTGTGTGTGTACCAGTGTGTGTGTACCAGTGTGTGTGTGTGTACCAGTGTGTGTGTACCAGTGTGTGTGTGTGTACCAGTGTGTGTGTGTGTGTACCAGTGTGTGTGTACCAGTGTGTGTGTGTGTGTACCAGCGTGTGTGTGTGTGTGTACCAGTGTGTGTGTGTGTGTACCAGTGTGTGTGTACCAGTGTGTGTGTGTGTGTGTACCAGTGTGTGTGTGTGTACCAGTGTGTGTGTGTGTGTACCAGTGTGTGTGTACCAGTGTGTGTGTCCTGTGTGTGTGTGTACCAGTGTGTGTGTGTGTCCGTGTGTGTGTGTACCAGTGTGTGTGTACCAGTGTGTGTGTGTGTACCAGTGTGTGTGTACCAGTGTGTGTGTGTGTTACCAGTGTGTGTGTACCAGTGTGTGTGTGTGTACCAGTGTGTGTGTACCAGTGTGTGTGTGTGTACCAGTGTGTGTGTGTGTGTACCAGTGTGTGTGTACCAGTGTGTGTGTGTGTGTGTACACCAGTGTGTGTGTGTGTGTACCAGTGTGTGTGTGTGTACAGTGTGTGTACCAGTGTGTGTGTGTACCAGTGTGTGTGTACCAGTGTGTGTGTGTGTACCAGTGTGTGTTGACCAGTGTGTGTGTGTACCAGTGTGTGTGTACACAGTGTGTGTGTGTACCAGTGTGTGTGTGTGTACCAGTGTGTGTGTGTACCAGTGTGTGTGTACCAGTGTGGTGTGTGTGTACCAGGTGTGTGTGTGTGTGTACCAGTGTGTGTCGTGTGTGTGTGTACCAGTGTGTGTGTACCAGTGTGTGTGTGTGGTACCAGTGTGTGTGTGTGTGTGTGTACAGCGTGTGTGTGTGTGTACCAGTGTGTGTGTGTGTGTACCAGTGTGTGTGTGTACCAGAGTGTGTGTGTGTGTACCAGTGTGTGTGTGTCAGTGTACCAGTGTGTGTGTGTGTGTGTACCAGTGTGTGTGTGTACCAGCGTGTGTGTGTGTGTTAGTGTGACCAGTGTGTGTGTGCGTACCAGTGTGTGTGTGTGTGTGTACCAGTGTGTGTGTGTGTGTGTACCAGTGTGTGTGTGTACCAGTGTGTGTGTACCAGTGTGTGTGTACATACAGTGTGTGTGTACCAGTGTGTGTGTGTACCAGTGTGTGTGTGCGTACCAGCGTGCTTGCGTGAGTGGCCGTGGCGGGGCGAAGGCGTCAAAGCGGTTGCTGTGCTGGTAGCCGCTGCCGTGGGTCTCCGCAAACTCCCGCAGCGACTTGCTCCACCACAGGCTGTGGCGGAACGACGGGCAGCGCACCGTCAGGGTCCTGCACGCGGGGGGGGGGGGGGGGGGGCAGGAAGGGGAGACACGGTGAGTCCTATAGAGACGCAGGGACAGGGTGAGCCCTATAGAGACGCAGGGAGAGGGTGAGTCTTATAGAGACACGAGGTGAGTCCTATAGAGACGCAGGGAGAGGGTGAGTCCTATAGAGACACGGGGTGAGCCCTATAGAAACGCAGGGAGAGGGTGAGTCCTATAGAGACGCAGGAACGACGGGCAGCGCACCGTCAGGGTCCTGCACGCGGGGGGGGGGGGGGCAGGAGGGGAGACACGGTGAGTCCTATAGAGACGCAGGGACAGGGTGAGCCTATAGAGACGCAGGGAGAGTCCTATAGAGACGCAGGGAGAGGGTGAGTCCTATAGAGATGCAGGAACGACGGGCACCGCACCGTCAGGGTCCTGCACGCGGGGGGGGGGGGGGCAGGAGGGGAGACACGGTGAGTCCTATAGAGACGCAGGGACAGGGTGAGCCCTATAGAGACGCAGGGAGAGGGTGAGTCCTATAGAGACGCAGGGAGAGGGTGAGTCCTATAGAGATGCAGGAACGACGGGCAGCGCACCGTCAGGGTCCTGCACGGAAGGGGGGGGGGCAGGAGGGGAGACACGGTGAGTCCTATAGAGACACAGGGACAGGGTGAGCCCTATAGAGACGCAGGGAGAGGGTGAGTCCTATAGAGACACGGGGTGAGTCCTATAGAGACGCAGGGAGAGGGTGAGTCCTATAGAGATGTAGGAACGACGGGCAGCGCACCGTCAGGGTCCTGCACGGGGGGGGGGGGCAGGAGGGGAGACACGGTGAGTCCTATAGAGACGCAGGGACAGGGTGAGCCCTATAGAGACGCAGGGAGAGGGTGAGTCCTATAGAGACACGGGGTGAGTCCTATAGAGACGCAGGGAGAGGGTGAGTCCTATAGAGACACGGGGTGAGTCCTATAGAGACGCAGGGAGAGGGTGAGTCCTATAGAGACACGGGGTGAGTCCTATAGAGACGCAGGGAGAGGGTGAGTCCTATAGAGACACGGGGTGAGTCCTATAGAGACGCAGGGAGAGGGTGAGTCCTATAGAGACGCAGAGAGAGGGTGAGTCCTATAGAGACGCAGGGAGAGGGTGAGTCCTATAGAGATGCAGGAACGACGGGCAGCGCACCGTCAGGGTCCTGCACGGGGGGGGGGGCAGGAGGGGAGACACGGTGAGTCCTATAGAGACGCAGGGAGAGGGTGAGTCCTATAGAGACATGGGGTGAGTCCTATAGAGACGCAGGGAGAGGGTGAGTCCTATAGAGACACGGGGTGAGTCCTATAGAGACGCAGGGAGAGGGTGAGTCCTATAGAGATACGGGGTGAGTCCTATAGAGACGCAGGGAGAGGGTGAGTCCTATAGAGACACGGGGTGAGTCCTATAAAGACGCAGGGACAGGGTGAGTCCTATAACAGATACGGGGTGAGTCCTATAGAGACACAGGGACACGGCGAGTCCTATAAGAGACACGGCAAGTCCTATAGAGACGCAGGGAGAGGGCGAGTCCTATAAGAGACACGGGGTGAGTCCTATAAAAACGCAGAGACACGGTGAGTCCTATAAGAGACACGGCAAGTCCTATAGAGACGCAGGGACAGGGCGAGTCCTATAAAGACGCAGGGAAACGACGAGTCCTATAAGATACAAGGTGAGTCCTATAAGAGACACGGCAAGTCCTATAAGATACAAGGTGAGTCCTATAAGGTGAGTCCTATAGAGACGCAGAGACAGGGTGAGTCCCCCCCCCTGCCCCCCCCGCCCCCCCTGCCACCCCCCCCGCCCCCCCTGCCCCCCCCCGCCCCCCCTGCCCCCCCCGCCCCCCCACCTGCTCATGTTCTGGATGTTGACGCGCGCCGTCTTGTCTGCGTGGCCGCCGCCGCCGCCGTCGCTGCTGCTGTTGGTCTGCGCGTCAAAGTCGCGGTCGAAGAGCAGCACGCCGGAGACGTGGCCCCCGTCGGCGTCCGTGTAGAGCAGGAACGAGTCCTTGAGCACGAACCACCTGGGGGCACGGGGGGGGGGGCACGGGGGGGGGGCACGGGGGGGGCACGGGGGGGGCACGGGGGGGGAGCCATAGGGGGGGGGGGCACGGGGGAGGCAACACGAGTCGTCGTCCGTGTAACTCGTCAGTGCAATTGTATTGGGGAGATCACAGCGGAGAGTGCGTTTGTGTGTAGGGTGACACGTGTGTGTGTGTGTGACACGTGTGTGTGTGGCACGTGCGTATGTGTGTGTGTGTGACACACGTGTGTGTGTGTGTGTGTGTGACACGTGTGTGTGTGTGACACGTGTGTGTGTGTGTAGGGTGGCACGTGTGTGGGTGTGTGTGACACACGTGTGTGTGTGTGTGGTCGTACCGCTTGGACCAGCTGTGCGCACGCCTCGCCACCCCCACAGTGGCCCATCTTGTACCCCCCAGAGCGCTTCATCAGGTAGCCCTCACTGGCACATGGCGCATGGGGGGGGGGGTGGGACATGGGGGGGGGGACATGGGGGAGGTCACGGGGGGGGATATGGGGTGGGGGGGACGGGGGGGGGGGGGGCACGAGGTGGGGGACATTGGGGGGGGCATGGGGGGGATATGGGGTGGGGGGGGATGGGGGGGGTCATTGGGAGGGGGGGACACAGGGGAAAAAGTACAGAGAGAAGTCAGTCAGTGTGTGTGTGTGTGTATGTGTGTGTATGTGTATGTGTGTGTACGTATGTGTGTGTGTGTACACGTGTGTGTGTACACGTGTGTGTGTGTACGTGTGTGTGTGTACGTGTGTGTGTGTGTACGTGTGTTGTGTGTGTACGTGTGTTGTGTGTGTATGTGTGTGTGTACATGTGTGTGTGCGTGTGAGTGTGTGTACGTATGTGTGTGTGTACGTGTGTGTGTGTGTGTGAGTGTGAGTGTGCGTGTGAGTGTGTGTACGTGTGTGTGTGTGTGTATGTGTGTGTGTGCGTGTGAGTGTGCGTGTGAGTGTGCGTGTGTTGTGTGTGTACGTGTGTTGTGTGTGTATGTGTGTGTGTACATGTGTGTGTGCGTGTGAGTGTGTGTACGTATGTGTGTGTGTACGTGTGTGTGTGTGTGTGAGTGTGAGTGTGTGTACGTGTGTGTGTATGTGTGTGTGTGCGTGTGAGTGTGCGTGTGAGTGTGTGTACGTGTGTGTGTGTACATGTGTGTGTACGTGTGTTGTGTGTGTGCGTGTGAGTGTGTGTACGTGTGTGTGTGTGTACGTGTGTGTGTACATGTGTGTGCGCGTGTGAGTGTGCGTGTGAGTGTGCGTGTGAGTGTGTGTACGTGTGTGTGTGAGTGTGTGTACGTGTGTTGTGTGTGTATGTGTGTGTGTACATGTGTGTGTGCGTGTGTGTACGTGTGTGTGTGTGTACGCGTGTGTGTGTGCGTGTGAGTGTGCGTGCGTGCCACTCACATGCCCTTAGGCCCCAGGTCTCGGATGAATGAGAGGTAACTCACCTCCAGGAACTCCCACTGTACACACGCGTGACAGGTGACACGTCATGCACGCCATCTGACACGCGGCAACACGTTGCACGCGGGACACACGTAACGCCTACACGCGTGACGCACGCACACGCGTCACGCACGGACACGCGTGTGCGTGCCACCCACCATGGCCGAGTAGTCCCTGTAGACCGGCGTATCCAGCAGCGTGCTCAGGTACTGCTCGATCTGCTTCTGCACCGCCAGCGAGACAGACACCAGACACAAAGGCAAAGGTCCCCCGCCGTGTAGCCTTCGCGGGCCGGCGCGGCAAGTGCCGGCGTGGCCGACACCACGCCAGCTGCACCGCACCGCGGGCCGCTCGTTTGAGGCCGAGTCGACCCAGGGGACGGCCGGCACCGATGAAGGCGTTCGTCACCGATGCTGCCCCGTGAGCGGGGATCGACGAGCGGATTCGTGGCGCAGCGCTGAACGCTGAACGCTGCGTGGTGGTGGTGGTGACCGTGGTGGTGGTGACCGTGGTGGTGGTGGTGTGGTGGTGGTGGTGTGGTGGTGGTGGTGACCGTGATGGCGGTGGTGTGGTGGTGGTGACCGTGGTGGTGGTGGTGGTGTGGTGGTGGTGTAGTGGTGGTTGTGGTGGTGGTGGTTGTGGTGGTGGTGGTGTGGTGGTGGTGGTCACCTTGCGGATGGACGTGGTGATGGTGGTGGTGTGGTGGTGATGGTGGTGGTGTGGTGGTGGTTGTGGTGGTGGTGGTGGTGATGGTGGTGGTGTGGTGGTGATGGTGGTGGTGTGGTGGTGATGGTGGTGGTGTGGTTGTGGTTGTGGTTGTGGTGGTGGTGGTGGTGGTGGTCACCTTGCGGATGGACGTGGTGATGGTGGTGGTGTGGTAGTGATGGTGGTGGTGTGGTTGTGGTTGTGGTTGTGGTGGTGGTGGTGGTGGTGGTGGTCACCTTGCGGATGGACGTGGGCTCGTCACGCCCACCTCCGTCCCCGCGCCGCTTCCCGTCGACGACCCTGTGCGGCAGCGCCGGGATCTTGCGGTCCTCGCCCTCGCGGCCCCCACGGCGAGAACGCAGCCTGTGGGGGGGGGGGGGCACGGGGGGGGGCACGTGGGGGGGGGGCACGGGGGGGGGGCACGGGGGGGGGCACGGGGGGGGGGCACGGGGGGGGGGGCACGGGGGGGGGCACGGGGGGGGGGGGACACACGGGGGAACGAGCCTGCCGTGTCTCCTGGTGCAGGTGGTGGTGCAGGTGGTGGTGCAGGTGGTGGTGTAGGTGGTGCAGGTGGTGGTGCAGGTGGTGGTGTAGGTGGTGCAGGTGGTGGTGTAGGTGGTGCAGGTGGTGCAGGTGGTGGTGTAGGTGGTACATGTGGTGGTGCAGGTGGTGGTGCAGGTGGTGGTGCAGGTGGTGGTGTAGGTGGTGGTGTAGGTGGTGCAGGTGGTGGTGCAGGTGGTGGTGTAGGTGGTGCAGGTGGTGCAGGTGGTGGTGTAGGTGGTACATGTGGTGGTGCAGGTGGTGGTGCAGGTGGTGCAGGTGGTGGTGTAGGTGGTGCAGGTGGTGGTGCAGGTGGTGGTGCAGGTGGTGCAGGTGGTGGTGTAGGTGGTGCAGGTGGTGGTGCAGGTGGTGGTGCAGGTGGTGCAGGTGGTGGTGCAGGTGGTGGTGTAGGTGGTGGTGCAGGTGGTACATGTGGTGGTGTAGGTGGTGGTGCAGGTGGTGCAGGTGGTGGTGTAGGTGGTGGTGCAGGTGGTGCAGGTGGTGGTGTAGGTGGTGCAGGTGGTGGTGCAGGTGGTGCAGGTGGTGGTGTAGGTGGTGCAGGTGGTGGTGCAGGTGGTGGTGTAGGTGGTGCAGGTGGTGCAGGTGGTGGTGCAGGTGGTGCATGTGGTGGTGCAGGTGGTGGTGTAGGTGGTGCAGGTGGTGGTGTAGGTGGTGCAGGTGGTGCAGGTGGTGGTGCAGGTGGTGGTGCAGGTGGTGCAGGTGGTGGTGCAGGTGGTACATGTGGTGGTGTAGGTGGTGGTGCAGGTGGTGCAGGTGGTGGTGTAGGTGGTGGTGCAGGTGGTGCAGGTGGTGGTGTAGGTGGTGCAGGTGGTGGTGCAGGTGGTGGTGTAGGTGGTGGTGTAGGTGGTGCAGGTGGTGGTGCAGGTGGTGGTGCAGGTGGTGCAGGTGGTGGTGCAGGTGGTGGTGTAGGTGGTGGTGCAGGTGGTGCATGTGGTGGTGCAGGTGGTGGTGCAGGTGGTGGTGCAGGTGGTGGTGTAGGTGGTGGTGCAGGTGGTGCATGTGGTGGTGCAGGTGGTGGTGCAGGTGGTGGTGCAGGTGGTGCATGTGGTGGTGCAGGTGGTGGTGCAGGTGGTGGTGCAGGTGGTGCATGTGGTGGTGCAGGTGGTGGTGCAGGTGGTGGTGCAGGTGGTGCAGGTGGTGGTGCAGGTGGTGCAGGTGGTGGTGCAGGTGGTGCATGTGGTGGTGCAGGTGGTGGTGCAGGTGGTGGTGCAGGTGGTGCAGGTGGTGGTGCAGGTGGTGCAGGTGGTGGTGCAGGTGGTACATGTGGTGGTGCAGGTGGTGGTGCAGGTGGTGCATGTGGTGGTGCAGGTGGTGTAGGTGGTGGTGCAGGTGGTGGTGCAGGTGGTGGTGTAGGTGGTGGTGCAGGTGGTGGTGCAGGTGGTGCATGTGGTGGTGCAGGTGGTGGTGCAGGTGGTGGTGCAGGTGGTGCAGGTGGTGGTGCAGGTGGTGCAGGTGGTGGTGCAGGTGGTGGTGCAGGTGGTGGTGCAGGTGGTGCATGTGGTGGTGCAGGTGGTGGTGCAGGTGGTGGTGCAGGTGGTGCAGGTGGTGGTGCAGGTGGTGCAGGTGGTGGTGCAGGTGGTGGTGTAGGTGGTGGTGCAGGTGGTGCATGTGGTGGTGCAGGTGGTGGTGCAGGTGGTGGTGCAGGTGGTGCATGTGGTGGTGCAGGTGGTGGTGCAGGTGGTGGTGCAGGTGGTGCAGGTGGTGGTGCAGGTGGTGCAGGTGGTGGTGCAGGTGGTGCATGTGGTGGTGCAGGTGGTGGTGCAGGTGGTGGTGCAGGTGGTGCAGGTGGTGGTGCAGGTGGTGCAGGTGGTGGTGCAGGTGGTACATGTGGTGGTGCAGGTGGTGGTGCAGGTGGTGCATGTGGTGGTGCAGGTGGTGGTGCAGGTGGTGCATGTGGTGGTGTAGGTGGTGGTGTAGGTGGTGCAGGTGGTGGTGTAGGTGGTGCAGGTGGTGGTGCAGGTGGTGGTGCAGGTGGTGGTGTAGGTGGTACATGTGGTGGTGCAGGTGGTGCAGGTGGTGGTGCAGGTGGTGGTGCAGGTGGTGCATGTGGTGGTGCAGGTGGTGCAGGTGGTGGTGCAGGTGGTGGTGCAGGTGGTGCATGTGGTGGTGCAGGTGGTGGTGTAGGTGGTGCAGGTGGTGGTGTAGGTGGTGCAGGTGGTGGTGCAGGTGGTGGTGCAGGTGGTGGTGCAGGTGGTGCAGGTGGTGGTGAAGGTGGTGGTGTAGGTGGTGCAGGTGGTGGTGCAGGTGGTGCATGTGGTGGTGCAGGTGGTGGTGTAGGTGGTGCAGGTGGTGGTGTAGGTGGTGCAGGTGGTGGTGCAGGTGGTGGTGCAGGTGGTGGTGCAGGTGGTGCAGGTGGTGGTGAAGGTGGTGGTGTAGGTGGTGCAGGTGGTGGTGCAGGTGGTGCAGGTGGTGGTGTAGGTGGTGCAGGTGGTGGTGCAGGTGGTGCAGGTGGTGGTGCAGGTGGTGGTGTAGGTGGTGCAGGTGGTGGTGCAGGTGGTGCAGGTGGTGGTGCAGGTGGTGGTGCAGGTGGTGCATGTGGTGGTGCAGGTGGTGCATGTGGTGGTGCAGGTGGTGGTGTAGGTGGTGGTGTAGGTGGTGCAGGTGGTGGTGCATGTGGTGGTGCAGGTGGTGGTGTAGGTGGTGCAGGTGGTGGTGCAGGTGGTGCATGTGGTGGTGCAGGTGGTGGTGTAGGTGGTGGTGTAGGTGGTGCAGGTGGTGGTGCATGTGGTGGTGCAGGTGGTGGTGTAGGTGGTGCAGGTGGTGGTGTAGGTGGTGCATGTGGTGGTGCAGGTGGTGGTGCAGGTGGTGCAGGTGGTGGTGCAGGTGGTGGTGCAGGTGGTGCAGGTGGTGGTGCAGGTGGTGCATGTGGTGGTGCAGGTGGTGGTGCAGGTGGTGGTGCAGGTGGTGCAGGTGGTGCAGGTGGTGGTGCAGGTGGTGGTGCAGGTGGTGCATGTGGTGGTGCAGGTGGTGGTGTAGGTGGTGGTGCAGGTGGTGCAGGTGGTGCAGGTGGTGCAGGTGGTGGTGTAGGTGGTGCATGTGGTGGTGCAGGTGGTGGTGTAGGTGGTGCAGGTGGTGGTGCAGGTGGTGGTGCAGGTGGTGCATGTGGTGGTGCAGGTGGTGGTGCAGGTGGTGGTGCAGGTGGTGCAGGTGGTGGTGCAGGTGGTGCAGGTGGTACATGTGGTGGTGCAGGTGGTGGTGCAGGTGGTGCATGTGGTGGTGCAGGTGGTGGTGTAGGTGGTGGTGCAGGTGGTGCAGGTGGTGCAGGTGGTGCAGGTGGTGGTGTAGGTGGTGCATGTGGTGGTGCAGGTGGTGGTGTAGGTGGTGCAGGTGGTGGTGCAGGTGGTGGTGCAGGTGGTGCATGTGGTGGTGCAGGTGGTGGTGCAGGTGGTGGTGCAGGTGGTGCAGGTGGTGGTGCAGGTGGTGCAGGTGGTGGTGCAGGTGGTGGTGTAGGTGGTGGTGCAGGTGGTGCATGTGGTGGTGCAGGTGGTGGTGCAGGTGGTGGTGCAGGTGGTGCATGTGGTGGTGCAGGTGGTGGTGCAGGTGGTGGTGCAGGTGGTGCAGGTGGTGGTGCAGGTGGTGCAGGTGGTGGTGCAGGTGGTGGTGCAGGTGGTGCAGGTGGTGGTGCAGGTGGTGGTGTAGGTGGTGGTGCAGGTGGTACATGTGGTGGTGCAGGTGGTGGTGCAGGTGGTGCATGTGGTGGTGCAGGTGGTGGTGCAGGTGGTGGTGCAGGTGGTGCATGTGGTGGTGCAGGTGGTGGTGCAGGTGGTGGTGCAGGTGGTGCAGGTGGTGGTGCAGGTGGTGCATGTGGTGGTGCAGGTGGTGGTGTAGGTGGTGCAGGTGGTGGTGCAGGTGGTGCATGTGGTGGTGCAGGTGGTGGTGTAGGTGGTGCAGGTGGTGGTGCAGGTGGTGCAGGTGGTGGTGCAGGTGGTGGTGCAGGTGGTGGTGCAGGTGGTGGTGCAGGTGGTGGTGTAGGTGGTGCAGGTGGTGGTACATGTGGTGGTACATGTGGTGGTGCAGGTGGTGCAGGTGGTGGTGCAGGTGGTGGTGCAGGTGGTGGTGTAGGTGGTGCAGGTGGTGGTACATGTGGTGGTACATGTGGTGGTACATGTGGTGGTACATGTGGTGGTGCAGGCGAGGTGGCGCTACCCGCGTGTGGGGATGGGGATGTGCAGCAGGGTGCGGTAGCGCTGCAGCTCCTGGTGCAGCGCCTGGAAGTGTTTGTAGCGTCGGCGGATGGTCCACGCGAAGTCCCCGTGCGCCAGCTCCACCGTGAACATGCACGAGCCCTTCTCCTGCACCCGCAGCGATCGATACGCGGCGATCAATGCACGGGTAGCAATACACTCGAGGATCAATACGCGACTGTCACCGTTCGGTTGATAAACGCTCGCTCAATGATCAATACTCGGATGCCAATTATCTGAGATCAATACTCGCTCGGATATCAATACTAGAATATCAATACGCGATCATCATGACTCGGTGATCAATACTCGGTGATCAATACTCGGTGATCAATACTCGATCAGCAATACATCAAATTCACGCACCGCAGACGCGTTCACCCCCCGCGTGCATCACGCCCCCCCGCGTGACGTCACAGACTCCGCCCCCCGCGTGACGTCACAGACTCCGCCCCCCCCGCGTGACGTCACAGACTCCGCCCCCCCTGCGTGACGTCACAGGCCCCTCACCGTGTGCGACGAGCCGAGGCGCTCCACGTGGGTGACGCGCACCCTGAAGCCGCGTCCCGCGTGACGTCACAGACTCCGCCCCCCCCGCGTGACGTCACAGACTCCGCCCCCCCCGCGTGACGTCACAGGCCCCTCACCGTGTGCGACGAGCCGAGGCGCTCCACGTGGGTGACGCGCACCCTGAAGCCGCGTCCCGCGTGACGTCACAGACTCCGCCCCCCCCCGCGTGACGTCACAGACTCCGCCCCCCGCGTGACGTCACAGACTCCGCCCCCCCGCGTGACGTCACAGGCCCCTCACCGTGTGCGACGAGCCGAGGCGCTCCACGTGGGTGACGTGCACCCTGAAGCCGCGTTCCGCGTGACGTCACAGACTCCGCCCCCCGCGTGACGTCACAGACTCCGCCCCCCGCGTGACGTCACAGACTCCGCCCCCCCGCGTGACGTCACAGGCCCCTCACCGTGTGCGACGAGCCGAGGCGCTCCACGTGGGTGACGCGCACCCTGAAGCCGCGCCCCGGCAGGAAGACATCGCGCTCCGCGCTGGGCCGCTGGATGCCGGCGAAGGGGATGTCCGCCCCCGTGGCCGCCTCCCCTGATCACACACAACACGCACACACGCAACACGCACACACGCAACACGCACACACGCACACACGCAACACGCACACACGCAACACGCACACACGCAACACGCACACACGCAACACGCACACACGCAACACGCACACACGCAACACGCACACACGCAACACGCACACACGCAACACGCACACACGCAACACGCACACACGCAACACGCGCACACGCAACACGCGCACGCGCAACACGCACACACGCAACACGCACACGCGCAACACGCACACGCGCAACACGCACACACGCAACACGCGCACACGCAACACGCGCACACGCAACACGCACACACACAACACGCACACACACAACACGCACACACGCAACACGCACACACGCAACACGCACACACGCAACACGCAACACGCACACACGCAACACGCACACACGCAACACGCACACACACACACACAGCACGCACACACGCAACACGCACACACGCAACACGCACACACGCAACACGCACACACGCAACACGCACACACGCAACACGCACACATGCAACACGCGCACACGCAACACGCACACACACAACACACGCACACACAACACGCACACGCGCAACACGCACACACGCAACACGCACACACGCAACACGCACACACGCAACACGCACACGCACAACACGCACACACGCAACACGCACACGGTGAGTGTGTGGGTGAGTGTGAGGGTGAGGGTGAGTGTGTGGGTGAGTGTGAGGGTGAGTGTGGGTGAGTGGGGGGGGGTCTGGGTGGGTGAGTGAGGGTGAGTGTGAGTGAGGGTGAGTGTGGGTGAGGTCTCACTCCGAATCAGTCGAGCGGCAATATCTTTTCATCGGTTGCGTAACGCTTTGTGGAAGCTACCTGGTCTGTCGCTCCGCACGAAGCTTCAGGTCTTCTCGGCCACAGTCATTCCCTCCCTTTTCTATGCTTGCGAAACGTGGACCCCCCTAATGGAGCATCTTCGCCGGTTGGAAACATTTAGTCTGGCCTGCCTACGATCCATCCTGGGTTTAACCAGGCTGGATTGTGCGAGCTCACAAATCCTTGAAAGATCTGAGCAAAGTCCCATTGGTGAGCTCCTCCGGCAGGCAAGGCTGCGTTGGCTGGGTCATGTAGCCCGCATGCCCAGCCACCGCATGCCTAAACAGCTTTTGTTCGGCCGGATCGAGGGGGCTAAACGGGCGCGGCACGGGCTAGAGAAGAGATGGAGTGATGTGGTACAGAACGTGGAGCTGAGTGGACTTGCCGATGACTGGTACCAGCGGTGTCAAGATCGGCCTCAGTGGAGGAGGCTCGTGAAGGACGCTACTGGGCAGTTGGAGGCAGTCGCCCTCCAACAACAACGGAGGGCGGAGGAGCGACGCTCACAACAACGAGCGGAGCGCCGGGTGGCTAAAGCACAGCAAGTTGGTACAGTAGGGGGCACAGGTGGTGCATCAGCCACTCATCTCGGTCATCTCGGTCAGTCGACCCGTGGCACCTGCTGGGTCTGCCCCGTGACCTCCTGCCAGCGGGCGTTCGACACTTCAGGTGGCCTCAAGGTGCACTTGGCCTGGCACAAGCGTCGTGGTGACGTCACCGCCACTTAGTGGCGAATGGCGATTGTTGTGTGAGTGAGTGAGGGTGAGGGTGAGTGTGAGCGAGTGAGTGTGAGGGTGTGGGTGAGTGAGGGTGAGTGAGGGTGAGTGTGAGGGTGTGGGTGAGTGTTAGGGTGAGTGTGAGTGAGTGAGTGTGAGTGAGTGAGTGTGAGGGTGAGTGTGTGTGTGAGTGAGTGTGAGGGTGAGCTTGTGGGTGAGTGTGGGTGAGTGGTAGGGTGAGTGTGAGCGAGTGAGTGTGAGGGTGTGGGTGAGTGAGGGTGAGTGAGGGTGAGTGTGAGGGTGTGGGTGAGTGTTAGGGTGAGTGTGAGTGAGTGAGTGTGAGTGAGTGAGTGTGAGGGTGAGTGTGTGTGTGAGTGAGTGTGAGGGTGAGCTTGTGGGTGAGTGTGGGTGAGTGGTAGGGTGAAGTGTGAGCGAGTGAGTGTGAGGGTGTGGGTGAGTGAGGGTGAGTGAGGGTGAGTGTGAGGGTGTGGGTGAGTGTTAGGGTGAGTGTGAGTGAGTGAGTGTGAGGGTGAGTGTGTGTGTGAGTGAGTGTGAGGGTGAGCTTGTGGGTGAGTGTGGGTGAGTGTGGGTACCGATCTGGCTGCTGTCATCGTCAGTCTGGACCACGTGATCCAGGACGAGCTGCTCACAGCTGAGCGTGAGACTCGAGTCGTCCCCACCTCCACCTCCTCCACCTCCTCCACCTCCTCCACCTCCTCCACCACCACCACCTCCTCCAGCAGGCCGAGCCCGCGACACCCGGGCCTGTGCCAACCTGGCACGGGACAGCCAGCGAGTTCCACCTCGTCATCAACTACGTCATCAACTACGTCATCGTCATCAACTACGTCACACCTCGTCATCAACTACGTCACACCTCGTCATCAACTCGTCATCAACTACGTCACACCTCGTCATCAACTACGTCACACCTCGTCATCAACTACGTCACACCTAGTCATCAACTCGTCATCAACTACGTCACACCTCGTCATCAACTACGTCACACCTCGTCATCAACTACGTCACACCTCGTCATCAACTCGTCATCAACTACGTCACACCTCGTCATCAACTACGTCACACCTCGTCATCAACTCGTCATCAACTACGTCACACCTCGTCATCAACTACGTCACACCTCGTCATCAACTACGCCACACCTCGTCATCAACTCGTCATCAACTACGTCACACCTCGTCATCAACTACGTCACACCTCGTCATCAACTACGTCACACCTCGTCATCAACTCGTCATCAACTACGTCACACCTCGTCATCAACTACGTCACACCTGGTTACCTGTGCTCTCGATTTGAAGGCATCCTCAGTCAGTGCTGAACCAGCTCCAGGCGGCAGTGAATCCTACAAAGCAGAAGAGAGACTCACTACACACCACTCACTACACACCACTCACTACACACCACTCACTACACACCACTCACTACACACTACACACCACTCACTACACACCACTCACTACACACCACTCACCACACACCACTCACTACACACCACTCACTACACGCCACTCACTACACGCCACTCACTACACACCACTCACTACACACCACTCACTACACGCCACTCACTACACACCACTCACTACACACCACTCACTACACACCCCAGTGACTCACTACACACCACTCACTACACACCACTCACTACACACCACTCACTACACGCCACTCACTACACACCACTCACTACACACCACTCACTACACGCCACTCACTACACACCACTCACTACACACCACTCACTACACACCCCAGTGACTCACTACACACCACTCACTACACACCACTCACTACACACCACTCACTACACACCACTCACTACACACCACTCACTACACACCACTCACTACACACCACTCACTACACACCACTCACTACACACCACTCACTACACGCCACTCACTACACACCACTCACTACACACCACTCACTACACACCACTCACTACACACCACTCACTCACTACACACCACTCACTACACACCACTCACTACACACCACTCACTACACGCCACTCACTACACGCCACTCACTACACACCACTCACTACACACCACTCACTCACTACACACCCCAGTGACTCACTACACACCACTCACTACACACCACTCACTACACACCACTCACTACACACCACTCACTACACACTACACACCACTCACTACACACCACTCACTACACACCACTCACTACACTACACCACCACTCACTCACTACACACCACTCACTACACACCACTCACTACACACCACTCACTACACACCACTCACTACACACCACTCACTCACTACACACCACTCACTACACGCCACTCACTACACGCCACTCACTACACACCACTCACTACACGCCACTCACTACACGCCACTCACTACACACCACTCACTACACACCACTCACTCACTACACACCACTCACTACACTACACACCACTCACTCACTACACACCACTCACTACACACCACTCACTACACACCACTCACTACACACCACTCACTACACACCACTCACTCACTACACACCACTCACTACACGCCACTCACTACACGCCACTCACTACACACCACTCACTACACGCCACTCACTACACGCCACTCACTACACACCACTCACTACACACCACTCACTCACTACACACCACTCACTACACACCACTCACTACACGCCACTCACTACACACCACTCACTACACACTACACACCACTCACTACACACCACTCACTACACACCACTCACTACACACTACACACCACTCACTACACACCACTCACTACACGCCACTCACTACACACTACACACCACTCACTACACACCACTCACTACACACCACTCACTACACACTACACGCCACTCACTACACACCACTCACTACACACCACTCACTACACACCACTCACTACACACCACTCACTACACTACACACCACTCACTCACTACACACCATTCACTACACGCCACTCACTACACACCACTCACTACACGCCACTCACTACACACCACTCACTACACACCACTCACTACACACCACTCACTACACACCACTCACTACACACCACTCACTACACACCACTCACTACACACCACTCACTACACACCACTCACTACACACCACTCACTACACGCCACTCACTACACACCACTCACTACACACTACACACCACTCACTACACACCACTCACTACACACCACTCACCACACACCACTCACCACACCCCACTCACCACTCACCACACAGGGTTTCGCTACACACCCCTCACTACACACCACTCACCACCCCACTCGCCACTCACCACACACCACAGAGGGGTTCGCTACACACCACTCACCACTCACCACACACCACTCACCACACACCACTAACCACACACCACTCACCACTCACCACACACCACTAACCACACACCACTCACCACTCACCACTCACCACACACCACTCACCACACACCACTAACCACACACCACTCACCACTCGCCACACACCACTCGCCACTCACCACTCGCCACTCACCACTAACCACACACCACTAACCACACACCACTCGCCACTCACCACACGCCACTCACCACTCACCACACACCACTCACTACACACCACTCACTACACACCACTCACTACACGCCACTCACTACACGCCACTCACTACACACCACTCACTACACACCACTCACTACACACCACTCACTACACGCCACTCACTACACGCCACTCACTACACGCCACTCACTACACGCCACTCACTACACGCCACTCACTACACACCACTCACTACACACCACTCACTACACACCACTCACTACACACCACTCACTACACACCACTCACTACACACCACTCACTACACACCACTCACTACACACCACTCACTACACACCACTCACTACACACCACTCACTACACACCACTCACTACACGCCACTCACTACACACCACTCACTACACACCACTCACTACACGCCACTCACTACACGCCACTCACTACACACCACTCACTACACACCACTCACTACACACCACTCACTACACACCACTCACTACACACCACTCACTACACACCACTCACTACACACCACTCACTACACACCACTCACTACACACCACTCACTACACACCACTCACTACACACCACTCACTACACACCACTCACTCACTACACACCCCAGTGACTCACTACACACCACTCACCACACACCACTCACCACACCCCACTCACCACTCACCACACAGGGTTTCGCTACACACCCTCACTACACACCACTCACCACCCCACTCGCCACTCACCACACACCACAGAGGGGTTCGCTACACACCACTCACCACTCACCACACACCACTCACCACACACCACTAACCACACACCACTAACCACACACCACTCGCCACTCACCACACACCACTCACCACACACCACACACCACTCACCACACACCACTAACCACACACCACTAACCACACACCACTCGCCACTCACCACACACCACTCACCACTCACCACACACCACACACCACTCACCACTCACCACACACCACTCACCACACACCACTCACCACTCACCACACACCACACACCACTCACCACTCACCACACACCACTCACCACACACCACTAACCACACACCACACACCACTCACCACACACCACTCACCACTCACCACACACCACTCACCACTCACCACACACCACTAACCACACACCACTCACCACACACCACACACCACTCACCACACACCACTCACCACTCACCACACACTACACACCACACACCACACACCACTCACCACACACCACTCACCACTTACCACTCACCACACCCCACTCACCACTCACCACACACCACTAACCACACGCCACTCGCCACTCACCACACACCACACACCACACACCACTCACCACACACCACACACCACTCACCACACACCACTAACCACACACCACACACCACTCACCACACACCACACACCACACACCACTCACCACTCACCACACACTACACACCACACACCACACACCACTCACCACTCACCACTCACCACACACCACACACCACTCACCACACCCCACTCACCACTCACCACACGCCACTCGCCACTCACCACACACCACTCACCACACACCACACACCACTCACCACACACCACTAACCACACACCACTCGCCACTCACCACTCACCACTCACCACACACCTCTCACCACACACCACACACCACTCACCACACACCACTCACCACACACCACTAACCACACGCCACTCGCCACTCACCACACACCACTCACCACTCACCACACACCACTCACCACACACCACTCACCACTCACCACACACCACTCACCACTCACCACTCACCACACACCACTCACCACACACCACTAACCACACACCACTCACCACTCACCACACACCACTCACCACTCACCACACACCACTAACCACACGCCACTCGCCACTCGCCACTCACCACACACCACTCACCACACACCACACACCACTCACCACACACCACTCACCACACACCACTCACCACACACCACTCACCACACACCACACACCACTCGCCACTCACCACTCACCACACACCACACACCACACACCACACACCACTCACCACACACCACACACCACTCACCACACAACACTCACCACACACCACACACCACTCACCACTCACCACACACCACTCACCACACACCACTCACCACACACCACTCACCACACACCACTCACCACTCATCACACACCACTCACCACACACCACACACCACTCACCACACACCACACACCACACACCACTCACCACACACCACACACCACTCACCACACACCACTCACCACACACCACTCACCACTCACCACACACCACACACCACACACCACTCACCACACACCACTCACCACACACCACACACCACACACCACACACCACTCACCACACACCACTCACCACACACCACTCACTACACACCACACACCACTCACTACACACCACACACCACTCACTACACACCACACACCACTCACCACACACCACACACCACTCACCACACACCACACACCACTCACTACACACCACTCACCACACACCACTCACCACACACCACACACCACTCACTACACACCACACACCACTCACCACACACCACACACCACTCACCACACACCACACACCACTCACCACACACCACTCACCACACACCACACACCACTCACTACACACCACACACCACTCACCACTCACCACACACCACTCACCACTCACCACACACCACACACCACTCACCACTCACCACACACCACTCACTACACACCACTCACCACACACCACTCACCACACACCACACACCACTCACCACACACCACACACCACACACCACTCACCACACACCACACACCACTCACCACACACCACACACCACACACCACACACCACTCACCACACACCACACACCACTCACCACACACCACTCACCACACACCACTCACCACTCACCACACACCACTCACCACACACCACACACCACTCACCACACACCACACACCACTCACTACACACCACACACCACTCACTACACACCACACACCACTCACCACACACCACAGAGGGGTTCGCTACACAGCAGCGTGTCTCCCCCCGTGGCTCACGGCGCGGTCACCATCATCGATCTCTCCCCACGTGGTTTGCCGCACGAGGGGGAGGGGCTCTGGGGGTCTGGGTGGGTGGGGGGGGGGTCTGGGTGGGTGGGTGGATTGGGGTCTGGGTGGGTGGGTGAGTGGATGGGGGTCTGGGTGGGTGGGTGGGGGTCTGGGTGGGTGGGTGGGGGTCTGGGTGGGTGGGTGGGGGTCTGGGTGGGTGGGTGGGTGGATGGGGGTCTGGGTGGGTGAGTGGATGGGGGTCTGGGTGGGTGGGTGAGTGGATGGGGGTCTGGGTGGGTGGGTGGGGGTCTGGGTGGGTGGGTGGGTGGGTGGGGGTCTGGGTGGGTGGGTGGGGGTCTGGGTGGGTGGGTGGATGGGGGTCTGGGTGGGTGAGTGGATGGGGGTCTGGGTGGGTGGGTGAGTGGATGGGGGTCTGGGTGGGTGGGTGGGGGTCTGGGTGGGTGGGTGGGGGTCTGGGTGGGTGGGTGGGTGGATGGGGGTCTGGGTGGGTGGGTGGATGGGGGTCTGGGTGGGTGGGTGGATGGGGGTCTGGGTGGGTGAGTGGATGGGGGTCTGGGTGGGTGGGTGAGTGGATGGGGGTCTGGGTGGGTGGGTGGGGGTCTGGGTGGGTGGGTGGGGGTCTGGGTGGGTGGGTGGGGGTCTGGGTGGGTGGGTGGATGGGGGTCTGGGTGGGTGAGTGGATGGGGGTCTGGGTGGGTGGGTGAGTGGATGGGGGTCTGGGTGGGTGGGTGGGGGTCTGGGTGGGTGGGTGGATGGGGGTCTGGGTGGGTGGGTGGATGGGGGTCTGGGTGGGTGGGTGGATGGGGGTCTGGGTGGGCGGGTGGGTGGGGGTCTGGGTGGGCGGGTGGGTGGGGGTCTGGGTGGGCGGGTGGGTGGGGGTCTGGTGGGGGTCTGGGTGGGTGGGTGGATGGGGGTCTGGGTGGGCGGGTGGGGGTCTGGGTGGGCGGGTGGGTGGGGGTCTGGTGGGGGTCTGGGTGGGTGGGTGGATGGGGGTCTGGGTGGGTGAGTGGGTGGGGGTCTGGGTGGGTGGGTGAGTGGATGGGGGTCTGGGTGGGTGGATGGGGGTCTGGGTGGGTGGGTGGATGGGGGTCTGGGTGGGTGGGTGGATGGGGGTCTGGGTGGGCGGGTGGGTGGGGGTCTGGGTGGGTGGGTGGGGGTCTGGTGGGGGTCTGGGTGGGTGGGTGGATGGGGGTCTGAGTGGGTGGATGGGGGTCTGGGTGGGTGGGTGATGGGGGTCTGAGTGGGTGGATGGGGGTCTGGGTGGGTGGGTGAGTGGATGGGGGTCTGGTGGGGGTCTGGGTGGGTGGGTGGATGGGGGTCTGAGTGGGTGGGGGGGGGGTCTGGGTGGGTGGGTGAGTGGGTGGGGGTCTGGTGGGGGTCTGGGTGGGTGGGTGGATGGGGGTCTGAGTGGGTGGGGGGGGGTCTGGGTGGGTGGGTGAGTGAGTGGGGGTCTGGTGGGGGTCTGAGTGGGTGGGGGGGGGGGGTCTGGGTGGGTGGGTGAGTGGGTGGGGGTCTGGTGGGGGTCTGGGTGGGTGGGGGTGGGGGTGGTTGGCACAAGGCACGGCTCGCTAACAATGGCAGAGCGAGTCAATGATTTACCTCTCGCCCAGGTGGTACGGGCTGGCTCCGTCCCCCCGTGTTTGTCTACAGACTCGGGCGTCACCTAGGTCCACTCAGCCTCAAACGAGTCCCCGCTGCGATAATTACGGCGTGCAGTTAAGCATCGCCACCGGGGAGACAAAGGCGGCCGGGCGTGACGCCGGCCACTCTCCCAGCCAGCGCACCTCGCGTGGCGCTGCTGCTGCTGCTGCTACTCGCCGCTCACTGCACTTGCCTCAGCAGCCCGGTGGAGGCTACAGGGGTGGTCTTTGTCTTTGCTTTTTGCCCTCCTTCCGTCAAGTTCAGAGTTCAATCCCCAGCCCCTGGTGCCCAGAGCGCGGCTTCCACGGCGTGGGGGGAGGGGGGAGGGGGGAGGGGGGGAGGGGGGAATGGGGGGAGGGTGGAGGGGGGTGGGGGGAGAGGGGTGTGGGGAGGGGGGAGGGGGGATGGGGGATGGGGGGCGGGGGGATGGGGGGAGGGTGGAGGGGGGTGGGGGGAGAGGGGTGTGGGGAGGGGGGATGGGGGATGGGGGGCGGGGGGATGGGGGGAGGGTGGAGGGGGGTGGGGGGAGAGGGGTGTGGGGAGGGGGGAGGGGGGATGGGGGATGGGGGATGGAAGAGGGGAGGTGGGGGGAGGGGGGTGGGGAGAGGGGGAGGGGGGATGGGGGATGGGGGGCGGAGGGATGGGGGGAGGGGGGATGGAAGAGGGGGGGGTGGGGGGAGGGGGGTGGGGAGAGGGGGAGGGGGGATGGGGGGAGGGGGGAGGGGGGGAGGGGGAATGGGGGATGGGGGGATGGAGGAGGGGGTCCCCCAAGGATTATAAATCGAGGGATCTGCGGTCACTTTGTGAAACGAGTGGACCGTCTGCGAGTGAATCAGACAGCAAAGCGCTTCATGGCTCATCGGATTCCTCCTGCGACATCAACACAACATCGTGGTCTCGGTGGCGATTTGGGGCCCAGGGCCCCGGAACCGTCCATTAGGGACCCAGGGCGG
>NC_136341.1:3384714-3542214 GCF_964198595.1 Lampetra fluviatilis | reverse complement strand
CACACACCTGTACACACACAGACACACTCACCTACACACACACTCACCTGTACACACACACTCACCTGTACACACACACACACCTGTGAACACACACACACACTCACCTGTACACACACACACTCACCTGTACACACACACACGCACACCTGTGAACACACTCACCCCTGCACTCACTATAAACACACCTCTACATATACTCACCTACTACACACCTGTACAACTCCACATACACACACCTGTATACACACCAGTATAACACATACATTCACCTGTACAACCGTACACTCACCTCCACACACACACCTATACTGCCATACGTACACCTGCTACACACACACACACCTATAGACCCGTACACACACACCTATAGACCCGTACACTCACCTGTACACACACACACCTATAGAATTACACACACCTGTACACACACCTATAGAACCATACACACACCTGTACAGCCACTCATCTCTACATACACCTATAGAACCACACACACACCTGTACACAAATCTATAGAACCATACACACACCTGTACAGCCACTCACCTCTACACACACCTATAAAACCACACACACACCTATAGAACCACACACACACCTATAGAACTACACACACCTATAAAACCACACACACACACCTATAGAACCACACACACACCTGTACAGCCACTCACCTCTACACACACCTATAAAACCACACACACACCTATAGAACCACACACACACCTATAGAACCACACACACACCTATAGAACCACACATACCTATAGAACCACACACAAACCTATAGAAACATACACACACCTGTACAACCACTCACCTGTACAGCCACTCACCTCTACACACACCTATAGAACCACACACATACCTGTACACAAACCTATAGAACCATACACACACCTGTACAGCCACTCACCTGTACAGCCACTCACCTCTACACACACCTATAGAACCACACACACACCTATAGAACCACACACTCACCTCCACACACACCTATAGAACCACACACACACCTGCCCACACACCTGTACAGCCACTCACCTGTACAGCCGTACGCTCGCCTGAACTGCTATGGCCAGGCGTGGACTCTAACCCGCACTTACACACGCGGGGACACTTGCCCACGTGAGCACGCACACACACACGCACACACGCACGCACGCGCACACACGCACACACACATCACCTGCACGCCGCGCCTGCTGCGTGTGTGACGCAGCTAAGCCACCGTATCTCGACCCCCACTCCACCCCGTGTCAGGAGGGTGCGAGAGTTGACGGGGCGTTGCGAGAGATAAACAGCAATTAGTGAGCAGCGAGTGTTCATCAGCATGATCTCATTCACACGCCCACTCACTCAAACACTCACTCACACACACACTCACTCACACACTCACACATCCACTCACTCATTCACACGCCCACTCACTCAAACACTCACTCACACACACACTCACTCACACACTCACCCACCCACTCACTCATTCACACGCTCACTCACTCACCCACTCACCCACACACACACTCACTCACACACTCACACATCCACTCACTCATTCACACGCTCACTCACTCACCCACTCACCCACACACACACTCACTCACACACTCACACATCCACTCACTCATTCACACGCTCACTCACTCACCCACTCACCCACACACACACTCACTCACACACTCACACACCCACTCACTCATTCACACGCTCACTCACTCACCCACTCACCCACACACACACTCACTCACCCACTCACCCACCCACTCACTCATTCACACGCTCACTCACTCAAACACACATCCACTCACACACTCACACATCCACTCACTCACTCACACACGCACTCACTCATTCACACGCTCACTCATTCACACGCTCACTCATTCACACGCTCACTCACTCAAACACACATCCACTCACACATCCACTCACACACTCACTCACACACCCACTCACACACACACCCACTCACTCACACACACACAAACACACTCTCACACACTCACTAAAACACTCACTCAAACACTTACTCACTCACACACTCACTCACACACTCAAACACACACTCACACAAACACTCACTCAAACACTCACTCACACACACACTCACACACACACTCACTCACACACCCACTCACTCAAACACTTACTCACTCAAACACTCATTCACACATCCACTCACTCACACACTCACACAAACACTCACTCAAACACTCACACACTCACTCAAACACTCACTAAAACACTCACTCACACACACACTCACTCACACACACACTTACCACACATCCACTCACTCACACATCCACTCACTCACACACTCACACACTCACTCACACATCCACTCACTCAAACACCCACTCACACACCCACTCACACTCTCACTCACACACTCATTCGCTCTCTCATTCACACACTCACTCGCTCACTCACTCGCTCACTCACACACTCACTCACTCACACATCCACTCACTCGCACACTCGCACACTCGCACACTCGCACACTCACACATCCACTCGCTCACTCACACACACACTCACACACTTACTCACACTCTCACTTGCTCACACACTCACACACTCACTCACTCACACACTTACTCACACTCTCACACACTCACTCACACACTCACCCACCCACTCACACTCAATCGCTCACTCACTCACGCACACACTCACACACTCACTCACTAACTCATCCACTCGCTCGCTCACTCACTCATCCATTCGCCTACCCACTCGCTCACTCGCTCACTCATCCATTCGCTCACTTAGCCACTCACACACACACAACACACCCACTCACCCACCAACCCACTCACCCACCCACTCACACACACAACACTTCCGCTCACCCACCCACGTGGACTTGGGCGTGCGTGTTCGTTAAAAGCACTTGCCCCAACAGCCTGCTAGAGGCTACACGGCGGACCTTTGTCTTCGTTACGTCCTGACACAGACTGATACGGTGGTGGCATTCACTCGCCACTCACCAACTCACCTCACTCACTCACCACCTCACCACTCACCCACCCACCCACTCGCCACTCACCCACCCACTCACCACCTCACCACTCACCCACCCACCCACCCACTCACCCACCCAATCACTCACCCACCTCACCCACCCACTCGCCACTCACCACCTCACCCACCCATCCGTCACTCACCACCTCACACACCCACCCACCCACCCACTCACCACCTCACCACTCACCCACCCACCCACTCACCCACCCACTCACCCACCCAATCACTCACCCACCTCACTCACCCACCTCACCCACCCACTCGCCACTCACCCACCCACCCACTCGCCACTCACCACCTCACCCACCCATCCGCCACTCACCACCTCACACACCCACCCACCCACCCAATCACCCACCCACTCACTCACCCACCTCACTCACCCACCTCACCCACCCACTCGCCACTCACCCACCCACTCGCCACTCACCACCTCACCCACCCGCCACTCACCACCTCACCCACCCACCCACTCACCCACCCATCCACCCACTCACCCACCCATCCACTCACCCACTCGCCACTCACCCACTCGCCACTCACCCACTCGCCACCTTACTCACCACCTTACTCACCCACCCACCCACTCACCTCACCCACCCACTCACCCACCCACCCACCCACTCACCACCTCACCCACCCACCCACTCACCACCTCACCCACCCACCCACTCACCACCTCACTCACCCACCCACCGACTCACCCACCCACCGACTCACCCACCCACCGACTCACTCACCCACCGACCCACTCACTCACCCACCCACCCACTTTGTCAACTGTGGGGAGCGGTGGCGCAGTGGTTAGCGCAGTGCACAGGAAGTCGTAGGTTCGATCCCTACCCTGACGACGCCTGCTGCTGTGTATTTGCAGTCTGCGTGTCTCTCTCATCATCATCATCATAGAAGGGACTTGTTTAGAATTAAGTCTAGAGAATTTAATCATTTGGCTAGTTTTGTTTGATTAAACACATCAGCTGATTATTGTGTTATAGTATCGATTATATTCCAATAATGCATAGATACACTATTGCTTATATCCATGTGCCTTAGAGATTCCGAAATGTAAGACCATTCACTCCTGTTGTGTTGTATTCTCTCTATTCATAATCATTCGCTAGTTTCGTGTATGAATTGATTCGCTTTAACCGACTTTGTGATGTGTTATTTTAACTGCGTTTAGTATTACCTTCGAACCTTTGCACCGTTTGAGGAACGCCACTGACGATATTAACTTCATCCGCTTGATGGAGCTTCTCCAATTTTCTAGTTTTGAGAAAAGTATCCTCCCCATAGAGGCTGGTCAAGTTAACACGTGGCAGGCTTTCGCGACCAATATTATTCATAATAAAGGTGTTTGGGTCAGATCGCGTTATTTATAAATGTGTCGTAACCCTCCAGCACCCGACACGGCCAAACAGTAACCAATGGATTCTAGATTTGAAGCTTTCGTGACTGCAAGGATTCAAATTCTTAGGTTTTTTTCGGTAAAGTCACCGTGTAGGTAAAAATTTCAAATTTATAAAAGTAAAATTAAAATAAAATAAAAATCACGACGTTTCGGAGGCAACACAGGTGGAACCGTCACAGCACGATTGCTGTTACTTATAACAGTGTAGTAACGCTCACGACTCGTTCACACCGGAGTTGGAGGCACACTGGTTTATTTAACACCAACGTTGTGACATACACATTTGAGGGGGTATCGGCCCCCTCACCCGTCTATCTGAGGACACACCTCTCTAGCTAACCCTAGCCTGCCTCTGAGTCCTCCACTAATGGGCTAGGGGAGGCTATCTTGGCCCGACACTGGTCAGTCGGGCCCGGTACCCAGAGTCCAGACCAGCACTGGCTCTGGCTCTGGTACCACGCCACTGGCTCGAGCCTGCGCGGTCCTGATAAGGACGGCGTACCAGGGGGAGTCCAGGGCTCTATCTCAGACGACTTCCGCCTCCTCTTCTTTAGCTAAACATCACTCCCGAGCCCTTCGATACAATCCCCTTTTATACCCAACCCCTCCCTGAGGGGTGGGGCCCCGGGGGATCATAACGACCGAATCGACCCCCCAGGGTGTCTGGCGCGGACGTCGCAGAGGGCACCTGCTTGTGCACACATGTAGCCCCGCCTACTGTGTTTGTTTACCATAGGCTGCCATGCATAACGGGCTCTCTCTCTAACACCCCTACATCACTCCCCCCCGCATAGCATGCAGCCGTCCCGGCTGCCAACATACAAAAATTTGACAATAAAGGTGCCTTCACCCCCTGACCGCGCGTGTGCCTCACTATTTTTGAACAATAACAGGAACCAGAACAAGAACGCAACAACAAGATGAGAAACAACCCGACGCACCCCCCCGAATAAATACGAATTCCGTAAAAAAAACAGCTTATATACAACCAGCAGGGAACCCACCCCGCACACACAACAAACGGTGAACCCAGCATATGTACATCCGAGGAGCGGGAAACACACCATCCACACAACACCCAATAAACACAACAGCTATGTACACATTTTCCGGCCTCACAACAGTTTGCGCATTTTAGCGCGCGTCCTTGCAGCGGGCCCCTCACACGGGGTAACCCCGCGTGGCGGACAATCAGGTGGTGACTGTCCGTCTTGAGGTGAGCATTCCTCTGACTCCGCGTGACCCTCGGCATCCGCAGGAGGGGTGATCGGGCGTGAGCCCGTCACTCCTGATGCTCCTGAAGGTGGCACAGCCGGCAAGGCATTAGGTGAGAGCGACGGAGACGGACCCAGCAAGTCGGCCGACCCCCCACATGTTTGGCCACGCGCGTGTGAAGTGGGGTTGTGAACCGCAGCGAAGGGTTTTAATCTGGAGGGGTGCACGAACCATCGCCGCTTCCCCCACTTGATGCGCACGCACTGCGGACGTAACACCTCCACCACTTCCACAGGGCCCCGCCACGGCCGCACAAGTTTAGAGGAGGTTGCCAGTGGCACCTGGGGGCAGTGCAACCATGCCTTGTCCCCCGGCTTCCACTGCAGCATGTGCGCTCGACTCAATCTGAGGCGCTCATTTGCCTTCTGACGGAGGTCAGAGTTTTGCATTGCAGCATCCCGTGCCTCGGTCAATTTGTCCAGATTAAATTTAACGTGGTCAGCCAGATTAGTTTTTCCCTGCGGCACGGGGATCCGCAACTGGGCACGAACAGGCGGGTCTGGTTCTCGGCCGTACATAAGGTAAAAGGGAGAAAACCCCGTAGCCGCATGGGGTGCCATCCGGTACGCCGCCAAGACCCCCTGAATTTGTAGGTCCCAATCCGTTTGCGAGTCCGAAACTTGTTGTGATAACATGGACGAGATGGTGCGATGCAAACGTTCGACCATCCCGTCAGTTTGTGGGTGATATGGGGAGGTCCGAATTTTCTTTGTGCCCAGGAGATCGCAGACTTGTCTGAGTAGTTTACCGGAAAAATTTCTGCCCTGGTCGGTCAGCAGCCTCTCCGGAGCACCTTTGTCCAGGACATAACCCTGAACAAAGGCCTCCACGATGGCTGCTGCCGACTGGTTGGCCAAAGGCCAGGCCATAGGCCAACGTGTAAAATACTCGACACCCGTCAACAAATATCTATTCCCTCTGGGGGTGGCGGGGAATGGTCCCAAAATGTCCAGAGCGACCAGCTCGTTTATCCTGGACACTTTGATCGATTGCAAGGGCGGGTTAGACTCCCGTGCCGGCGGTTTGCGTTGTGCACATTGAGGGCACGATCCCAACAAATCCCCCACATCCCTCGTCATGCCAGGCCAGTAAAAATCAAGTTGCAGCAAGGCGAGAGTCTTTTGGGTCCCCAGGTGTAGGAGGCGCTCATGAGCGGCCCATACCACCCTACCCCGCAACCCAGTAGGGACAACCAGCCGATGTCGACGTGACTTCCCGTCCCAATGCATTAGCAGACCTTGGCACATTTCCCATGCGTCGGAACCACCACTTTTTCCCCCCGCCGCACCGCCAACGCGACGTCGCCACCCGAGGAGGGAGACATCCTCCATCTGGAGGCGCCCCCATTCAATGACGGGCAACCCCAACAGGGAATCTTTGCCCTGCTGTTCGATCGAATTAGGAACCATTGCATCGTCGTCGTTGGCGGCCGCCAAGACAGGTACCGATGTGTCCCCTGGAGGCCTGCAACGTCCAGACCCCAGGAGGCATGCACACTCGGAGGTGGTTGGCAAGCGTGACAGAGCGTCCGCGTTGGTGTGGCGAACGCCCTTACGGTATGTGGTTTGGAAATCGTAATCCTGGAGGACCTCCAACCATCGGGACAATTGTCCCGATGGCTGTTGAACCCTCAGGGCGTACTGCAGTGCCGCATGATCTGTGCGGACGGTGAAATGCCGACCGTACAGATATGGGCGATACTGTTGGACGAAATGGACAATTGCCAACAGTTCCCTACGGGTGACACAATACCGTTGCTCCGCTGGAGACAACACCCGACTGCCGTACGCAACCACATGTTCCACGCCGTCAACCACCTGGGAGAGCACGCCCCCAATACCCGTGTTGCTCGCATCGGTGTCGAGCAAGAACGGTTTTGAAAAATCAGGGTAAATCAGGGGAGGAGCGTTTACCAAAGCATCCCGAAGGGAGCAAAAAGCAGCCTCCTCCTCCTGACCCCAGCAAAACCGAACCCCTTTAGATGTTAAAGCATGTAGGGGTTTGGCGATAGTCGCAAAATTAGCGACGAAGCGTCTATAATACGACGCAAACCCAATAAAACTCCTAACCTCTCCCACTGAGGTGGGAGTCGGCCAGGAGCTTACACACTGCGTTTTGGCGGGATCGGTAGAAATACCTGAGCGCCCCACGATGTGCCCCAAATAACGCACCGACTCGCGTAACAAATGGCATTTTTGGGGCTTAAATTTCAAATTAGCAGCCCGCATCTTTAGGAAAACCGCCCGCAACCTCTGGAGATGTTCCTCAAAAGTTTTTCCAAAGACAATGACGTCATCCAAATAAATCAGGCACGACTCCCATTGCAATCCAGCCAAAACCAATTCCATCAACCGCTGGAAAGTTGCCGGCGCTGAGTGTAAGCCCATCGGCAACCGGTTGAATTGAAACAGGCCGTGCGGAGTACGGAAAGCAGTTTTAGGCTTTGAATCATCGTCCAGAGGAAGCTGCCAGAATCCCGAAAGTAAGTCCAATGTGGAGAAGAATCGCGCTCCCGCCAAGGCGTCAAGCGATTCGTCCATCCGTGGGAGCGGGTATGCGTCGGCAACCGTAATTTTATTAAGGCGCCGAAAGTCAACGCAAAACCGCAACGAACCGTCCTGCTTCTTAACCAGGACGATCGGCGCTCCCCAAGGGCTGTTGGAGGGAGAAATTATGTCGGCGGCTAGCATGTCATCAACAGCCGATTTGACATGGTCCTTTTCGGCGGGACTCAACCGAAAAGGATTTTGGCGTATTGGCGCGCTGTCACCCGTATCAATATGGTGACGCAGCAGATGAGTGCAGCCCAAATCGTATTTATCCCGACTGAAAACGTCGGAAAATTCCCTCAGTAGTGTCTTAAGACGTTGGCGCTCTAAATTTGACAGGTCCGTCGATCCCGCGCAAAGCGCCTCGAGCCACCCTTCATCGCTGTCTGAATGTGGTCGCGGTGCAGGGGCAGCGCCGACATGACTCGCGACGGGTTCCTCACAGGGCACCGGCGTTGCGTGAGCAAGCACGGTCCCCTGTGGGACCACCACCGTCTGCGAGCCCACATTGAGGACCGCGATGAAGGGTTCTCCATCCCCTCTCACTATGGTCTGGGCCGGGAGTAAATTAGGTCCACTGACCCCGGCCCTAGACGGTCCCAGCAAAACCCCTTGAGCCCCAATGCCCTTAGCGAAGGGCCGCCGAAGTCTCAAAGGAATTAACATTTGCGCCCCCGGAGGAACGCGCACCGTTCTATCTACGAACGCCGGCACCGTCGCGAACGCCGTCCGGCTCGTAACGGGGGATGGCAAAAACGCCATGCGTCGGCCCGATGGGAGCTCAATGCATCCCTGGTCGATTAATATCCTAATCGGCATTTTGGCCAGGAAATCCGTCCCCAGCAGGCACGGAACCGCCAGCGAGGAGGAAACAAAAATCGGCCCAGATAATTTAATATCCCCGACACAAATTTGGGCTCAAATTTGTCCGATGATGCCAAGTGAACCCCCGTTAGCAGCAAAGAATGGCACATTAACAGGCATCAAAGGACGGCTCTGGGCAGGGAGAATGTTATAAATCAACTCCGAAATAATGGTCGCCGATGCTCCTGTATCGACCAGGATGCGCACCTCGACCCCATCGATGTGACCCACAACGGCCGACGACCCCGATGACGCGGCTACAACCCGATGGGCCAACACGGACCACTGGCTGGGTTCAATGTGAGTACCCAGAGCGGTGCGTGTTGGTGCCATGGTACGCGATATTTGCCCCCCCTTCGCTGCGGTGTTCGAGTGTGTGACGGGCGTGTGCGTGGGCCAAACATGAGGGGTGCCGCGACTCGCCGGATTATGATGGTGGAGCTTGTGACGAGGGCCGGCGTCCCGTTGAGGTGTCGTTCCGCGCTGCCGAGGAGAGCGGCACCCCGAGGCGACGTGGCCCCGGATGCCGCAGTTATAACAGCGTGGAAGCGCTGGTGGCGACGATGGACGTTGTAGACGGCTTGAACCGGCCCGGTCCTCCCGCGCTCCCGCTCCGTGCTGCCGTTGATGGTTGATGGCGCAAACCTCTTCCGCCGGGAGGGTGGCCGCAGCGACGGCGCGCCCGCTCGCCGCCTTGCTGGCCTTCCGTCGTTGAGAGGACAGGTTTGCGTGGAGGAGACGGGCCGCTTGGAGGGAGCACATCTCTGCATCGTCCTGTGCGACAATGACGATGTCTAAGTCGTCCGCCAGCAAAAGTATCTTCTCTGTCACCATGGCGTCGACACCCTCGTCATCCATTCGTGGAAAGGCCTCCTTCGCCAGTGCCAGGAGGCTTGTGCGGTACGCCAGGGGCGACTCCTTCGTCCCCCGCTGGCGATCGTAAAAGAGTTGGCGACAGTCCGATGGTGGACCATATACCGCCGACAGCACCTGCATCGCCTTCCGCAGCGTGGAGCGCCTCTCCTTCGAAGCCGATGTTAGAGTGGCGAGGGCGTCGCTGTCGAGAAGTGCTGGCAGCGCGCGGAGAGCCTCGGCGTCTGTCCACTGTGCCATCTCCTGGTGAGCGAGGAAGCGCCGCTGGAAGCCGCCCCAGTCGCCATCCTCGCCCACAAATTCCTTGAGTGGAGGTAGCCGCTGATGTAAGGCAGCGGCTGCAGAGGAAGAACGCACTCCCTCGTCCGCCTCACTCAACTCAGCGTCGGCACGAACCAGCGATGGCATCGCCGGTCGCACCCGTGGTGACGCGGCAGGCACTGTACTCCCGCCGTTGGACGCGATGCTTAGAGCGGCCACGCCCTCAACAGCAGCTGCGGCGATGGCGGGAGTTTCAAAATGTTGCTCCGTTGAAATGGCGGGAAGGCGCTGTGGTCGTTGGCTGCTGTCGCCTCGTGGCGGTCCCGCAGCCCCCAGCCGCGTGATGTTGTCGAGCATGGCGGCTGCGGCGTACAGCAGCTCGGCCAGCTTCGCGTGCGCCTGCCTCAGCCCCTCCGTCGACGGCTCCCCTTCCTCCAGCTGCTGTGGCGTGGATGCACCCAGCCCCGGCTGCTCGATGGCGTCTTCAGCCATCTCGGGCCCTCCGACTGCAGCGGTGTCCTCCGCCCCTGGTACTCCGACTCGAGTCGTCCGGCGTGTATCCATGTTCGTACTTTGTTTCACTTCTGACGCCAGATGTAGTAACGCTCACGACTCGTTCACACCGGAGTTGGAGGCACACTGGTTTATTTAACACCAACGTTGTGACATACACATTTGAGGGGGTATCGGCCCCCTCACCCGTCTATCTGAGGACACACCTCTCTAGCTAACCCTAGCCTGCCTCTGAGTCCTCCACTAATGGGCTAGGGGAGGCTATCTTGGCCCGACACTGGTCAGTCGGGCCCGGTACCCAGAGTCCAGACCAGCACTGGCTCTGGCTCTGGTACCACGCCACTGGCTCGAGCCTGCGCGGTCCTGATAAGGACGGCGTACCAGGGGGAGTCCAGGGCTCTATCTCAGACGTCTTCCGCCTCCTCTTCTTTAGCTAAACATCACTCCCGAGCCCTTCGATACAATCCCCTTTTATACCCAACCCCTCCCTGAGGGGTGGGGCCCCGGGGGATCATAACGACCGAATCGACCCCCCAGGGTGTCTGGCGCGGACGTCGCAGAGGGCACCTGCTTGTGCACACATGTAGCCCCGCCTACTGTGTTTGTTTACCATAGGCTGCCATGCATAACGGGCTCTCTCTCTAACACCCCTACAACAGCAAAGACGGAAGCTTGTGTTGCCTCCGAAACGTCGTGATTTTTATTTTATTTTAATTTAACTTTTATTAATTTACATTTTTTACCGACGTGACTTTACCGAAAAAACCTAAGAACCACCTCACCCACCCACCCGCCACTCACCACCTCACCCACCCACCCACTCACCCACCCATCCACCCACTCACCCACCCATCCACTCACCCAATCGCCACTCACCCACTCGCCACTCACCCAATCGCCACTCACCCAATCGCCACTCACCACCTCACTCACCCACCCACTCACCCACCCACCCATCCACCCACTCACCCACCCATCCACTCACCCAATCGCCACTCACCCACTCGCCACTCACCCACTCGCCACTCACCCAATCGCCACTCACCACCTCACTCACCCACCCACTCACCCACCCATCCACCCACTCACCCACCCATCCACCCACTCACCCACCCATCCACTCACCCAATCGCCACTCACCCACTCGCCACTCACCCACTCGCCACTCACCCAATCGCCACTCACCACCTCACTCACCCACCCACTCACCCACCCATCCACCCACTCACCCACCCATCCACCCACTCACCCACCCATCCACTCACCCAATCGCCACTCACCCACTCGCCACTCACCCACTCGCCACTCACCCAATCGCCACTCACCACCTCACTCATCCACCCACTCACCCACCCATCCACCCACTCACCCACCCATCCACCCACTCACCCACCCATCCACTCACCCAATCGCCACTCACCCACTCGCCAAAGGACAAACTAATTCGCTTCTTTAGCCCACCGGTGTGTTGAAGAGAGAATCAACAGCATTTTAAAATGCGAGTAGTTCGACGTTTCGCTGGTGACTACAATCAGCTTCGTCGGGCAAGAATGTTGAAGCATAGGGCAGCAGCAGATGGTGACGTCTTCAGTTAATTCAATCTGGTGCAGTGATTCGAGGCAAAGAGGGGGAGGGCAGAGGTGGGACAAAGTCATTGTTATGCAAGTCCAAGTCGAGTCGCAAGTCATCAAATTCATGACTCGAGTCTGACTCGAGTCCAAGTCACATGACTCGAGTCCACACCTCTGGGGGAGGGTATTGTAATTGTATCGATTGGTAATCATTCAATTGCTAGTCATTGGTGTTTGTTTCCCTTATAAGGAATTGTAATTGTATTTATTTAATAATACGCTTCCAGGCCGCACTAAGCCTGTAGTTGTCAGAGCCATTGAAGTTATTGCTGTTTTTCTCAATTTCAATGGACACATTTATAAATAACGCGATCTGACACAAAAACCTATATTATGTATGGTGGTGGTGATGGTGGTGGTGATGGTGGTGGTGATGGTGGTGGTGATGGTGGTGGTGTTAGTGATACGTTGTCGTTGTGTTGTTGTTGTGTGGTGTTGTTGTGTTGTGTGTTGTTGTGTGGTGTTGTGTTGTTGTTGTGTTATTGTGTTGTTGTGGTGTGGTGTGTTGTTGTGTTGTTGTTGTGTTATTGTGTTGTTGTGTGTTGTTGTTGTACGTAGCTCACCTGTTGGGTTGTGGCATCGCGAGTCGCGCAGCAAGCTGAGCCCCGCTGAGCGGCTGATGAGTCACTGAATGATGAAACCCAGACGCTGCCTGTGAACATCTGGGGCAGTCCACCAGACATTGGCTCAAGCTGCGCTGCTGATGAGTCACTGAATGGTGAAACCCAGGCGCTGCCTATGAACATCTGGGGCAGTTCACCAGACATTGGCTCAAGCTGAGCGGCTGATGAGTCACTGAATGGTGAAACCCAGACACTGCCTGTGAACATCTAGGGCAGTTCACCAGACATTGGTTCAAGCTGCGCTGCTGATGAGTCACTGAATGGTGAAACCCAGACGCTGCCTATGAACATCTAGGGCAGTTCACCAGACATTGGTTCAGCTGAGCGGCTGATGAGTCACTGAATGGTGAAACCCAGACGCTGCCTATGAACATCTAGGGCAGTTCACCAGACATTGGTTCAGCTGAGCGGCTGATGAGTCACTGAATGGTGAAACCCAGACGCTGCCTATGAACATCTGGGGCAGTCCACCAGACATTGGTTCAAGCTGAGCGGCTGATGAGTCACTGAATGCTGAAACCCAGACGCTGCCTATGAACATCTGAGGCAGTTCACCAGACATTGTATCAAGCTGCGCTGCTGATGAGTCACTGAATGGTGAAACCCAGACTGCCTATGAACAGCTGGGGCAGTTCACCAGACATTGGCTCAAGCTGAGCGGCTGATGAGTCACTGAATGGTGAAACCCAGACACTGCCTGTGAACATCTAGGGCAGTTCACCAGACATTGGTTCAAGCTGCGCTGCTGATGAGTCACTGAATGGTGAAACCCAGACGCTGCCTATGAACATCTAGGGCAGTTCACCAGACATTGGTTCAGCTGAGCGGCTGATGAATCACTGAATGGTGAAACCCAGACGCTGCCTATGAACATCTAGGGCAGTTCACCAGACATTGGTTCAGCTGAGCGGCTGATGAGTCACTGAATGGTGAAACCCAGACGCTGCCTGTGAACATCTGGGGCAGTCCACCAGACATTGGTTCAAGCTGAGCGGCTGATGAGTCACTGAATGGTGAAACCCAGACACTGCCTGTGAACATCTGGGGCAGTTCACCAGACATTGTATCAAGCTGAGCGGCTGATGAGTCACTGAATGCTGAAACCCAGACGCTGCCTATGAACATCTGAGGCAGTTCACCAGACATTGTATCAAGCTGCGCTGCTGATGAGTCACTGAATGGTGAAACCCAGACTGCCTATGAACAGCTGGGGCAGTTCACCAGACATTGGCTCAAGCTGCGCTGCTGATGAGTCACTGAATGGTGAAACCCAGACTGCCTATGAACAGCTGGGGCAGTTCACCAGACATTGGTTCAAGCTGAGCGGCTGATGAGTCACTGAATGGTGAAACCCAGACGCTGCCTGTGAACAGCTGAGGCAGTTCACCAGACATTGTATCAAGCTGAGCGGCTGATGAGTCACTGAATGGTGAAACCGGTCCCGGGTTGTGTCCGCGTTGACCCAATACGCACTCCGTGTCGCTGATGGAATGAGCAAAAACAAGTGGTGGTTGTTGTCGTTGTTATTGTTGCTGTTGTCGTTGTTATTTTTATTAACTTAAGGAGCAGTTGTTTGGCCTTACGACGTTTCGGGACAAGGACCTCCCTTCTTTCTCAGCACAGAACGATCTGAACTGCAAGTTGCGGCCATTGGCCAGAAGATGGCACCAGAGGAGCGGAGTCCGTGGCTCTGAACGCCGTGAGAGTCGGAGGGAGGAGGATGAGGAGCGAAACCCTCCCGCCTACCGCCGCCCCGTAGCGGCACCCGCTGGTATCACACGGGGGATGCTGCGAGGCAGGAGGGCAGGGAGTGGGGGGGGGACTGCATCGCCCCGAGAATTGAAGACAACTCAACTCACCGTCCCGGGGCTCCCATCTTTAGTCTCTAAACTTCAAAGGCCCAGGGTGACGTCATATCGCGCGCTCACCTGTGCGCCGTCTACATGGAGGGCCACGGGGTCTGCTACTTCTGCTGCAGAGGTCGCAACCGGGTACCCGATACCCCCGTACCCTACCCGATACCCGGCTACCCGTACCTGGCCGGGTACGTGTAGCCGGGTATCGGGTAGGGTACGGGTATCGGGTACCCGGTTGCGACCCTGGTGCGGCCGGGTACGGGTACGGGTAGACCGTGAGTCACTGGTGAGTCACCGTTTGTCACTCATTTCGGGTAGGGTACGGGTAGGGAACGGGTACCCGGTTGCGACCCTGGTGCGGCCGGGTACGGGTACGGGTAGGCCGTGAGTCACTGGTGAGTCACCGTTTGTCACTCATTTCGGGTAGGGTACGGGTAGGGAACGGGTACCCGGTTGCGACCCTGGTGCGGCCGGGTACGGGTAGGCCGTGAGTCACTGGTGAGTCACCGTTTGTCACTCATTTCCCAACGTCTTGTCTCTTCTCACAATTCAAGTTCCTAGAATCAACCCACCCACGCCTGCAACATGGCTTCATCCCAGAGGTCGTAATCGGGTACCCGTACCCTACCCGATACCTGGCCGGGTACGGGTACCCATTTGCGACCCTGGTGCGGCCGGGTACGGGTACAGAGGGTACGGAATCAAAACCCGTTTGCGACCTCTGCGCTGCTGCTGCCCCTCCCCCATCGTCCTCCCGTGCTCATTGATTCTGACCCGCTGCTCTGCCCTTCTGGTCTGATATTGCACCCTCCCAGTGTCGTGAGCAACTCACACTGCGGTTGGCCCCCAGTGAACCTTTTCGTTCCGCGCCCCGACAACGTGAAGCCAATTGAGGGGCACCGCATAATGTGACCGGTCCCGGGAGGGTCGGCCAATCTCCTGGCGGCGCCGGGAAACCGCGGCACTCTCCCTGTAGGGGCCCTGCGGATGAAACCCCGATGTGCCAGACAACCCCCCCTCAGTCAGGGCACCGCCACGTGGCACCACAAGCAGCGACGTTGACACAGCCTGCTGCCAAGGCCTGAGTCGTCCTCTCTCTCTCTCTCTGAGTCATTCTCTCTCTCTGAGTCGTCCTCTCTCTCTCTTAGTCATCCTCTCTCTCTGAGTCGTCCTCTCTCTCTCTCTGAGTCGTCCTCTCTCTGAGTCGACCTCTCCCTCTCTCTCCGAGTCGTCCTCTCTCTCTGAGTCGTCCTCTCTCTCTCTCTGAGTCGTCCTCTCTCTGAGTCGACCTCTCCCTCTCTCTCTGAGTCGTCCTCTCTCTCTGAGTCGTCCTCTCTCTCTCTGAGTCGTCCTCTCTCTGAGTCGACCTCTCCCTCTCTCTCTGAGTCGTCCTCTCTCTCTGAGTCGTCCTCTCTCTCTGAGTCGTCCTCTCTCTGAGTCGACCTCTCCCTCTCTCTCTGAGTCGTCCTCTCTCTCTGAGTCGTCCTCTCTCTCTCTCTGAGTCGTCCTCTCTCTGAGTCGACCTCTCCCTCTCTCTCTGAGTCGTCCTCTCTCTGAGTCGACCTCTCCCTCTCTCTCTGAGTCGACCTCCCCCTCTCTCTCTGAGTCGTCCTCTCTCTCTGAGTCGTCCTCTCTCTCTGAGTCGTCCTCTCTCTCTCTCTGAGTCGTCCTCTCTCTGAGTCGTCCTCTCTCTCTGAGTCGTCCTCTCTCTCTCTCTCTCCGAGTCGTGATGTTACAAGTTGACACGTGCGCTTCAGCAGTGGTGGTCCAGATGTCTCGTGACCCCCACTCTCCACCCCCCCCCCTATTGACCCCTCAACACTATTCGTGTCCTTAGCACATTCACTTCTCTTGCTAAACAAACTTCACTTCGACAGCAGCGACAATCTTTACCTTTTAAATCATTCAATGGGGGTGCGGGGGGGGGTCACAAGACATCTGGACCTCTCCCTCCCCGGTTCTGTTTGTGTCCATTCAGAGGCCTGGAGCCGTTGGCGATGAGAGCGACACCTCGAGACGTGAGATTATCACTTTTATTCGATTTAAAGCTTCTTTCGTGACTGCAGGGATTCATCTTCTTGGTTCTTTCGGTAAAGTCACGTAGAAGGGAAATAATAAAAATAAAACGTAATAAAATATTATGCAGGGATCCATCTTCTTGGTTCTTTCGGTAAAGTCATCACGTAGAAGGGAAATAATAAAATAATAAAAATATAACATAATAAAATACAAAAATAAAACATAATTAAATACAATTCTCAAACATAATAAAATACAATTGTGAGAATTGTATTTTATTTCGATGTAAAGCTTTCGTGACTGCAGGGATTCATCTTCTTGGTTCTTTCGGTAAAGTCACGTAGAAGGGAAATAATAAAATAATAAAAATAAAACATAATAAAATATTAAATTTCGATTTAAAGCTTTCGTGACTGCAGGGATTCATCTTCTTGGTTCTTTCGGTAAAGTCACGTAGAAGGGAAATAATAAAATAATAAAAATAAAACATAATAAAATATTAAATTTCGATGTAAAGCTTTCGTGACTGCAAAGATTCATCTTCTTGGTTCTTTCGGTAAAGTCACGTAGAAGGGAAATAATAACGTCGTGAGAATAATTTTATTATGTTTTATTTTTATTTTATTATTTCCCTTCTACGTGACTTTACCGAAAGAACCAAGACGATTATCACTTTTTATTTAGTTTGGAGGTTTAAAAAAATAATAATTCCAGAGAGATGTACCGTGACGATTAGAATAAGTCGAGATTTACCAATTGCACGCACGTGGTCGCACTGTCACACCGGCACAACACGTGGTCGTACTGTACCGGACACGTGACCTTCTTTACTAGGAACACGTGGTCGTACTGTACTCGAGCACGTGACCTACTTTACTCGGAACACGTGGTCGTACTGCGTGTAGAACACGTGGTCGTACTGTACCTGGGACACGTGACCTACTTTACTCGGAACACGTGGTCGTACTGCGTGTGGAACACGTGGTCGTACTGTACCTGGGACACGTGACCTACTTTACTAGGAACACGTGGTCATACTGCGTGTAGAACACGTGGTCGTACTGAACTCGAGCACGTGACCTACTTTACTAGGAACACGTGGTCGCACTGTACTCGAGCACGTGACCTACTTTACTAGGAACACGTGGTCGCACTGTACTCGAGCACGTGACCTACTTTACTAGGAACACGTGGTCATACTGCGTGTGGAACACGTGGTCGTACTGAACTCGAGCACGTGACCTACTTTACTAGGAACACGTGGTCGCACTGTACTCGAGCACGTGACCTACTTTACTAGGAACACGTGGTCGTACTGTACCTGGGACACGTGGTCGTACAGTGTCTTCTCACTTGAATGGCGTCTTGCGCCTTGGCCTCGTCAAGGAAGAGGAGCAGAAGTCGTCCTCCCCGTGCCATGGGACGTCTCAGCAGGTCGACATTAATCACGACGTGTTTACACATCTCTGTCTTGTTTTACACATCACGTCAGCCGCGCGCCATGACTTCGTTTTGCTCTGCTGGGATCTGCTGCGACATGCAGGGCCTCATCGGCAGTGAGAGTCGTGATTCAGGCAGTATCTGGTGACCTGATCCAGGTGTTTATACACCACGACTGGGCTTCCACAAGCAGGCCCTCATCGGCAGTCAGAGTGGGTAGAAGAATGGGTGGGTGCGTGAGTGAACGAGCGGGTAAGTGAGTGAGTGGGCGGGTTAATTAGTGGGTGGGGGAATGAGTGGATGAGTGAGTAGGTGAGTGAGTGGGTGAGTGAGTTGGTGAATGGGTGAGTTGGTGAATGAGTGGGTGAGTGAGTTAGTTGGTGAATGAGTGGGTGAGTGAGTAGGAGAGTTGGTGAGTGAGTGAGTTAGTGAATGGGTGAGTGAGTGAGTTGGTGAGTGGTTGAGTGAGTTGGTGAATGAGTGAATGGGTGGGTGAGTGAGTGAGTTGGTGAATGAGTGAATGGTGGGTGAGTGAGTAGGAGAGTTGGTGAGTGAGTTGGTGAATGGGTGGGTGAGTGAGTGAGTGAGTTGGTGAATGAGTGAATGCGTGGGTGACTGCGTGACAAGATCTGGACACAATCCCCATGATCAATGAGCTCCTCCGGCAGGCGAGGCTGCGTTGGCTGGGTCACGTAGCCCGCATGCCCAGCCACCGCATGCCCAAGCAGCTTCTGTTTGGCCGCATAGAGGGGGCTAAGCGGGCACGGCACGGGCTGGAGAAGAGATGGAGCTGATGGGTGAGTTAGTGGGTGAGTGGGTGGGTGAGTGAGTGAGTGGGTGAGTGAGTGACACGGGCTAGAGAAGAGATGGAGCTGATGGGTGAGTTAGTGGGTGAGTGGGTGGGTGAGTGAGTGGGTGAGTGAGTGACACGGGCTAGAGAAGAGATGGAGCTGATGGGTGAGTTAGTGGGTGAGTGGGTGAGTGGGTGAGTGGGTGAGTGGATGAGTGAATGACACGGGCTAGAGAAGTGATGCGGTACAGGAGGACGTGGAGCTGAGTGGACTTGCCGATGACTGGTACCAGCGGTGTAGGCCTCGGCAAGGTAAGGTAAAAGTTAAAAGGTAAAAAAAACAAGCTTACCTTACCTTTTACCTTACCACAATGCAATCTCTCTTTCCCTACCTTTTACCCTTTAGCAGGTAAGGTAAAAGGTAAAAAGCAACGAGCCTACCTTTACCCTACCTTTTACCCTTACCCCATACAAATGACCCGATTACAGGGTAATTACTGGGGTACTACACATGAACAAGGTTTACAACGGTAAATGCTAGCTAGAGCGCTTTATACATATAGAATACTCTCGATGATTCCAATTTTACACGCTTTCTTTTAACTCACTCTGTTGTTGTATCCTCAAATCTTGTAACTCAATTTTAACCCACTTCCCAATGTTGGTATCGACTGCAAACTTGGTATACTTATGTCATGCTGATGACAACACTATATTCTATCATAAAAATACAAAAATATGTTTCTAAACATTAATTTTTATACGTGATGTTTCGGCTTGGGTCTAATTGTCCACGCTCAACTGACGTTGGCTGTAAATGACCACGGTCCCTTGCGTTGTGGCAAACTTCGGGGCCACTTCCTGGAGTCGTGGAGTTCTGCCACTACTCGTACATTTCATAAAAGCGAGTTTAAAAAAAAGTAAAAAAAAAAATCACTTATTAAATGGAGGCCACGGACTGCGCCACGGAGCTTCTAGCGGTTAACTAGGTACCGTATTTACCGGGTAATTCTTCCGAGCTACCTTTACCCTACCCTTTACCTTACCCCTTGGCATGTCGACACCTTTACCATTTTACCCGGTAAAAAGGGTAAATTACCTTACCTTGCCGAGGCCTACAGCGGTGTCAAGATCGGCCTCTGTGGAGGAGGCTCGTGAAGGACGCTGCTACTGGGCAGTTGGAGGCAGTCGCCCTCCAACAACAACGGAGGGCGGAGGAGCGACGCTCACAACAACGAGCGGGGCGCCGGGCGGATAAAACGCAGCGAGTTGGCACAGTGGGGGCCACAGGTGGTGGTGCATCTGACGGCCATCTCAGTCAGTAAACCCATGGCATCTGCTCGGTCTGTCCCGTGACCTGCACCTAGCTTGGCACAGCAGTCAACCAACGGCACCTGGCTCCGTTCCGTGACCCCCTGCCAGCGAAGCCTTCCAAACTTCACGTAGCGTCATCGGAGTGCACCTAGCCTGGCACGAGCGCCGTGGTGATGTGGCCGTCACTCGGTGGTGAACATCGGCTGCTGTTGTGGCAGTGTGGGGAGCGGCGGTGCAGCGGTTAGCGCACTGCGCAATGAACCCAGCAACAACCGGAGTTCGATTCCCTGCTCACGGCCACCAAACACCGGTGACGGTGATCTGAACCGGACCTGGGCCTCCACTAGGTCGACTGGGCCTCAAATCGATACAGTAGATGGTGCGGCACAGTGCCGCCCTTCGTAGGCACTGCCGCCGCTGCTGCTCGCTAAGAGCACTTGCCCCCAATCGTTTGTCAAGGCTATATGGGGGACCTTTGTCTTTGTGCGTGCGAGTGTGCCGGTCATCCCGGCCAAGCCGTGGCCTCGTGCACCTAGCCTGGCACGGCTGTCGACGCCACGGCACCTGGGCCTGTCCCGCGGCCTCCTCCTGCCGGCAGCGAGGGCCTTCCGCGCGTCGCTTGGCGACCTCGAGGTACACCTAGCCTGGCACCGGCCGCCACGTCGCGCCCGGAGCCGTGCCCGCGTGGGACCGGCGCTCAGAGCCAAGCTGACCTGCCGAGGAGTCGCCGAACGCCGAAAACGCCGTCCGGCAGGGTCCGGGACCAAACGTCGGCCGCTCAGGGAGACAAAGGCGGCCGGGCGTGGTGCTGGTAGCCACCCACCCCCTCGTGTGCCACAGTGCCGGTAGCCTTCATAGGTGCTGCTCGCTAACAGCACTTGCCCCTGCAGTCTGTAGAGGCTACACGGGGGACCTTTGTCTGTGTCTACCTTCATAGGTGCTGCTGCTACTCGCTACTAACAGAACTTGCCCCTGCAGCCTGTTAGAGGCTACACGGGGGATCTTTGTCTGTGTCTACCTTCATAGGTGCTGCTGCTACTTGCTACTAACAGCACTTGCCCCTGCAGCCTGTTAGAGGGGCTACACGGGGGACCTTTGCTTTGTGCACGCGGCTTTGTGGGCGAGCGTGGCTGGCAGGCCCGCGCTTGCCGCGATTGGCGGCGTTCTTTGAGCCGCGCGGTGAGATCATCGGCACGCATCGGCACGCTTCGGCACGCCGCGGTCGCACGTTTCACGCTCCGCCCGGATCCACTCCGGAATTCCGGCCGCAGCGTCGGGGAGAGGCCCGGCTCTCCCCTTGCGCCGGGGGGGGGGGGGGGGGGGAGGCCACCGGACCAGCGACAGTTTGCCGGAACGCCGGAGTGGCGGCGTTCCGGCAAACACCTTGGTGGGAGAGCTGCGGCGATCGTGCCGAAAGCATTGATGCAGCGTCGCTTCGCGTAGCCACCAACACCACCACCGCCACCACCACCACTACCACCGGCACTGTAGTCACGATCCCGACCACCACCGCCACCAACTCCACCACCGCCACCGCCACCACCACCGCCACCACCACCGCCAACTCCACCGGTGGCCCAGAGGCAGATCGCCGCTCGTTGTCGCCGAGGTTCCGATCCAGCAACCCGCCCTGGTCAATACTACGGCGGCAGCGGTGATGATGGCATTGGTGTGGGTGATGGTGGTGGTTGGTGGTAGTGGCGATGATGGTGGTGGTGGCGGTGTGGGCGGTAGTGGTGGCGGTGCGGGTGGTAGTGGTGGCGATGATGGTGTTGGCGGTGGTGGCGGTGCAGGTGGTGGCGATGATGGTGTCGGCGATGATGGTGTCGGCGGTGGTGGTGGTGCGAGTGGTGGTGGTGGTAGTGGTGGTGGTGGTAGTGGTGGTGGTGTTTTCTATGTAATAATATTATAATAATATTTTTTACGACAAATGCTGCATCTGCACCCAGCCCTTTTCGCAGTTCTACGGCCTCCACGCAGAGCTCCCCGTGTCTCCACACAGAGCTCCCCGTGTCTCCACACAGAGCTCCCCGTGTCTCCACGCAGAGCTCCCGTGTCTCCACGCAGAGCTCCAGTGTCTCCACGCAGAGCTCCAGTGTCTCCACGCAGAGCTCCAGTGTCTCCACGCAGAGCTCCCGTGTCTCCACGCAGAGCTCCAGTGTCTCCACGCAGAGCTCCCCTTGTCTCCACGCAGAGCTCCTGTGTCTCCACGCAGAGCTCCCGTGTCTCCACGCAGAGCTCCGTATCTCCACGCAGAGCTCCGTATCTCCACACAGAGCTCCCGTGTCTCCACGCAGAGCTCCCGTGTCTCCACGCAGAGCTCCCGTGTCTCCACGCAGAGCTCCCGTGTCTCCACGCAGAGCTCCAGTGTCTCCACGCAGAGCTCCAGTGTCTCCACGCAGAGCTCCCGTGTCTCCACGCAGAGCTCCAGTGTCTCCACGCAGAGCTCCCGTGTCTCCACACAGAGCTCCATTGTCTCCACGCAGAGCTCCCGTGTCTCCACACAGAGCTCCAGTGTCTCCACGCAGAGCTCCCGTATCTCCACGCAGAACTCCCGTATCTCCACGCAGAGCTCCTGTTTCTCCACGCAGAGCTCCCGTGTCTCCACGCAGAGCTCCAGTGTCTCCACGCAGAGCTCCCCGTGTCTCCACGCAGAGCTCCCGTGTCTTCACGCAGAGCTCCCGTGTCTCCACGCAGAGCTCTCCGTGTCTCCACACAGAGCTCCAGTGTCTCCACGCAGAGCTCCCGTGTCTCCACGCAGAGCTCCCGTGTCTCCACACAGAGCTCCCGTGTCTTTACGCAGAGCTCCCTGTGTCTCCACGCAGAGCTCCCGTGTCTCCACGCAGAGCTCCAGTGTCTCCACGCAGAGCTCCCCGTGTCTCCATGCAGAGCTCCTGTGTCTCCACGCAGAGCTCCCCGTGTCTCCACGCAGAGCTCCCGTGTCTCCATGCAGAGCTCCGTATCTCCACGCAGAGCTCCGTATCTCCACACAGAGCTCCCCGTGTCTCCACGCAGAGCTCCCCGTGTCTCCACACAGAGCTCCAGTGTCTCCACACAGAGCTCCCGTGTCTCCACGCAGAGCTCCCGTGTCTCCACGCAGAGCTCCCGTGTCTCCACGCAGAGCTCCCGTGTCTCCATGCAGAGCTCCCGTGTCTCCACGCAGAGCTCCTGTGTCTCCACACAGAGCTCCCCGTGTCTCCACGCAGAGCTCCGTATCTCCACACAGAGCTCTCCGTGTCTCCACACAGAGCTCTAGTGTCTCCACGCAGAGCTCCCCGTGTCTCCACGCAGAGCTCCCCGTGTCTCCACACAGAGCTCCCCGTGTCTCCACACAGAGCTCCGTGTCTCCACGCAGAGCTCCCCGTGTCTCCACGCAGAGCTCCCCGTGTCTCCACACAGAGCTCCCCGTGTCTCCACACAGAGCTCCCGTGTCTCCACGCAGAGCTCCAGTGTCTCCACGCAGAGCTCCAGTGTCTCCACGCAGAGCTCCCCTTGTCTCCACGCAGAGCTCCCGTGTCTCCACGCAGAGCTCCCGTGTCTCCACGCAGAGCTCCGTATCTCCACGCAGAGCTCCGTATCTCCACACAGAGCTCCCGTGTCTCCACGCAGAGCTCCCGTGTCTCCACGCAGAGCTCCCGTGTCTCCACCCAGAGCTCCCGTGTCTCCACGCAGAGCTCCAGTGTCTCCACGCAGAGCTCCAGTGTCTCCACGCAGAGCTCCCGTGTCTCCACGCAGAGCTCCAGTGTCTCCACGCAGAGCTCCCGTGTCTCCACACAGAGCTCCAGTGTCTCCACGCAGAGCTCCCGTGTCTCCACACAGAGCTCCAGTGTCTCCACGCAGAGCTCCCGTATCTCCACGCAGAGCTCCCGTATCTCCACGCAGAGCTCCTGTGTCTCCACGCAGAGCTCCCGTGTCTCCACACAGAGCTCCAGTGTCTCCACGCAGAGCTCCCGTGTCTCCACGCAGAGCTCCCGTGTCTCCACACAGAGCTCCCGTGTCTCCACGCAGAGCTCCCTGTGTCTCCACGCAGAGCTCCCGTGTCTCCACGCAGAGCTCCAGTGTCTCCATGCAGAGCTCCCCGTGTCTCCATGCAGAGCTCCCGTGTCTCCACGCAGAGCTCCCCGTGTCTCCACGCAGAGCTCCCGTGTCTCCATGCAGAGCTCCGTATCTCCACGCAGAGCTCCGTATCTCCACACAGAGCTCCCCGTGTCTCCACGCAGAGCTCCCCGTGTCTCCACGCAGAGCTCCAGTGTCTCCACACAGAGCTCCCGTGTCTCCACGCAGAGCTCCCGTGTCTCCACGCAGAGCTCCCGTGTCTCCACGCAGAGCTCCCGTGTCTCCACGCAGAGCTCCTGTGTCTCCACACAGAGCTCCCCGTGTCTCCACGCAGAGCTCCGTATCTCCACACAGAGCTCTCCGTGTCTCCACACAGAGCTCTAGTGTCTCCACGCAGAGCTCCCCGTGTCTCCACGCAGAGCTCCCCGTGTCTCCACACAGAGCTCCCCGTGTCTCCACACAGAGCTCCGTGTCTCCACGCAGAGCTCCCCGTGTCTCCACGCAGAGCTCCCCGTGTCTCCACGCAGAGCTCCCCGTGTCTCCACGCAGAGCTCCCCGTGTCTCCACGCAGAGTTCCCGTGTCTCCACACAGAGCTCCCCGTGTCTCCACGCAGAGCTCCCCGTGTCTCCACACAGAGCTCCCCGTGTCTCCACACAGAGCTCCCCGTGTCTCCACACAGAGCTCCCGGTGTCTCCACACAGAGCTCCCTGTGTCTCCACGCAGAGCTCCCCGTGTCTCCACACAGATCTCCCCGTGTCTCCACGCAGAGCTCCCTGTGTCTCCACACAGAGCTCCCTGTGTCTCCACACAGAGCTCCCGTGTCTCCACACAGAGCTCCCCGTGTCTCCACGCAGAGCTCCCTGTGTTTCCTCACAGAGCTCCCGTATCTCCACACAGAGCTCCAGTGTCTCCACGCAGAGCTCCCGTGTCTCCACGCAGAGCTCTAGTGTCTCCACGCAGAGCTCCCCGTGTCTCCACACAGAGCTCCCCGTGTCTCCACACAGAGCTCCACGTGTCTCCACGCAGAGCTCCCGTGTCTCCACGCAGAGCTCCCCGTGTCTCCACACAGAGCTCCCCGTGTCTCCACGCAGAGCTCCCCGTGTCTCCACACAGAGCTCCAGTGTCTCCACGCAGAGCTCCAGTGTCTCCACGCAGAGCTCCCGTGTCTCCACGCAGAGCTCCCCGTGTCTCCACGCAGAGCTCCCGTGTCTCCACGCAGAGCTCCCGTGTCTCCACGCAGAGCTCCAGTGTCTCCATGCAGAGCTCCCGTGTCTCCACGCAGAGCTCCAGTGTCTCCACGCAGAGCTCCCCGTGTCTCCACGCAGAGCTCCAGTGTCTCCACGCAGAGCTCCCGTGGCTCCACGCAGAGCTCCAGTGTCTCCACGCAGAGCTCCCGTGTCTCCACGCAGAGCTCCAGTGTCTCCACGCAGAGCTCCCCGTGTCTCCACGCAGAGCTCCAGTGTCTCCACGCAGAGCTCCCGTGTCTCCACGCAGAGCTCCAGTGTCTCCACGCAGAGCTCCCTGTGTCTCCACGCAGAGCTCCCCGTGTGTCTCCACGCAGAGCTCCCGTGTCTCCACGCAGAGCTCCGTGTCTCCACGCAGAGCTCCGTATCTCCACGCAGAGCTCCGTATCTCCACACAGAGCTCCCCGTGTCTCCACGCAGAGCTCCCGTGTCTCCACGCAGAGCTCCGTATCTCCACACAGAGCTCCCCGTGTCTCCACGCAGAGATCCCGTGTCTCCACGCAGAGCTCCCGTGTCTCCACGCAGAGCTCCCCGTGTCTCCACACAGAGCTCCGTGTCTCCACGCAGAGTTCCCGTGTCTCCACGCAGAGCTCTAGTGTCTCCACGCAGAGCTCCCCGTGTCTCCACACAGAGCTCCCGTGTCTCCACGCAGAGCTCCCGTGTTTCCACGCAGAGCTCTAGTGTCTCCACACAGAGCTCCCGTGTCTCCACACAGAGCTCCCGTGTCTCCACACAGAGCTCTAGTGTCTCCACACAGAGCTCCCGTGTCTCCACGCAGAGCTCTAGTGTCTCCACACAGAGCTCTAGTGTCTCCACACAGAGCTCTAGTGTCTCCACACAGAGCTCCCTGTGTCTCCACGCAGAGCTCCCGTGTCTCCACGCAGAGCTCTAGTGTCTCCACACAGAGCTCTAGTGTCTCCACACAGAGCTCCCGTGTCTCCACACAGAGCTCCCTGTGTCTCCACGCAGAGCTCCTGTGTCTCCACGCAGAGCTCTAGTGTCTCCACGCAGAGCTCCCGTGTCTCCTGCCAGCGAGCTCACGGCGTCCTCCAGCGCCCACCGCTCCTTGAAGACCGGTACGGCGTGGGTCAGCCGCGCATGGCGGAACTCCACTCTCTCTATCACTATCTCACTCACTCACTCTCTCACTCACTCTCTCACTCACTCTCTCTATCACTATCTCACTACCTCACTCACTCACTCACACACTCACTCACACACTCACTCTCTCACTTTCTCACTCACTCTCACTCACTCTCTCTCACTCACTCTCTCTCCCTCACTCACTCACTCACTCTCTCTCACTCACTCTCTATCACTCACTCACTCTCTCTCTCTCTCTATCACTCACTCACTCACTCTCTCTCTCTCTCTCTCACTCACTCACTCACTCTCTCTCTCTCTCACTCACTCACTCACTCTCTCTCTCTCTCACTCACTCACTCTCACTCACTCTCTCTCTCACTCACTCACTCACTCACTCACTCTCTCTCACTCACTCACTCACTCTCTCTCTCTCACTCACTCACTCACTCACTCTCTCTATCACTATCTCACTACCTCACTCACTCACTCACTCACTCTCTCTATCACTATCTCACTACCTCACTCACTCACTCTCTCTCTCACTCTCTCTGTCTCTCTCACTCACTATCTCACTATCTCACTCTCTCTCACTCACACTCACTCTCTCTCACTCACACTCACTCTCTCACTCACTATCTCATACTCTCTCACTATCTCACTCTCTCTCACTCACACTCACTCTCTCTCACTCACACTCACTCTCTCACTCACTCTCACTCTCTCACTCACTCTCACTCTCTCACTCACTCTCTCACTCACTCTCACTATCTCACTCTCTCTCTCTCACTCACACTCACTCACTCTCTCTCACTCTCTAACTCTCTCTCACTCACTCACTCACTCTCCCACTCTCTCTCTTATGTTGCAGAACGTGCCCCTGAAGAGTGCCCCGAACACAACGCTCTCCACGTGCCATGTCAAGGCGCTGCACTCCTCGGGACCTGGCCGACCTACCGGACACAAACTGAAGAGACCATTTCTCTCCCCTCATTGCGGCCGCCCCTCCGTGCAGACAAACGTACAAGTCTCCCGTATTAATTCTAGATTCCGTCTTCAGGGGAAACCGTCACAGCACAATTGCTGTATCAAGTAAGTCTCTCCCGTAGCCAAACGCTGCGGTGACCTCCAGTGGAGGTTGGCACACTCCACGTTGCCATCGGCCGTCTGGCTCAGCCGAATCTCTTGCCGGGGGTAACAGATTTGTGCATTTCCTGCGGTGCCAGGGAGGATCTGCCCCACCGGTACTTACGCTGCCAGCGGCTCAAACCAATGTTCCGCCTTTTGGGGGACATCTTCAGGAAACTGGGGGTGCCCTTCTACAACAGCAGCTTCGTATCTGGGGGGTGCCTTACCTGGCTAACAAGCGCCGTGACCTCGCAAACTTCGCCTGTGCTCAGGCGAAGATGGCGGTGTTACAGAACGAGAAAAAAGATGCTGGAGGGTGACACTGACGGCTGCTCTGTGATGATTCCAATGTTCAGGGGCCTGCTTAAGGCGCTGCTCCGGCTGGAGCATGCCATGTACCACACACATGCCGGTGATGTGCGTAGCGTCTTCTTTGACTGCTGGGGAGCCGGACAAGCCTCTCTCTGTACCAGCGTGGACGGCACCCTCGTGGTGTTCACCTTCTGAAGCGCTCGCTCGTCACTGTGGCGTGCGCGATGACCACCACAACCACCACAACCACCACCACGTGGCTTTTATTTTGTGTTGTGCGCGGTGCTTTTAGCGCCACAGCGCGTGGATTTAGAGCGTTTATTTATTTGCTGGTGACTTCGTATTTCGTATCGGAATCGCCTCCAGTGCTGTTGCTGTTGGCGGTTGTTTAAAAGTCAAAAGTCTCACTCTCTCACTCTCTCTCACTCTCTCTCACTCTCTCTCACTCTCTACCATTCTCGCTCCCTCACTCAGATTCCAAATATACAGCAGCAGCAGCAGCAGGCATCGTCAGGGTCGGGATTGAACCCACGACCTCCTGTAGACCAGGCGAGGTAGTTAACAGCCGCTTGCAGCACCACGGCCGCTCCGAGTGTTGCCGCTGATTGCAAATTGTATTCATTAACTCATCCAAAACAGAACGCTCGTCTCATGTGACACCCAGACCCAGGGCTCGAACCCAGCATCTCAGCCGTGATGACTCCGTGTCTCTGACACGGCCATTATGAACCCCCTGAGAGAGAGAGAGACACCCAGACCCAGGGCTCGAACCCAGGTTCACAGCTGCGATGTCGCGGCCGATGCTTAAACCCCTTGGTGATGACGTCTCCCTTCCCGCGCGAGGGGCAGAGGCTGCGCTGCTCAAGGGTTCAGGTGGAGAGGGGCTGAAGGTGGGAAACTTCTCTGCTTTGGATGGGGGGCGGCGTGGAGGGAGGGATTTTTTAGAAATGTCCTATTACATTTTTTGGGATTTTTTTATTTTATTCTCGCGAAACCCGACCAACGCTTGCCACGCCGTGCCAAAACCTCCACCCCCCCCCTCCGTCCCTCCCCAGCGCCACGGCCGGCTGGCATCCGGCCAATCGCCGCGCCCGATGCTGGGAGGCGAATTCCCCGAGCAGCCAATCGATGCGGCCCGACTTGGAGCGGTGCCACCGTCTGGCGGGTTTGGGCGGCCTCCCCCCCCCCACCACACGGCCGCACCCCCCCGTCCCCCACCCCCCCCCACACGGCCCCCCCCCCCGCATGACCCACCCACCCGTCCCCCCCCCCGCGACCGCCCCGACGGGCCCCTTGCGTCGAACACTGTACGCGGCGGCGACGACGACGACGACGGCGACGTTCGTTACGGAATGAAATAACGGGCGGCCGCCTCCTCCTGCACGGAGAGAGAGAGCCGAGTAGCCGCGGTCGCCCATGTAGACACACCGCGCCGCAACACCACCACCCGGCAGTGCCACCACAACCGCCACCACCGCCATCACCGCCATCACCGCCATCACCGCCACCACAGCCACCACAGCCACCACCACCATCACCGCCATCACCGCCACCACCGCCACCACCGCCATCACCGCCACCACCGCCACCACTGCCACCACCGCCACCACCGCCATCACCGCCACCACAGCCACCACCACCATCACCGCCACCACCGCCATCACCGCCACCACCGCCATCACCGCCACCACAGCCACCACCACCATCACCGCCATCACCGCCACCACCGCCACCACCGTCACGACCACCCAGCACCCAGTGGCAACACCGCCACCGCAGCCACCACCACTAACCAGCACCACCACCATCACCGCCACCACCACCACGACCACCCAGCACCCAGTGTCACCACCGCCACCACCGCAGCCACCACCACCTCCGCCCACCGCCCAGCACCGTATTCATAACCCCCGAGGGAGGATGAGAGAGGGGAGAGAGAGGGGTGTGTGTTTATTTTATTACTGGGGAATTTATTATCATTTTTTTCCACACCGCAGATGATGAACTTTCTCCCCGTGTCTCTCTCTCTCTCCCAGTCCCTCCCGGCTGTGGCTGGTGGTGGTTGTTGTTGAAGAGAAAAAAAAACAAGTTGACGCGAGAAAAAAAAATTCACCGTCCGTCGACGGCGCAGGGAAGTTCCTCCACCGCACGGCCGCCGTTTGAACGCCGGCAAGACACGGCGGGGCCGTCCGTGGTGCCCCCCTCCCCCACCGCCCCCCAGCTCAGCAAAGCAGCCGATTGGCCCGCGCGTGATCACGTGACCCGCCGCCGCGGCCGCCGCCGCTTTCCTCTCGGACCCACCCATTTTTTTTTTCCACGCGAGCAAGTCTACGAGTAGAAGAGTTTTCAACGCGACACACGCCCTGCCTGGCGCTCTCCCCCCCTCCCTCTCTCCCTCCCTCTCTCCCTCTCTCTCTCGTCTCCCGCCCGCCCGCCCGTCGCCGCCTGCCGCCCGTCCGTCGCTCGCCACGCGTCCCTCCGTTCCCACGCCCCGCGGCTCGCCGGCGAGGACACGACGACCGACCCCGGCCCTGGGTACGCTCGGTGGAGATGGTGCGTCCGTGTGTGTGTGTGTCCGTGTGTGTGTCCGTGTGTGTGTCCGTGCATTCGTGTGTGTGTGTCCATGCGTCTGTGTGTGTGTGTCCGTGCGTCCGTGTGTGTGTTCGTGCATTCGTGTGTGTGTGTCTGTGTGTGTGTTCGTGCATTCGTGTGTGTGTGTGTGTCCCCGTGCATCTGCGTCTGTGTGTGTGTGTCCGTGCGTCTGTGTGTGTATCCGTGCGTGTGTTCGTGTGTGCGTGTCCTTGCGTCTGTGTGTGTGTGTCCTTGCGTCCGTGTGTGTGTCCGTGTGTGTGCGTGTCCTTGCGTCCGTGTGTGTGTCCGTGCATCCACGTGTGTGTCCGCTTGCATCCGTGTGTGTGTCTGTGCATGTGTGCGTTTGTCTGCGTGTGTGTGTCATCATGCGTGTGTGTGTCTGTACGTGTGTCGCGTGTGAGTCCGCGCGTGAATCCGCGTGTCTGTGCGTGCGCCCGTGTGCGTGAGTCCGTGTGCGTGTGCGTGAGTCCGCGTGTCGACTCCCGCGAGTACCCGCTGTGGCGGCGTGGAGTAAGCGTCGCCGCCGGGGGAGACAAAGACGGCCGGGCCGAGCGGTGGGCGTTGCCGGCCACCCGGTTGCCCCTCGTGCGCCACGCTGGCGGCCGCCGCTGCCACCGCTCCCGCCCACGTTGCCCCGTCCCTGTGGCGCGTCCCGACTCTTCTTGGCACCTTTGCTCCCCCCGTCCCCCTCCCCACCGTGTCGTGCCAGCGTGCAGGTGAGGCGGGCGGGTCGAGGTGGAGGTCGACCGCCAGGTGAGGCGGGCGGGTCGAGGTGGTGGTGGTGGTGGTGGTCGACCGCGAGGCGCTTTCCATGAAAAAAATGTTTTTCGTAATTTGCCGGCCATTTTTTTTTTCTACACTCCACCACCACGAGGGCGGCCAATGATGCGGCCAACTGCCCCGGTGTGGCGAGATGTTGACTACCTCGCCTGGTACGCAGGAGGTCGTGGGTTCGATCCCGACCCTGACGATGCCTGCTGTCTATTTGTGTGGTGAGATGTTGACTACCTCGCCTGGTACGCAGGAGGTCGTGGGTTCGATCTCGACCCTGACGCCTGTTGCTGTGTTTGTGTGTGGCTATGAAATGTTGACTACCTCGCCTGGTGCGCAGGAGGTCGTGGGTTCCATCCCGACCCTGACGCCTGCTGCTGCTGTATATTTGCGTCTTGTGAGATGTTAACTACCTCGCCTGGTACGCAGGAGGTCGTGGGTCCGATCCCGACCCTGACGACGCCTGCTGCTGCTGTATATTTGCGTTTTGCGAGATGTTAACTACCTCGCCTGGTACGCAAGAGGTCGTGGGTTCGATCCCGACCCTGACGACGCCTGCTGCATATTTTCGTCTTGTGAGATGTTGACTACCTCGCCTGGTATGCAGGAGGTCGTGGGTTCGATCCCGACTCTGACAACGCCTGCTGTATATTTGCATCTGGTGAGATGTTGACTACCTCGCCTGGTACGCAGGAGGTCGTGGGTTCGATCCCGACCCTGACGACGCCTGCTGCTGCTGCTGCTGTATATTGGGATCGCACGTGCCCCCCCTTCTCTCTGTGGTCGCGTGGATTTTTCTCCGGGTCCTCCGGTGTTTCACTCCACATTTGCAATCGGCGTTCCACGTTTTAGAGAATTTTGCCACTGCTATAAACTTGCACGTGATGATGATGATGAGCCGCTACTCCCCTACCTTGCAACTGGTAGAGTCTCCAGACATTCCCCTAGTTCACGGTAATAACAAACCAGGTCGTATTACAAGTGAAATTGCACGTATGCACGTTGAACTTATTTTGCACCATACGTAGATGACCGTGCTAATCGGAGGTGCAGTGTTGAGTCTATGGTGCAGTGTTGAGTCTATGGGCAGTGTTGAGTCTATGGTGCAGTGTTGAGTCTATTGGCAGTGTTGAGTCTATGGGCAGTGTTGAGTCTATGGTGCAGTGTTGAGTCTATGGTGCAGTGTTGAGTCTATGGTGCAGTGTTGAGTCTATGGGCAGTGTTGAGTCTATGGTGCAGTGTTGAGTCTATGGTGCAGTGTTGAGTCTATGGTGCAGTGTTGAGTCTATGGGCAGTGTTGAGTCTATGGTGCAGTGTTGAGTCTATTGGCAGTGTTGAGTCTATGGGCAGTGTTGAGTCTATGGTACAGTGTTGAGTCTATGGTGCAGTGTTGAGTCTATGGTGCAGTGTTGAGTCTATGGTGCAGTGTTGAGTCTATGGGCAGTGTTGAGTCTATGGTGCAGTGTTGAGTCTATGGTGCAGTGTTGAGTCTATGGTGCAGTGTTGAGTCTATGGTGCAGTGTTGAGTCTATGGGCAGTGTTGAGTCTATGGTGCAGTGTTGAGTCTATGGTGCAGTGTTGAGTCTATGGTGCAGTGTTGAGTCTATGGGCAGTGTTGAGTCTATGGTGCAGTGTTGAGTCTATTGGCAGTGTTGAGTCTATGGGCAGTGTTGAGTCTATGGTACAGTGTTGAGTCTATGGTGCAGTGTTGAGTCTATTGGCAGTGTTGAGTCTATGGGCAGTGTTGAGTCTATGGTGCAGTGTTGAGTCTATGGTGCAGTGTTGAGTCTATGGTGCAGTGTTGAGTCTATGGGCAGTGTTGAGTCTATGGTGCAGTGTTGAGTCTATGGTGCAGTGTTGAGTCTATGGTGCAGTGTTGAGTCTATGGGCAGTGTTGAGTCTATGGTGCAGTGTTGAGTCTATTGGCAGTGTTGAGTCTATGGGCAGTGTTGAGTCTATGGTACAGTGTTGAGTCTATGGTGCAGTGTTGAGTCTATGGTGCAGTGTTGAGTCTATGGTGCAGTGTTGAGTCTATGGGCAGTGTTGAGTCTATGGTGCAGTGTTGAGTCTATGGTGCAGTGTTGAGTCTATGGTGCAGTGTTGAGTCTATGGTGCAGTGTTGAGTCTATGGGCAGTGTTGAGTCTATGGTGCAGTGTTGAGTCTATGGTGCAGTGTTGAGTCTATGGTGCAGTGTTGAGTCTATGGGCAGTGTTGAGTCTACGGTGCAGTGTTGAGTCTATGGGCAGTGTTGAGTCTATGGTGCAGTGTTGAGTCTATGGTGCAGTGTTGAGTCTAAGGTGCAGTGTTGAGTCTATGGGCAGTGTTGAGTCTATGGACAGTGTTGAGTCTATGGTGCAGTGTTGAGTCTATGGTGCAGTGTTGAGTCTATGGTGCAGTGTTGAGTCTATGGGCAGTGTTGAGTCTACGGTGCAGTGTTGAGTCTATGGGCAGTGTTGAGTCTATGGTGCAGTGTTGAGTCTATGGTGCAGTGTTGAGTCTAAGGTGCAGTGTTGAGTCTATGGGCAGTGTTGAGTCTATGGACAGTGTTGAGTCTATGGTGCAGTGTTGAGTCTATGGGCAGTGTTGAGTCTATGGTGCAGTGTTGAATCTATGGGCAGTGTTGAGTCTATGGACAGTGTTGAGTCTATGGTGCAGTGTTGAGTCTATGGGCAGTGTTGAGTCTACGGTGCAGTGTTGAGTCTATGGGCAGTGTTGAGTCTATGGGCAGTGTTGAGTCTATGGGCAGTGTTGAGTCTACGGTGCAGTGTTGAGTCTACGGTGCAGTGTTGAGTCTATGGGCAGTGTTGAGTCTACGGTGCAGTGTTGAGTCTATGGGCAGTGTTGAGTCTATGTGCAGTGCTGAGTCTATGGGCAGTGTTGAGTCTATGGGCAGTGTTGAGTCTATGGGCAGTGTTGAGTCTATGGGCAGTGCTGAGTCTATGGACAATGTTGGGTCTATGGGCAGTGTTGAGTCTATGGTGCAGTGTTGAGTCTATGGGCAGTGTTGAGTCTATGGGCAGTGCTGAGTCTATGGACAATGTTGGGTCTATGGGCAGTGTTGAGTCTATGGGCAGTGTTGAGTCTATGGTGCAGTGTTGAGTCTATGGACTGCAGTGTTGAGTCTATGGACTGCAGTGTTGAGTCTATGGGCAGTATTGAGTCTATGGGCAGTATTGAGTCTATGGTGCAGTGTTGAGTCTATGGGCAGTGTTGAGTCTATGGTGCAGTGTTAAGTATATGGTGCAGTGTTGAGTCTATGGGCAGTATTGAGTCTATGGTGCAGTGTTTAGTCTATGGGCAGTATTGAGTCTATGGTGCAGTGTTGAGTCTATGGACAGTGTTAAGTATATGGTGCAGTGTTGAGTCTATGGTGCAGTGTTGAGTCTATGGGTAGTGTTGAGTCTATGGGTAGTGTTGAGTCTATGGGCAGTGTTGAGTCTATGCGCAGTGTTGAGTCTAAGGGCAGTGTTGAGTCTATGGGCAGTGTTGAGTCTATAGGTAGTGTTGAGTCTATGGGCAGTGTTGAGTCTCTGGGCGGTGTTGAGTCTATGGTGCAGTGTTGAGTCTATGGGCAGTGTTGAGTCTATGGGCAGTGTTGAGTATATGGTGCAGTGTTGAGTCTATGCGCAGTGTTGAGTATATGGGCAATATTGAGTCTATGGGCAGTGTTGAGTCTACGGTGCAGTGTTGAGTCTATGGGGCAGCGTTGAGTCTCTGCGCAGTGTTGAGTCTATGGGCAGTGTTGAGTCTATGGTGCAGTGCTGAGTCTATGGTGCAGTGTTGAGTCTATGGTGCAGTGTTGAGTCTATGGGCAGTGCTGAGTCTATGGGCAGTGTTGAGTCTATGGGCAGTGCTGAGTCTATGGGCAGTGTTGAGTCTATGAGAGGGGAGTGGAGTGAGACGAGAGGGAAGAGGTAGGAGAGTGCGTGGAGGGGAGTTGGAGTGAGATGAGAGGGAAGAGGTAGGAGAGTGCGTGGAGGGGAGTAGAGTGAGATGAGAGGGGAGAGGTGAGAGAGTGCGTAGAGGGGAGTGAGATGAGAGGGGAGAGGCAGGAGAGTGCGTGGAGGGGAGTGGAGTGAGATGAGATGAGAAGGGAGAGGTGGGAGAGTGAGTGGAGGGGAGTGGAGTGAGATGAGAGGGGAGAGGTAGGAGAGTGCGTGGAGGGGAGTAGAGTGAGATGAGAGGGGAGAGGTGAGAGAGTGCGTAGAGGGGAGTGAGATGAGAGGGGAGAGGCAGGAGAGTGCGTGGAGGGGAGTGGAGTGAGATGAGATGAGAAGGGAGAGGTGGGAGAGTGAGTGGAGGGGAGTGGAGTGAGATGAGAGGGGAGAGGTAGGAGAGTGTGTGGAGGGGAGTGGAGTGAGATGAGATGGGAGAGGCAGGAGAGTGCGTGGAGGGGAGTAGAGTGAGATGAGAGGGGAGAGGTGGGAGAGTGCGTGGAGGGGAGTGGAGTGAGATGAGAGGGGAGAGGTAGGAGAGTGCGTGGAGGGGAGTGGAGTGAGATGAGAGGGGAGAGGTGGGAGAGTGCGTGGAGGGGAGTGGAGTGAGATGAGAGGGGAGAGGTAGGAGAGTGTGTGGAGGGGAGTGGAGTGAGATGAGAGGGGAGAGGCAGGAGAGTGAGTGGAGGGGAGTGGAGTGAGATGAGAGGGGAGAGGTAGGAGAGTGCGTGGAGGGGAGTGGAGTGAGATGAGAGGGGAGAGGTAAGAGAGTGTGTGGAGGGGAGTGGAGTGAGATGAGAGGAGAGAGGTAGGAGAGTGTGTGGAGGGGAGTGGAGTGAGATGAGAGGGAAGAGGTAGGAGAGTGCGTGGAGGGGAGTGGAGTGAGATGAGAGGGGAGAGGTAGGAGAGTGTGTGGAGGGGAGTGGAGTGAGATGAGAGGGGAGAGGCAGGAGAGTGAGTGGAGGGGAGTGGAGTGAGATGAGAGGGGAGAGGTAGGAGAGTGCGTGGAGGGGAGTGGAGTGAGATGAGAGGAGAGAGGTAGGAGAGTGCGTGGAGGGGAGTGGAGTGAGATGAGAGGGGAGAGGTAGGAGAGTGAGTGGAGGGGAGTGGAGTGAGATGAGAGGGGAGAGGTAGGAGAGTGAGTGGAGGGGAGTGGAGTGAGATGAGAGGGGAGAGGTAAGAGAGTGTGTGGAGGGGAGTGGAGTGAGATGAGAGAGGTAGGAGAGTGTGTGGAGGGGAGTGGAGTGAGATGAGAGGGAAGAGGTAGGAGAGTGCGTGGAGGGGAGTGGAGTGGAGTGAGATGAGAGGGGAGAGGCAGGAGAGTGCGTGGAGGGGAGTGGAGTGAGATGAGAGGGGAGAGGTAGGTGAGTGCTTGGAGGGGAGTGGAGTGAGATGAGAGGGGAGAGCCAGGAGAGTGCGTGGAGGGGAGTGGAGTGAGATGAGAGGGGAGAGGTGGGAGAGTGGGTGGAGGGGAGTGGAGTGAGATGAGAGGGGAGAGGCAGGAGAGTGCGTGGAGTGGAGTGGATTGAGATGAGAGGGGAGAGGCAGGAGAGTGCGTGGAGGGGAGTCGAGTGAGATGAGAGGGGAGAGGTAGGTGAGTGCGTGGAGGGGAGTGGAGTGAGATGAGAGGGGAGAGGCAGGAGAGTGCGTGGAGGGGAGTGGAGTGGAGTGAGATGAGAGGGGAGAGGCAGGAGAGTGCGTGGAAGGGAGTGGAGTGAGATGAGAGGGGAGAGGTAGGTGAGTGCGTGGAGGGGAGTGGAGTGAGATGAGAGGGGAGAGGTAGGTGAGTGAGTGGAGTGAGATGAGAGGGGAGAGGTGGGAGAGTGAGTGGAGTGAGATGAGAAGGGAGAGGTAGCAGAGTGGATAGTCCGTCTAGGTGACCGCTATCCATTAATGGTCCAGCCTCTCTGGGTCACCCATTCGTCAACTCGCCTGTCCCGTGTTCCCCAGTGAGGTATGATGGTACTGCCCTTCTGGGTGTCCCCCACCTCCAAGCAGTCCCCGGGTAACGGCAGGGTTAGGTTCCCGAGAACGATCCAGAAACCCGAATTTCCCGTACGTCGGAAACTGAACAATTCTCCTCCCTCCCCCAAAATAAACGATGAAATCCCATAGCCGGAAGTAGTTGTAGCCTCCCTTACTACCCCAATGATTGGGACCGGGTTCCTTTTCTCTCAGTGCCGTATGTCTTTGTCTCCCGGCATCGCTGTGCGTACGTTCTGCACCTCCTACGATTCTTTGATTTCATCGGATATCTACCCCTAACACTACCCTGACCCGTAGTTAAACTAATGGGACGTAGACTGCATGCAATTGTTTACGAATACCATGAAACATTTTAAAATGTTGTTAACAGAAAGAAGTCGCTTCCGAATGTTCGTTTAGCGCGCACTAGGCCAGGCCTCGACTTGTCCGAGGGCCGTTGGCTGGCTGAGCAACAAATGCAAATGGTGTCCAACAAATTGCACGCGGCAAATAACTCGCGAATTAAACGTACGTTTAAGGAAAGAGGAAGAAAGAAATAAAATAACACACGTGGGTGGGGGCGGGAAGACCGTCCCAGACGCAGAAAACAATTCGCGTGGTGCGGCGAGAGGATTAAAAGTTGCGTCGTGCTACGAACAATTCTGTTCTCCTGGTTCCTCGTGGATCTCGGCGAAGTCGTCTTGGTGCAGCGAAGAGGCATCAGGGCGGGCGACCGCCACCTTACGCCTCCTCACTCCGCCGTATTCATCCGCAAACCTCACCGCGTCACTTACAGATGTGTCGTAACCCTCCACCACCCGACACGGCCAATCAGTAACAAAAAAGTGTCACGTTGACAAAAGACAAAATAGTTCACTGCTTTAGCCCACCGGTGTGTTGAAGCGTGAAACAACATTTACACATTTTTTTTGTAAATGTTGTGGTTTCACACTTCAACACACAACACACCGGTGGGCTAAAGTAGTGAACTATTTTGTCTTTTGTCAACGTGACACTTTATTTGCTGATTGGCCGTGTTGGGTGGTGGAGGATTACGACACATTTATAAGTAACGCGATCTAAACCCACAAACGTCGATTATGAATAATATTGGTCTCGAAAGCCTCACACGTGTTAGACTGACAAACCTCACCGCGCGGCACTACTTGCTCTCACGTAACTAACGCAAACATTTCCGCATGTTCATTCTGTTTACATGACGTATGGGAGCTTTACGTAAGTCGTCGGGTCTTCCGCAACCCTTGGACTTTATCAATGTCTAACCCGTCTGTGTCACCCCCTCCGTGTGACAATGGTCTATTCCATCTTGGTCACCCCTTCGTGTGATAATGGTCTAATCCATCTTGGCCACCCCCTTCGTGTGATAATGGTCTAATCCGTCTGATTCACCCCTCCTCGTATTAATGGTTCAGTCCGTCTGGTCCACCCCTCCTCGTATTAATGGTTCAGTCCGTCTGATTCACCCCTCGTATTAATGGTTCAGTCCGTCTGGTCCACCCCTCCTCGTATTAATGGTTCAGTCCGTCTGGTCCACCCCTCCTCGTATTAATGGTTCAGTCCGTCTGGTCCACCCCTCCTCGTATTAATGGTTCAGTCCGTCTGGTCCACCCCTCCTCGTATTAATGGTTCAGTCCGTCTGGTTCACCCCTCCTCGTATTAATGGTTCAGTCCGTCTGATTCACCCCTCCTCGTATTAATGGTTCAGTCCGTCTGATTCACCCCTCGTATTAATGGTTCAGTCCGTCTGGTTCACCCCTCCTCGTATTAATGGTTTAGTCCGTCTGGTTCACCCCTCCTCGTATTAATGGTTCAGTCCGTCTGGTTCACCCCTCCTCGTATTAATGGTTCAGTCCGTCTGGTCCACCCCTCCTCGTATTAATGGTTCAGTCCGTCAGGTCCACCCCTCCTCGTATTAATGGTTCAGTCCGTCTGGTCCACCCCTCCTCGTATTAATGGTTCAGTCCGTCTGGTCCACCCCTCCTCGTATTAATGGTTCAGTCCGTCAGGTCCACCCCTCCTCGTATTAATGGTTCAGTCCGTCTGGTCCACCCCTCCTCGTATTAATGGTTCAGTCCGTCTGGTTCACCCCTCCTCGTATTAATGGTTCAGTCCGTCTGGTCCACCCCTCCTCGTATTAATGGTTCAGTCCGTCTGGTCCACCCCTCCTCGTATTAATGGTTCAGTCCGTCAGGTCCACCCCTCCTCGTATTAATGGTTCAGTCCGTCTGGTCCACCCCTCCTCGTATTAATGGTTCAGTCCGTCTGGTTCACCCCTCGTATTAATGGTTCAGTCCGTCTGGTCCACCCCTCCTCGTATTAATGGTTCAGTCCGTCTGGTCCACCCCTCCTCGTATTAATGGTTCAGTCCGTCTGATTCACCCCTCGTATTAATGGTTCAGTCCGTCTGGTCCACCCCTCCTCGTATTAATGGTTCAGTCCGTCTGGTCCACCCCTCCTCGTATTAATGGTTCAGTCCGTCTGGTCCACCCCTCCTCGTATTAATGGTTCAGTCCGTCTGATTCACCCCTCGTATTAATGGTTCAGTCCGTCTGGTCCACCCCTCCTCGTATTAATGGTTCAGTCCGTCTGGTCCACCCCTCCTCGTATTAATGGTTCAGTCCGTCTGATTCACCCCTCCTCGTATTAATGGTTCAGTCCGTCTGGGTGTCCCCCCCCCCCCTGCTGAGGTGTAATGGTGAAGTCTGTCTGGGTTTCCCACTTCTGATTGGACGAGAACGTGTGAGTGAAGCTCACACACACACAGACACAGACGCTGTATAATAATCTATAATTATTCATGATGACGATGATGATTATTGACACATACACAGCTATTGTACGTACACTGTCCAATCACAATCCTATTGCGTGCACAATTATAATCGAACACATAGACAAAGGTCACCCTTGTAGCCTGTAACAGGCTGCAGGGGCAAGTGCTGTTAGCGAAGCAGCACCTATGAAGGCCGGCACGGCACACGAGGGGGTGGGTGGCCAGCACCACGCCCGGCCGCCTTTGTCTTCCCTACTACACACCGCACCAGGTACTCATTTGAGGCTAAGTCGACCTAGGGGAGGCCCAGGACCGGTTCAGATTAACGTCACCGGTGTTAGCCATGAGCGGGAATCGAACTCGGGTCGACGGGTTCGTAGCGCAGCATAGCGCTAACCACTACACCCACCGCTCCCCACAGACACACACACACACCCACCAACACCCACACACACCCACCAACACCCACAACAACAACCGCGGTGACGTCACCACGACGCTTGTGCCAGGCCATGTGCACCTTGAGGCCACGTGAAGTGTTGAACGCCCGCTGGCAGGAGGTCACGGGGCAGACCCAGCAGGTGCCACGGGTCGACTGACTGAGATGACCGAGACGAGTGGCTGACGCACCACCTGTGCCCCCTACTGTGCCAACTTGCTGTACTTTAGTCACCCGGCGCTCCGCTCGTTGTTGTGAGTGGCGCTCCTCCGCCCTCTGTTGTTGTTGGAGGGCGACTGCCTCCAACTGCCCAGTAGCGTCCTTCACGAGCCTCCTACACACACACACCCACACACACACCCACATCCACACACCCACACACACCCGCACACACACCCACACACACACACCCACACACACTCACACCACACACACACACACCATACCCACACACACCCACCTACACACACCCACACACACCTCCACACCACACACACCCACACACCCACACACCCCACACACACCCACACATACACCCACATACACACACACCATACCCACACACACCCACCTACACACACCCACACACCCCCACACCACACACACCCACACACCCCACACACACACATACACACACACACCCCACACACCCACACACCCCACACACACCCACACACCCACACACACACCCACACACACACATACACCCACATACACACACACCATACCCACACACACCCACCTACACACACCCACACACATCCCCACACCACACACACCCACACACCCACACACCCCACACACACACACACACATACACACACACACCCCACACACCCACACACCCCACACACACCCACACACATACACACACACACATACACACCCCACACACCCACACACCCACACACACCCCACACACACCCACACACACACATACACCCACATACACACACACCATACCCACACACACCCACACACACCCCCACACCACACACACCCACACACCCACACACCCCACACACACCCACACACACACATACACCCACACACCCACACACCCCACACACACCCACACACACACACCCCCACACCACACACACTCACACACCCACACACCCCACACACACCCACACACATACACACACACATACACACACACACCCCACACACACGCACCCCCCACGCCCTCTCCGTCACTGGCAGGCGGCTGGGAGAGGTTCCCTGCAGCGCCACCAGCGTCGTGCTGGACGCCTCCAGCACCCGCAGCATGACGAGCGCTGCTGCTGATGATGCTGCTGATGATGATGATGCTGATGATGCTGCTGATGATGCTGCTGATGATGCTGATGATGATGATGCTGCTGATGATGATGATGCTGATGATGCTGCTGATGATGATGATGCTGATGATGCTGCTGATGATGATGATGCTGATGATGCTGATGATGATGCTGCTGATGATGATGATGCTGCTGATGATGATGATGCTGCTGATGCTGATGATGCTGCTGCTGATGATGCTGCTGATGATGCTGCTGATGATGATGATGCTGCTGATGCTGATGATGATGCTGCTGATGATGCTGATGATGATGCTGCTGCTGACGATGCTGCTGCTGATGATGATGATGCTGATGATGCTGATGATGATGATGCTGATGATGATGGTGCTGATGATGCTGCTGATGATGATGATGCTGCTGATGCTGATGCTGCTGATGATGATGCTGCTGATGATGATGATGATGCTGCTGCTGCTGATGATGCTGCTGCTGCTGCTGATGATGCTGATGATGATGCTGCTGCTGCTGCTGCTGATGATGATGATGCTGCTGCTGCTGATGATGCTGCTGCTGCTGCTGATGATGCTGGTGATGATGCTGCTGATGCTGCTGATGATGCTGATGATGATGATGCTGCTGCTGATGATGATGATGCTGCTGCTGATGATGATGATGCTGCTGCCGATGATGCTGCTGATGCTGCTGCTGCTGATGCTGCTGCTGATGCTGATGCTGCTGGGTGTAGTTGGGCTGAGACTGCAGTGGGCTGTGTCAGTCACTGCCCGTGTCTCTGTGTATGTCTGTGTCTCTCTGTGTGTGTCTCTCTGTGTGTCTCTGTATGTTTCTCTGTGTGTGTCTCTGTGTGTTTGTGTGTCTCTCTCTGTGTGTCTCTCTCTGTGTGTCTCTCTCTGTGTGTCTCTGTGTGTGTCTCTCTGTGTGTCTGTCTGTGTGTGTCTGTGTGTGTCTCTCTCTGTGTGTCTCTCTCTCTGTGCGTCTCTCTGTCTCTGTGTCTGTCTTTGTGTGTGTCTGTGTGTGTCTCTCTGTGTGTCTCTCTTCCCGTGTCTCTCTTCCCGTGTCTCTCCCCGTGCCTCACCCCGTGCCTCTCCCCGTGTCTCTCCCCGTGTCTCTCTTCCCGTGTCTCTCCCCGTGTCTCTCCCCGTGCCTCTCCCCGTGTCTCTCCCCGTGTCTCTCCCCGTGTCTCACTCTCCCTGTGTCTATCCCCGTGTCTCTCCCCGTGTCTCACTCTCCCTGTGTCTCTCCCTGTGCCTCTCCCCGTGCCTCTCCCCGTGTCTCTCCCCGTGTCTCACTCTCCCCACGTCTCTCTCCGTGTCTCTCCCCGTGTCTCACTCTGCCCGTGCCTCTCCCCGTGTCTCTCCCCGTGTTTCTCCCCGTGTCTCACTCTCCCCGTGTCTCTCCCCGTGTCTCTTCGTGTCTCACTCTCCCCGTGTCTCTCCCCGTGTCTCACTCTCCCCATGTCTCTCCCCATGTCTCTCTCCGTGTCTCCCCGTGTCTCACTCTCCCCACGTCTCTCTCCGTGTCTCTCCCCGTGTCTCACTCTCCCCGTGTCTCTCCCCGTGTCTCCCCGTGTCTCACTCTCCCCGTGTCTCTCCCCGTGTCTCACTCTCCCCATGTCTCTCCCCATGTCTCTCTCCGTGTCTCCCCGTGTCTCACTCTCCCCACGTCTCTCTCCGTGTCTCTCCCCGTGTCTCACTCTCCCCGTGCCTCTCCCCTTGTCTCTCCCCGTGTTTCTCCCCGTGTCTCACTCTCCCCGTGTCTCTCCCCGTGTCTCCCCGTGTCTCACTCTCCCCGTGTCTCTCCCCGTGTCTCCCCGTGTCTCACTCTCCCCACGTCTCTCTCCGTGTCTCTCCCCGTGTCTCACTCTCCCCGTGCCTCTCCCCTTGTCTCTCCCCGTGTTTCTCCCCGTGTCTCACTCTCCCCGTGTCTCTCCCCGTGTCTCCCCGTGTCTCACTCTCCCCGTGTCTCTCCCCGTGTCTCCCCGTGTCTCACTCTCCCCATGTCTCTCCCCATGTCTCTCTCCGTGTCTCCCCGTGTCTCACTCTCCCCACGTCTCTCTCCGTGTCTCTCCCCGTGTTTCTCCCCGTGTCTCACTCTCCCCGTGTCTCTCCCCGTGTCTCCCCGTGTCTCACTCTCCCCGTGTCTCTCCCCGTGTCTCACTCTCCCCGTGTCTCTCCCCGTGTCTCCCCGTGTCTCACTCTTTCCATGTCTCTCCCCATGTCTCTCTCCGTGTCTCCCCGTGTCTCACTCTCCCCACGTCTCTCTCCGTGTCTCTCCCCGTGTTTCTCCCCGTGTCTCACTCTCCCCGTGTCTCTCCCCGTGTCTCCCCGTGTCTCACTCTCCCCGTGTCTCTCCCCGTGTCTCCCCGTGTCTCACTCTCCCCATGTCTCTCCCCATGTCTCTCTCCGTGTCTCCCCGTGTCTCACTCTCCCCACGTCTCTCTCCGTGTCTCTCCCCGTGTTTCTCCCCGTGTCTCACTCTCCCCGTGTCTCTCCCCGTGTCTCCCCGTGTCTCACTCTCCCCGTGTCTCTCCCCGTGTCTCACTCTCCCCGTGTCTCTCCCCGTGTCTCCCCGTGTCTCACTCTCCCCATGTCTCTCCCCATGTCTCTCTCCGTGTCTCCCCGTGTCTCACTCTCCCCACGTCTCTCTCCGTGTCTCTCCCCGTGTTTCTCCCCGTGTCTCACTCTCCCCGTGTCTCTCCCCGTGTCTCCCCGTGTCTCACTCTCCCCGTGTCTCTCCCCGTGTCTCCCCGTGTCTCACTCTCCCCATGTCTCTCCCCATGTCTCTCTCCGTGTCTCCCCGTGTCTCACTCTCCCCACGTCTCTCTCCGTGTTTCTCCCCGTGTCTCACTCTCCCCGTGTCTCTCCCCGTGTCTCCCCGTGTCTCACTCTCCCCGTGCGTCTCCCCGTGTCTCACTCTCCCCGTGTCTCTCCCCGTGTCTCCCCGTGTCTCACTCTCCCCGTGCCTCTCCCCGTGTCTCTCCCCGTGTCTCTCCCCGTGTCTCCCCGTGTCTCACTCTCCCCGTGCGTCTCCCCGTGTCTCACTCTCCCCGTGTCTCTCCCCGTGTCTCCCCGTGTCTCACTCTCCCCGTGTCTCTCTGTGCTTGGCACTGAGCGATACAAATCCGTGATGGGCGTTCCTGCAACAACTCCTGCTGTGTTCTCTTGAGATGATGATGTTGATCGTGATAATGATGATGTTGATTGTGATGATTGTGATGTTGATTGTGATTATGTTGATTGTGATGTTGATTGTGATAATGATGTTGATTGTGATAATTGTGACGTTGATTGTGATGTTGATTGTGATGATAATGATGTTGATTGTGATAATTGTGATGTTGATTGTGATGATGTTGAATGTGATGATGATGTTGATTGTGATGATGTTGATTGTGATGTTGATTGTGATGATAATGATGTTGATTGTGATGATTGTGATGATGTTGATTGTGATGTTCATTGTGATGATGATGATGTTGATTGTGATGATGATTTTGATGTTGATTGTGATGATGTTGATTGTGATGATTGTGATGATTGTTATGATGATGATGTTGATTGTGATGATTGTGATGATGATTGTGATGATGATGATGGTAGCGGTGATGTCGGGGACGATGTTTATATTTTGGGGGGGGGGGGGAGCGGTGGCACAGCGGTTAGCGCACTGCACTACGAACCCGTAACATGTGTGTAACACGCGTGTGTAACGTGTGTGTGTGTGTAACATGTGTGTAACGTGTGTGTGTAACATGTGTGTAACACACGTGTGTGTGTAACGTGTTACACACACACGTGTGTGTGTAACGTGTGTGTGTGACACGTGTGTAACATGTGTGTGTGTTACATGTGCGTAACATGCGTGCGCAAACCCCAACCCTTCGTGTGTTCCAGGTCACCACGAAGTCTGCATCAAGGGCTTATCAGTGTAAGTCACAAGCTACACCTAGCCACGGTGGCCAGGAGGTGTTCACCACCTCGCCTGGTACGCAGGAGGTCGTGGGTTCGATCCCGACCCCGACGCCTGCTGCTGTTGCTGCTGCTGTTTGTGTGTGGCCAGGAGGTGTTCACCACCTCGCCTGGTACGCAGGAGGTCGTGGGTTCGATCCCGACCCTGACGCCTGCTGTTGCTGCTGCTGTTTGTGTGTGGCCAGGAGGTGTTCACCACCTCGCCTGGTACGCAGGAGGTCGTGGGTTCGATCCCGACCCCGACGCCTGCTGTTGCTGCTGCTGTTTGTGTGTGGCCAGGAGGTGTTCACCACCTCGCCTGGTACGCAGGAGGTCGTGGGTTCGATCCCGACCCCGACGCCTGCTGCTGCTGCTGCTGTTTGTGTGTGGCCAGGAGGTGTTCACCACCTCGCCTGGTACGCAGGAGGTCGTGGGTTCGATCCCGACCCCGACGCCTGCTGCTGCTGCTGCTGCTGTTTGTGTGTGGCCAGGAGATGTTCACCACCTCGCCTGGTACGCAGGAGGTCGTGGGTTCGATCCCGACCCCGACGCCTGCTGTTGCTGCTGCTGTTTGTGTGTGGCCAGGAGGTGTTCACCACCTCGCCTGGTACGCAGGAGGTCGTGGGTTCGATCCCGACCCCGACGCCTGCTGCTGCTGCTGCTGTTTGTGTGTGGCTAGGAGGTGTTCACCACCTCGCCTGGTACGCAGGAAGTCATGGGTTCGATCCCGACCCCGACGCCTGCTGTTGCTGCTGCTGTTTGTGTGTGGCCAGGAGGTGTTCACCACCTCGCCTGGTACGCAGGAGGTCGTGGGTTCGATCCCGACCCCGACGCCTGCTGTTGCTGCTGCTGTTTGTGTGTGGCCAGGAGGTGTTCACCACCTCGCCTGGTACGCAGGAGGTCGTGGGTTCGATCCCGACCCCGACGCCTGCTGTTGCTGCTGCTGTTTGTGTGTGGCCAGGAGGTGTTCACCACCTCGCCTGGTACGCAGGAGGTCGTGGGTTCGATCCCGACCCCGACGCCTGCTGTTGCTGCTGCTGTTTGTGTGTGGCCAGGAGGTGTTCACCACCTCGCCTGGTACGCAGGAAGTCATGGGTTCGATCCCGACCCCGACGCCTGCTGTTGCTGCTGCTGTTTGTGTGTGGCCAGGAGGTGTTCACCACCTCGCCTGGTACGCAGGAAGTCGTGGGTTCGATCCCGACCCCGACGCCTGCTGTTGCTGCTGCTGTTTGTGTGTGGCCAGGAGGTGTTCACCACCTCGCCTGGTACGCAGGAGGTCGTGGGTTCGATCCCGACCCCGACGCCTGCTGTTGCTGCTGCTGTTTGTGTGTGGCCAGGAGGTGTTCACCACCTCGCCTGGTACGCAGGAGGTCGTGGGTTCGATCCCGACCCCGACGCCTGCTGTTGCTGCTGCTGTTTGTGTGTGGCCAGGAGGTGTTCACCACCTCGCCTGGTACGCAGGAGGTCGTGGGTTCGATCCCGACCCCGACGCCTGCTGCTGCTGCTGCTGTTTGTGTGTGGCCAGGAGGTGTTCACCACCTCGCCTGGTACGCAGGAGGTCGTGGGTTCGATCCCGACCCCGACGCCTGCTGCTGCTGCTGTTTGTGTGTGGCCAGGAGGTGTTCACCACCTCGCCTGGTACGCAGGAGGTCGTGGGTTCGATCCCGACCCCGACGCCTGCTGTTGCTGCTGCTGTTTGTGTGTGGCCAGGAGGTGTTCACCACCTCGCCTGGTACGCAGGAAGTCATGGGTTCGATCCCGACCCCGACGCCTGCTGCTGCTGCTGCTGTTTGTGTGTGGCCAGGAGGTGTTCACCACCTCGCCTGGTATGCAGGAAGTCGTGGGTTCGATCCCGACCCTGACGCCTGCTGCTGCTGCTGCTGTTTGTGTGTGGCCAGGAGGTGTTCACCACCTCGCCTGGTACGCAGGAGGTCGTGGGTTCGATCCCGACCCCGACGCCTGCTGCTGCTGCTGCTGTTTGTGTGTGGCCAGGAGGTGTTCACCACCTCGCCTGGTACGCAGGAGGTCGTGGGTTCGATCCCGACCCCGACGCCTGCTGCTGCTGCTGCTGTTTGTGTGTGGCCAGGAGATGTTCACCACCTCGCCTGGTACGCAGGAGGTCGTGGGTTCGATCCCGACCCCGACGCCTGCTGTTGCTGCTGCTGTTTGTGTGTGGCCAGGAGGTGTTCACCACCTCGCCTGGTACGCAGGAGGTCGTGGGTTCGATCCCGACCCCGACGCCTGCTGTTGCTGCTGCTGTTTGTGTGTGGCCAGGAGGTGTTCACCACCTCGCCTGGTACGCAGGAGGTCGTGGGTTCGATCCCGACCCCGACGCCTGCTGTTGCTGCTGCTGTTTGTGTGTGGCCAGGAGGTGTTCACCACCTCGCCTGGTACGCAGGAAGTCATGGGTTCGATCCCGACCCCGACGCCTGCTGTTGCTGCTGCTGTTTGTGTGTGGCCAGGAGGTGTTCACCACCTCGCCTGGTACGCAGGAGGTCGTGGGTTCGATCCCGACCCCGACGCCTGCTGCTGCTGCTGTTTGTGTGTGGCCAGGAGGTGTTCACCACCTCGCCTGGTACGCAGGAGGTCGTGGGTTCGATCCCGACCCCGACGCCTGCTGCTGCTGCTGTTTGTGTGTGGCCAGGAGGTGTTCACCACCTCGCCTGGTACGCAGGAGGTCGTTGGTTCGATCCCGACCCCGACGCCTGCTGTTGCTGCTGTTGTTTGTGTGTGGCCAGGAGATGTTCACCACCTCGCCTGGTACGCAGGAAGTCGTGGGTTCGATCCCGACCCCGACGCCTGCTGTTGCTGCTGCTGTTTGTGTGTGGCCAGGAGGTGTTCACCACCTCGCCTGGTACGCAGGAGGTCGTGGGTTCGATCCCGACCCCGACGCCTGCTGTTGCTGCTGCTGTTTGTGTGTGGCCAGGAGGTGTTCACCACCTCGCCTGGTACGCAGGAGGTCGTGGGTTCGATCCCGACCCCGACGCCTGCTGTTGCTGCTGTTTGTGTGTGGCCAGGAGGTGTTCACCACCTCGCCTGGTACGCAGGAGGTCGTGGGTTCGATCCCGACCCCGACGCCTGCTGCTGCTGCTGTTGTTTGTGTGTGGCCAGGAGGTGTTCACCACCTCGCCTGGTACGCAGGAGGTCGTGGGTTTGATCCCGACCCCGACGCCTGCTGTTGCTGCTGCTGTTTGTGTGTGGCCAGGAGGTGTTCACCACCTCGCCTGGTACGCAGGAGGTCGTGGGTTCGATCCCGACCCCGACGCCTGCTGTTGCTGCTGCTGTTTGTGTGTGGCCAGGAGGTGTTCACCACCTCGCCTGGTACGCAGGAGGTCGTGGGTTCGATCCCGACCCCGACGCCTGCTGTTGCTGCTGCTGTTTGTGTGTGGCCAGGAGGTGTTCACCACCTCGCCTGGTACGCAGGAGGTCGTGGGTTCGATCCCGACCCTGACGCCTGCTGCTGCTGCTGCTGCTGTTTGTGTGTGGCCAGGAGGTGTTCACCACCTCGCCTGGTACGCAGGAGGTCGTGGGTTCGATCCCGACCCTGACGCCTGCTGTTGCTGCTGGGTATTTGGAGTTTGTGTCTCTCTCTCTATCCCCGTGGTGGTCGCGTGGATTTTTCTCCGGGTTCTCTGTTCAGAGGGCAGATCAGCTCCACGGTAGGTCCTGGTGTCAAGGACATGGGCTCGCATCCGCTGGTCCGTCACTATGTAGTCCAGCAGATGTTCTTGCTTGGACCCGGCATGCATCCATGATGTTGTGTGGATGCGCCGATGCCGGAACAGCGTGTTGTTAATTACAAGCCCATGGGCTGCACAAAAATCTAGCAGCCTCCTACCGTTGTTATTGAGCTGATCTGGCCCATGCCCTCCAATCACTCCAGACCAGGTGCCATCATCATGACCAACTTGGGCATTGAATTCACCCAACAAGATGACTATCCCGAGTGGCCACTTTAGCCAGCACCTGTAACAAGAGGTCATAGAGGGCATCTGACTCATTGACTTTGCCTGCATCCCTCCACAGATGTTCGGCTTCGGTGGGAACATAAGTAGCCACGACCAGCACTCCTCGCCTCCGGTTAATGGGAAGGCGAGCCCAAAGTAGCCTGGGGCTTACAACTTCCCACACCTCACCGCCACGCTCCCACGCCCCCGTCAATCTTTTGTTCAGAAGAAGAGCCACTCCCTGTTGTTTGGCAGTCTCCTGCCCCGAGTAGAGGACTGTCCACCCCTCATGGTGGCAGGAGCCAGAGCCGGTCCACCGGACCTCCTGAATGCCACAGAGATCCAGGCGGTACTGGTCCAGCTCCCGACAGAGGAGTGGCAGCCTCTCCTCCGCAGTGAGCGTTCGAACATTCCACGTGGCCATCCGTAGTGGCTTTTCGTTGTTTCTGGACGAGCCCCGAGGATAAAGATTCAATCTCCTGGTTCCTCATAGACGCCTGACCCCCGGGGGCCTTCGGCACAAGCTTATTAATTAGATATTTTGCACGTGGTTTAGTGGTCATTTATTGAGGGTGGAGGGGTTACCAGTCCCTCGCACCCGTCCAGAGCCCCCGTTTAGCCGCTGTGGTGGTCACAGACGCCATGAGGGGAAAGGCCAATCGGAATTGGCCCTCCCCCACATGGCAATGTCCACGACAGCGTTGCCCGCCCGGCACCACGAGGAGGTAGGGGGTTGTTTTTCCCGAACCGTCACCATCACCGCCACCGCCACCAACACCACCGTCACCATCACCGCCATCACCACCACCACCACCACCGTCATCGCCATTTTCTCTCAACCACCGCTCAAGGCTCACCGAGTTGGGGGCCTTTAGGTGAGCGGTGAGCGGAGGAGGAGGCGGAGGCGGAGTGGAGGAGGAGTGGAGGAGGAGTGGAGGAGGAGGGCATGGAGGCGGTGTCGTCTCCGTCGCTGTCTCCGTCGCTGGTGGGGCACCACCACCACCACCACCACCAGCAGCACCACCAGCACCACCACCAGCAGCAGCAGCACCAGCAGCACCAGCAGCAGCAGCACCAGCACGTGGGGCGCGAGGCGGCGTCCCCCCGCGACCCGCGCTGGCTCACGCTGGAGGTGTGCCGTGAGTTCCAGCGGGGCGCGTGCACGCGGCCCCACGCCGACTGCCGCTTCGCGCACCCCCCCGCGGCCTGCCACGTGGAGGGCGGCCGCGTCACCGCCTGCTTCGACTCGCTCAAGGCGAGCCCACGCACACACGCACTCACTCACTCGCTCGCACATACACTCACACACACGCACTCACTCGCATATACACTCGCACACATACACACACATACACTCACACATTCGCGCACACACACACGCACACTCACACACACAAACTCGCACACACTCACGCACTCGCACGCACACACGCACACTCGCATACACACACACTCGCACACACACTCACACACACACTCGCACACCCCACACACAACAACCGCGATTTGCCACTAAGTGGCGGTGACATCACCACGACGCTTGTGCCAGGTCACGTGCACCTTGAGGCCATGTGAAGTGTCGAATGCCCGCTGGCAGGAGGTCACGGGGCAGACCCAGGTGCCACGGGTCGACCGACTTGAGACAACTGGCCAACGCCCTCCCCCCCACCGCTCCCCCCACCGCTCCTCCCACCGCTCCCCCCACCGCTCCCCCCACCGCTCCCCCCGCCGGTCCCCCCGCCGCTCCCCCCGCCGCTCCCCCCGCCCGGCGATTGCCGCTGGTGTTCGCGGCTGCGTGTGTCCTGCAGGGTCGCTGCGCTCGGGAGAACTGCAAGTACCTGCACCCGCCACCGCACCTGAAGACGCAGCTGGAGATCAACGGGAGGAACAACCTGATCCAGCAGAAGCTGCTCACACAGCAGATGCACAGCCTGGCCGGGCCCGCCGTGCTGCCTGGCCAGCCCATGCAGTCCCTGGTGAGTGTTGCCAACGGGATGGTGGGTGGGGTGGGCGAGTGGGCGAGTGGGTGATTGGATGGGTGAGAGGGTGAGTGGGTCAGTGGGTGCGTGGGTGAGTGGGTGGGTGCGTGAGTGATTGAGTGAGAGTGATTGAGTGAGTGAGTGATTGAGTGGGTGGGTGAGTGAGTGAGTGAGTAAGTGGGTGGGTGAGTGAGTGAGTGAGTGATTAGAGTGAGTGAGTGATTGAGTGAATGGGTGGGTAAGTGAGTGAGTGATTGAGTGAGTGGGTGAGTGAGTGATTGAGTGAGTGGGGTGTTGAGTGAGTGATTGAGTGATTGAGTGAGTGATTGAGTGAGTGAGTAAGTGAGTGTCTCTCTCTCTGTCTGTCTGCCTCCTCCTCAGATCTTTCCTTTCGGCGCCAGTCTGGGCCTGGGCCCGGGGGCGAGTGGCGGGCCCCACGGCTTCGGCCCTTACCTGGGGCCCGTGTCTCCCGGCCTGGGCCTGCTCCCCCACGACCTCCTGCCGCCCCCCGGGGGGGCCGCCGTCGTGCTGCCGGGGGGCGCCGGGGGCGGCCACGCGGGACACCTGCAGGGCCTGCACGCGGCACCCCGCACCGACCGCCTCGAGGTATGGCCAAGGGGTCACGTGACCCAGGGACCATGTGACCAAGGGGTCATGTGACCCAGGGGTCATGTGACCCAGGGGTCATGTGACCCAGGGGTCATGTGACCAAGGGGCCATGTGACCCAGGGTCATGTGACCAAGGGGCCACGTGACCCAGGGGTCATGTGACCAAGGGGTCATGTGACCCAGGGGTCATGTGACCAAGGGGCCATGTGACCCAGGGGTCATGTGACCAAGGGGCCATGTGACCCAGGGGTCATGTGACCAAGGGGCCATGTGACCCAGGGGTCATGTGACCAAGGGGCCATGTGACCCAGGGGTCATGTGACCAAGGGGTCATGTGACCCAGGGAGTGCGATGTAGTGAACATCTCGCCGCTGTGATGATGACGACGACGGTGAAGACGATGACGATGAGAGATTTGAAATATACAGCAGCAGGCCTGGTCAGGCTCATGTATACCAGGCGAGGTGGTCAACATCTCCTCGCCCCCCTCGCCCCCCCCCCCCGGTCCCCCTGGCCCAGGTGTGCCGCGAGTTCCTGCGTGGCAACTGCTGCCGCGGCGAGTCGGAGTGCCGCTTCGCTCACCCGGCTGGCGAGGGCGGCACGGCGGCCCCTGCCGACCCCTCCGCCTCCTGCGGCGCCGCCTCCTCCTCCTGCACCGGTGGCGCTGGTGGCGGTGGCGGCGCCGTGACGGTGTGCATGGACCACGTGAGGGGCCGCTGCTGCAGGGAGCGCTGCCGCTACTTCCACCCCCCGCCCCACCTGCAGGCCAGGCTCAAGGCGGCGCAGCAGCAGCAGCAGCAGCAGCTCCTCTTCGCTGCTGGCCACCACCACCACCAGCAGCAGCAGCAGCAGCAGCAGCAGCTCCTGCACCACCACCAGCAGCAGCAGCAGCACCAGCAGCAGCAGCAGGCGGCAGCTGCTGTCACTGCCATGGTGGGTGGGGTGGGAGAGTGGGGAAGGGGGGGAGAGTGGGGAGAGGGAGAGTGGGGGGGGGGGGAGTGGGGGAAGAGTGGGGGGGTTGGGGGGGTGGGAGAGTGGGCAGGGGAGAAGAGTGGGGGGGGGCAGTGGGGGGGGGGGAGAGTGGGGGGGTTGGGGGGGTGGGAGAGTGGGGGGGGAGTGGGAGTCGGGGGGGTGGAAGAGTGGGGAGAGGGGGAGAGTGGGGGGGGGGAGAGTGGGGAGGGGGGGAGAGTGGGGAGAGGGAGAGTGGGGGGGGAGTGGGGGAAGAGTGGGGGGGTTGGGGGGGTGGGAGAGTGGGGAGGGGAGAAGAGTGGGGGGGGGGAGTGGGGGGGGAGAGTGGGGGGGGTGGAAGAGTGGGGGGGGGGAGTGGGAGTCGGGGGGGTGGGAGAGTGGGGAGGGGGGTGGGAGAGTGGGGGGGGAAGTGGAGGATTGACGTGCAGCAGGGTGAGCGCCGTGGCTGGGTGAGTGTGGTGGCTGAGTGGTGGCTCAGTGAGTGTGGTGTTGTCCCCAGGCGCTGGCTGGGTACGCCGTCGTTCCCCAGCAGGCGGCGTTCCTGCACCCTGGAGGTACCAATGCAGCACCACCTTTGTCTCTTCCCCCCCCCCCCCCGGCTCGCGTGAGTGAGTGGGTGAATGGGTGGGTGGGTGAGTAGGTGGTTGAATGAATGAGTGGGTAAGTGAGTGAGTTGGTGAATGGGTGGGTGAGTGCGTGAGTGTGTGAGCAAGTGAGTGGGTGAATAGGTGGGTGGGTAAATGTGTGGATGTGAGTGAGTGGGGGAATGAATGAGTGTCTATGCGAGTGAGTGGGTGAGTGGGTGGGTGAGAGGGTGAGTGGGTGAGTGAGTGGGTGAGTGTGTGAGTGAGTGGGTGAGTGAGTGTGTGAGTGAGTGGGTGAGTGGGTGAGTGAGTGTGTGAGTGGGTGAGTGAGTGTGTGAGTGAGTGGGTGAGTGTGTGAGTGAGTGGGTGAGTGTGTGAGTGAGTGGGTGAGTGTGTGAGTGAGTGGGTGAGTGGGTGAGTGAGTGTGTGAGTGGGTGAGTGAGTGTGTGAGTGAGTGGGTGAGTGTGTGAGTGAGTGTGTGAGTGAGTGTGTGAGTGTGTGGGTGAGTGTGTCAGTGAGTGGGTGAGTGTGTCAGTGAGTGTGTGAGTGGGTGAGTTGCGTAACCTCACCCACAATCCATTGAGATTCGTTACCTTCTGATTTTTGTCTCCCCCCCCCCCGTGTCTCTCTCCCACTTGGAATGGTCCTTCAGCATCAATCTTCTGCATGACCCCCGGAAGTGGGAACATTGGTACGTCCCGTGGCTGTCAGGGGACCGGGTCTCAGGGTCAGAGTCTGGGGTGAGACTCGGGGAGACTGTAATTTTACTGCAGATTAAATTTGTTTAAATGCAAGAATAACTTTGATGATGATGGTGGCGACTGTGACGACGCTGACGACGATGATGATGTCACAGTTCCCATGATGCACGCTGGCACGCCTGCCACCATCTCCACGACAACCGCCTCGCCCAGCACCGTGCCCTTCATGGCAACGGCCAATCAGGTGAAGGCAACGCCTCTTCACCACAGACATCCACACCACGTGGACATGCTGCCTTATTTGACCAGTCTAATAAGGGCCCAATGCTGAGCTTCTAACGTAGCTCTCGTGCCTGGGCCGTGGCAAATTGACAGCAGCAGCTCAACGGGGAGTGGCTGATGGTCGCGTGGACATTTATAGTCAAGAACCCTTTCAACGCGTGGTGACGGCGATTCGACATTGTGGAGGGGAAAAAACCGGAGGACCCGGAGAAAGATTCCACGGGAAGAGAGAGACACGCAGACTCCAAATATACAGCAGCAGCAGGCATCGTCAGGGTCGGGATTGAACCCACGACCTCCTGTAGACCAGGCGAGGTAGTTAACAGCCGCTTTCAGCACCACGGTCGCTCCGAGTGTTGCCGCTGATTGCAAATTGTATTCATTAACTCATCCAAAACAGAACGCTCGTCTCATGTGACACCCAGACCCAGGGCTCGAACCCAGCATCTCAGCCGTGATGACTCCGTGTCTCTGACACGGCCATTGTGAACACCCTGAGAGAGACACACAGAGAGAGAGAGACACAGAGAGAGACACACAGAGAGACACCCAGACCCAGGGCTCGAACCCAGCATCTCAGCCGGGCTGACTCCGTGTCTCCGACACGGCCATTGTGAACACCCTAAGAGAGACACAGAGAGAGAGAGACACAGAGAGAGAGAGACACACAGAGATAGAGACACAGGGAGAAAGAGAGACACAGAGGGAGAGAGAGAGACACCCAGACCCAAGGCTCGAACCCAGCATCTCAGCCGTGCTGAACACCCTCATCTCTGTGGTCGTGAACGATGTGTGGATGTCTCCGTAACGTTCGTCTCATTTAACCCCCTCCCTCCTTCCCACTTCCCGCAGATCATTCAATGAATGAATTAATTAATAATCGCAACAAAAGTAAATATTAAATAGAGACGACGATAAAAATCTGCAAAAAAAATTAAAAAACTGAACGATATTCTGCCTACAAAGATGGCGCCCGTCGGCCCCCAAAACTTTACCGTCGCCACTTGTGGAGATCATCGGTCGCAGCGGCGGCGGTGGCAGCTCCCCGCTCGCTCCCCCCAACCACCGACCCGCCTCTTCTGCCACACGACCGACCGTGGGGCTCCGGCGCAGCCAGCCACCAGCGCCAGCGACCGGCGCCCACCTCGGGAGCCCAAACGCCAGGGAGAGGCCCACCCCGTTGTGCCACCACCACCACCGCCGCCACCACCACCGCCACATCTACCGCCGCCGCCGGCGCCGCCACCACCACCGCCACCACCACCACCGCCAGCGCCAGCCCTCCGCCCCCGCCAGCCGCGCCAGCGCGGGGAGCGCTCGGCAGGCAGAGAAGGCGCTTCCCCCGTGAGGCCCCAGCCAACCTACGTCCACTCAGCCTCCACCCCCCACAGAGACTCCAGGTGGAAGTGGGGGGGGGGGGAGCTTGTGGGGTCGGTGGATCAGCGGCGGCGGCGGCGGCGCCATCTGTGCGAGTGGCGGCACAGCGACAGGATCGTGGCCGCGATGGTGGTGGGGGTGGATTTACACCGACGTTGGGGGGGTGGATGTTCGTTCTACCCCATGGCGGTGACGAAGGGAGATCCGAGTCCCCCCGGGGAGCGCGAGAGAGAAGTGTTCGTGGCTCCCGCGGGGGAGTTCCATCCCCCAAGGGGTCACTCCGCCTCTCTCTCGCACACACACACACAGAGAGGGAGGGACCTCCCCAAGTGGAGACGGAATCAAAGAGTCCGGTTTGGTGGTGGCGGCGGCGGCGGTGGGCGTGGACGGTGCACGGTTAGGTTTACTTTTTAGGTTTATTTTTTGTTTATTTTTTAGGTTTATTTTTTGTTTACTTTTTAGGTTTATTTTTTGTTTATTTTTTAGGTTTATTTTTTGTTTACTTTTTAGGTTTATTTTTTGTTTATTTTTTAGGTTTATTTTTTCTTCAAATGTACGAGTAGAAAGTGTAAAAGGGCTTCATGTTCACGGGTGCCGGGGGGTGGTGGTGGTGGTGCGGTGGTGGTGATTGACGGTGGTTGGCGTGGGGGGTGGTAGCGCCCACAGACTGCACATTTGCATTGGAACCGCAAACGGCCTCCAAACCGCTGCCACTGGCGATGACGTGGTTGCCATGATGACGGCGACGCGGTTTCCACGGCGACGACGGCGACGCGGTTTCCACGGCGACGACGGCGACGCAGTTTCCACGGCGGCGACGACGCGGTTGCCGCGGCGACGACGGCGCAGCTGCCATGGCGGCGGCGAAGACGGCGCGGTTGCCGTGGCGGTGGTGAGGACGACGCGGTTGCCACGGCGACGACGGCACGGTTGCCGTGGCGATGGCACGGTTGCCATGGCGACGGCGAGGACGACGCGGTTGCCGTGGCGGTGGGGACGCGGTTGCCGAGCTCGTTAGAAACTCAATCGGTTGCAAGCGACCAATCGGAATCGAGGATTATTTGCACAAGGTGTGACGACGACGAGGAGGAGGAGGATGAGTGCCTATTGGTGGAGATTGGGTGGGAGGAGCAGACGAGGGGATCGATCAGGTGACTTGCGGCGACCAATCTGGAGTGAGGGAGGACACTGTGACGTAGCGGACGTCACGTGCCCCTCAGCCCCCCCCCTCCCCCCGTTTGCACTACAATCACCGCTCGGCTAGGAAACCGAACGTCTCAGCGACGACGCACAGACGTTGGAGGAGGCCGGCCGGGTGGGTGGGTTTCTTGGGGGAGGTTGGGGGAGGTTGGGGGAGGTTGGGGGTTGGTGGGTGGGTGGGTTGGGGGAGGTCGGGGGAGGTTGGGTGGGTGGGTGGGTTTGGGGAGGTTTGTGGCGGTTGGGGGGGAGGTTTGTGGCGGTTGGGGGGGAGGTTTGTGGCGGTTGGGGGGGAGGTTTGTGGCGGTTGGGGGGGAGGTTTGTGGCGGTTGGGGGGGAGGTTTGTGGCGGTTGGGGGGGAGGTTTGTGGCGGTTGGAGGGGAGGTTTGTGGCGGTTGGGGGGGAGGTTTGTGGCGGTTGGGGGGGAGGTTTGTGGCGGTTGGGGGGGAGGTTTGTGGCGGTTGGGGGGGAGGTTTGTGGCGGTTGGGGGGGAGGTTTGTGGCGGTTGGGGGGGAGGTTTGTGGCGGTTGGGGGGGAGGTTTGTGGCGGTTGGGGGGGAGGTTTGTGGCGGTTGGAGGGGAGGTTTGTGGCGGTTGGAGGGGAGGTTTGTGGCGGTTGGAGGGGAGGTTTGTGGCGGTTGGAGGGGAGGTTTGTGGCGGTTGGGGGGGAGGTTTGTGGCGGTTGGGGGGAGGTTTGTGGCGGTTGGGGGGGAGGTTTGTGGCGGTTGAGGGGGAGGTTTGTGGCGGTTGGGGGGGAGGTTTGTGGCGGTTGGGGGGGAGGTTTGTGGCGGTTGGGGGGGAGGTTTGTGGCGGTTGGAGGGGAGGTTTGTGGCGGTTGGAGGGGAGGTTTGTGGCGGTTGGAGGGGAGGTTTGTGGCGGTTGGAGGGGAGGTTTGTGGCGGTTGGAGGGGAGGTTTGTGGCGGTTGGAGGGGAGGTTTGTGGCGGTTGGAGGGGAGGTTTGTGGCGGTTGGGGGGAGGTTTGTGGCGGTTGGGGGGGAGGTTTGTGGCGGTTGAGGGGGAGGTTTGTGGCGGTTGGGGGGGAGGTTTGTGGCGGTTGGGGAGGAGGTTTGTGGCGGTTGGGGTGAGGTTTGTGGCGGTTGGAGGGGAGGTTTGTGGCGGTTGGGGGGGAGGTTTGTGGCGGTTGGGGGGGAGGTTTGTGGCGGTTGGGGGGAGGTTTGTGGCGGTTGGGGGGGAGGTTTGTGGCGGTTGGGGGGGAGGTTTGTGGCGGTTGGGGAGGAGGTTTGTGGCGGTTGGGGGGGGGAGGTTTGTGGCGGTTGGGGGGGAGGTTTGTGGCGGTTGAGGGGGAGGTTTGTGGCGGTTGGGGAGGTGGTTTGTGGCGGTTGGGGGGGAGGTTTGTGCCGGCGAGAAGAGAAGAAACGGCCCAAGATCGACGACGGAAAATGAGGGCGGAGATCTCCGCACTGCGGGGTGGAGGGGGGCGGGTGGAGGGGGGCGGAACAAAATGTTAAACGTTTTTAAAAAGTTGTCGCGTACGTAATCTACTCACCTCTTCACACACCTTTGCGCAAACCAAGACCCCTTCACTGACCCCATAGACTCACACTGACCCCATAGACTCACACTGACCCCATAGACTCACACTGACCCCATAGACTGACACTCACCCCATAGACTCACACTGACCCCATCGACTCACACTGACCCCATCGACTCACACTGACCCCATAGACTCACACTGACCCCATAGACTCACACTGACCCCATAGACTCACACTGACCCCATAGACTGACACTCACCCCATAGACTCACACTGACCCCATCGACTCACACTGACCCCATAGACTCACACTGACCCCATAGACTCACACTGACCCCATAGACTCACACTGACCCCATAGACTGACACTCACCCCATAGACTCACACTGACCCCATAGACTCACACTGACCCCATAGACTCACACTGACCCCATAGACTCACACTGACCCCATAGACTGACACTCACCCCATAGACTCACACTGACCCCATCGACTCACACTGACCCCATAGACTCACACTGACCCCATAGACTCACACTGACCCCATAGACTCACACTGACCCCATAGACTCACTCTGACCCCATAGACTCACGCTGACCCCATAGACTCACACTGACCCCATAGACTCACACTGACCCCATAGACTCACACTGACCCCATAGACTGACACTCACCCCATAGACTCACACTGACCCCATAGACTCACACTGACCCATAGACTCACACTGACCCCATAGACTCACACTGACCCCATAGACTCACAGTGACCCGATAGACTCACACTGACCCCATAGACTCACACTGACCCCATAGACTCACTCTGACCCCATAGACTCACGCTGACCCCATAGACTCACACTGACCCCATAGACTCACACTGACCTCATAGACTCACTCTGACCCCATAGACTCACACTGACCCCATAGACTCACTCTGACCCCATAGACTCACGCTGACCCCATAGACTCACACTGACCTCATAGACTCACACTGACCCCATAGACTCACACTGACTCCATAGACTCATTGACCCCATAGACTCACACTGACCCCATAGACTCACACAGAGACCCATAGACTCACACTGACCCCATAGACTCACACTGACCCCATAGACTCACACTGACCCCATAGACTCACACTGACCCCACAGACTCACACTGACCCCATAGACTCACACTGACCCCATAGACTCACACTCACTCCATAGACTCACACTCACCCCATAGACTCACACTCACCCCATAGACTCACACAGAGACCCATAGACTCACACTGACCCCATAGACTCACACTGACCCCATAGACTCACACTCACCACATAGACTCACACTCACCCCATAGACTCACACTGACCCCATAGACTCACACTGACCCCATAGACTCACGCTTACCCCATAGACTCACACTGACCCCATAGACTCACACTGACCCCATAGACTCACACTGACCCCATAGACTCACACTGACCCCATAGACTGACACTCACCCCATAGACTCACACTGACCCCATAGACTCACACTGACCCATAGACTCACACTGACCCCATAGACTCACACTGACCCCATAGACTCACGCTGACCCCATAGACTCACACTGACCCCATAGACTCACACTGACCCCATAGACTCACACTGACTCCATAGACTCATTGACCCCATAGACTCACACTGACCCCATAGACTCACACAGAGACACATAGACTCACACTGACCCCATAGACTCACACTGACCCCATAGACTCACACTGACCCCACAGACTCACACTGACCCCATAGACTCACACTGACCCCATAGACTCACACTCACTCCATAGACTCACACTCACCCCATAGACTCACACTCACCCCATAGACTCACACAGAGACCCATAGACTCACACTGACCCCATAGACTCACACTCACCACATAGACTCACACTCACCCCATAGACTCACACTGACCCCATAGACTCACACTGACCCCATAGAATCACGCTTACCCCATAGACTCACACTCACCCCATAGACTCACACAGAGACCCATAGACTCACACTCACCCCATAGACTCACACAGAGACCCATAGACTCACACTCACCCCATAGACTCACACAGAGACCCATAGACTCACACATGCACCTACATTCACCCAACAGACTTACATTTATTGATTACAATCTTTTAATTATTTGCACTATAAAAATAATTCAGTAATCAAAGCAAGATCTGCCTTCTTCAAATATTAAGCCACCCACACGGACACGCGCAGCTGATTGGGCTGGAAGGGGCTGAGAGGGTGAGGGCGTGAGAGAGCGTGGGGGTGAGAGAGTGTGGGGGGGGAGAGCGAGGGGGTGAGCGAGGGGGTGAGTGAGGGGGTGAGCATGGGGGTGAGTAAGGGGGTGAGCATGGGGGTGAGAGCGAGGGGGTGAGCGAGGGGGTGAGAGCGAGGGGGTGAGCGTGGGGGTGTGAGCGAGGGGGTGAGGTGAGCGTGGGGGTGAGCGAGCGAGGGGGTGAGAGAGCGAGGGGGTGAGGTGAGCGAGGGGGTGAGAGAGCGTGGGGGTGAGCGAGCGTGGGGGTGAGCGAGCGAGGGGGTGAGCGAGGGGGTTAGCGAGGGGGTGAGGTGAGCGAGGGGGTGAGGTGAGCGTGGGGGTGAGCGAGCGAGGGGGTGAGCGAGCGAGGGGGGTGAGCGAGCGAGGGGGTGAGCGAGGGGGGTGAGCGAGGGGGTTAGCGAGGGGGTGAAGTGAGCGAGGGGGTGAGGTGAGCGAGGGGGTGAGGTGAGCGAGGGGGTGAGCGAGCGAGGGGGTGAGAGCGAGGGGGTGAGCGAGCGAGGGGGTGAGAGCGAGGGGGTGAGCGAGCGAGGGGGTGAGAGCGAGGGGGTGAGCGAGCGAGGGGGTGAGCGAGGGGGTGAGGTGAGCGAGGGGGTGAGAGCGAGGGGGTGAGCGAGCGAGGGGGTGAGAGCGAGGGGGTGAGCGAGCGAGGGGGTTAGCGAGGGGGTGAGGTGAGCGAGGGGGTGAGAGCGAGGGGGTGAGCGAGCGAGGGGGTGAGAGAGCGTGGGGGTGAGAGCGAGGGGGTGAGCGAGGGGGTGAGAGAGCGTGGGGGTGAGCGAGCGAGGGGGTGCGGGATCTGCTGTGGCGTGCTCGTGTCGCGTACTGTCCGCTCACAACAAGCTGGATTCCCAGCCCGCCTGGATTCCCAGCCCGCCTGGATTCCCAGCCCGCCTGGATTCCCAGCCCGCCTGGATTCCCAGCCCGCCTGGATTCCCAGCCCGCCTGGATTCCCAGCCCGCCTGGATTCCCAGCCCGCCTGGATTCCCAGCCCGACTGGATTCCTAGCCCGACTGGATTCCTAGCCCGACTGGATTCCCAGCCCGCCTGGATTCCTAGCCTGGCTGGATTCCTAGCCCAGCTGGATTCCTAGCCCGCCTGGATTCCTAGCCCGGCTGGATTCCTAGCCCGGCTGGATTCCCAGCCCGCCTGGATTCCTAGCCCGGCTGGATTCCTAGCCCGCCTGGATTCCCAGCCCGCCTGGATTCCCAGCCCGCCTGGATTCCCAGCCCGGCTGGATTCCTAGCCCGGCTGGATTCCTAGCCCGGCTGGATTCCTAGCCCGGCTGGATTCCCAGCCCGCCTGGATTCCTAGCCTGGCTGGATTCCTAGCCCGCCTGGATTCCTAGCCTGGCTGGATTCCTAGCCCGGCTGGATTCCCAGCCCGCCTGGATTCCTAGCCCGGCTGGATTCCTAGCCCGCCTGGATTCCCAGCCCGCCTGGATTCCCAGCCCGCCTGGATTCCTAGCCCGGCTGGATTCCTAGCCCGGCTGGATTCCCAGCCCGCCTGGATTCCCAGCCCGCCTGGATTCCTAGCCTGGCTGGATTCCTAGCCCAGCTGGATTCCTAGCCCGCCTGGATTCCTAGCCCGGCTGGATTCCTAGCCCAGCTGGATTCCCAGCCCGCCTGGATTCCTAGCCCGGCTGGATTCCTAGCCCGGCTGGATTCCTAGCCCGCCTGGATTCCTAGCCCGCCTGGATTCCCAGCCCGCCTGGATTCCCAGCCCGCCTGGATTACCAGCCCGCCTGGATTCCCAGCCCACCTGGATTCCCAGCCCGCCTGGATTCCCAGCCCGCCTGGATTCCCAGCCCGCCTGGATTCCCAGCCCGCCTGGATTCCCAGCCCGCCTGGATTCCTAGCCCGACTGGAGTCCTAGCCCGACTGGATTCCCAGCCCGCCTGGATTCCCAGCCCGCCTGGATTCCCAGCCCGCCTGGATTCCTAGCCCGACTGGAGTCCTAGCCCGCCTGGATTCCCAGCCCGCCTGGATTCCCAGCCCGCCTGGATTCCCAGCCCGCCTGGACTCCTAGCCCGCCTGGATTCCTAGCCCGCCTGGATTCCTAGCCCGCCTGGATTACCAGCCCGCCTGGATTCCCAGCCCGGCTGGATTCCTAGCCCGCCTGGATTCCCAGCCCGCCTGGATTCCTAGCCCGGCTGGATTCCTAGCCCGCCTGGATTCCCAGCCCGCCTGGATTCCCAGCCCGCCTGGATTCCCAGCCCGCCTGGATTCCTAGCCCGGCTGGATTCCTAGCCCGGCTGGATTCCCAGCCCGCCTGGATTCCCAGCCCGCCTGGATTCCTAGCCCGGCTGTATTCCTAGCCCAGCTGGATTCCTAGCCCGCCTGGATTCCTAGCCCGGCTGGATTCCTAGCCCAGCTGGATTCCCAGCCCGCCTGGATTCCTAGCCCGGCTGGATTCCTAGCCCGGCTGGATTCCTAGCCCGCCTGGATTCCTAGCCCGCCTGGATTCCCAGCCCGCCTGGATTCCCAGCCCGCCTGGATTACCAGCCCGCCTGGATTCCCAGCCCGTCTGGATTCCCAGCCCGCCTGGATTCCCAGCCCGCCTGGATTCCCAGCCCGCCTGGATTCCCAGCCCGCCTGGATTCCTAGCCCGACTGGAGTCCTAGCCCGACTGGATTCCTAGCCAGCCTGGACTCCTAGCCCGCCTGGATTCCTAGCCCGCCTGGATTCCTAGCCCGCCTGGATTACCAGCCCGCCTGGATTCCCAGCCCGCCTGGATTCCCAGCCCGGCTGGATTCCTAGCCCGCCTGGATTCCTAGCCCGGCTGGATTCCCAGCCCGCCTGGATTCCCAGCCCGGCTGGATTCCTAGCCCGGCTGGATTCCTAGCCCGGCTGGATTCCCAACCCGCCTGGATTCCCAACCCGCCTGGATTCCCAACCCGCCTGGATTCCCAGCCCGGCTGGATTCCCAACCCGCCTGGATTCCTAGCCCGCCTGGATGCCTAGCCCGGCTGGATTCCTAGCCCGCCTGGCTTCCCAGCAGCAGCAGCGGCATCCAGGCGGTGACCCAGGAAATATGCAAACGTCGGGCCAACGTTGATGTGATGACCGTCGCTCCTCTGCTGTTGCTGGAGGGCGACTGCCTCCCAGCTGCCCAGTAGCCTCCTCACAGTGCACCTAGCCTGGCACGCGCCCCGGAGCGTCCACCGCGAGCCGCCTCCTCCACGGAGGTCGATCTTGACACCGCTGGTACCATTCAGCACGCTCACTCCACACACACCACACACACACACCACACACACACACCACACACACTCTGCACACACAATCTACACACCACACACACTCCACACACACACTGCACACACACCACACACACTCCACACGCACCACACACTCCACACACACACCACACACTGCACACTCCACACACACACTCCATACACACTCCACACACACCACACACACACTCCACACACACACACACCACACACCCGCATGGGCAATCCTGCGTCTATCTGTACGGCGTCGCTTGAGAGGAAACGGAGCTTCGTGCTGACTTTGCAAATCTTGAGTCGGTCGACAGAATTCCACACGTTGCTCCCCCATCCCTCCTCTCCCTCCTCTCCCTCCCTCTCCATCCCTCTCTCCCCATCCTCCCTCTCCCCAGCCTCCCTCCCTCCCTCACGCGCAGTTGAATTGACACACGGCCGTAGGTTGATCTGTCTAGTGCCTAGTATTGACGCTGATGGTGTCACGTCGGTGCGCTTAACTGAGAACTTGACTTTCGCTGTACGAGGAGAGACGAAATGAAATGCCACTTCGATGCAATTGAAGGGAGTTCTTTCCCTGTGCTTGTTACAAGAAGACACAGGACGTCGGAACGCACGCAGTTGCACACACAGTGACGAGCTCAAGCCCTGAGTGAGTGACTCAAGCCTTGAGTGAGTGAGGTGAGTGAGGTGAGTGAGTGAGGTGAGTGAGAGTGAATGTGAGTGAGGTGAGTGAATGTGAGTGAGTGACTCAAGCCTTGAGTGAGTGAGGTGAGTGAGGTGAGTGAGTGAGAGTGAGTGAGTGAATGTGAGTGAGTGAATGTGAGTGAGGTTAGTGAATGTGAGTGAGGTGAGTGAATGTGAGTGAGTGACTCAAGCCTTGAGTGAGTGAGGTGAGTGAGAGTGAGTGAGGTGAGTGAGTGAATGTGAGTGAGTGAATGTGAGTGAGGTGAGTGAGGGAGTGGGTGAGTGAGGGAGTGGGTGAGTGAGTGAATGTGAGTGAGGTGAGTTCAGTGAGAGTGAGTGACTCAAGCCTTGAGTGAGGTGAGTGAGTGAGAGTGAGTGAGGTGGGTGAGTGAGGTGAGTGAGTGAATGTGAGGTGAGTGAGTGAGGTGGGTGAGGGAGTGAGTGAGGTGAGTGAGGTGGGTGAGTGAGGTGAGTGAGTGAATGTGAGGTGAGTGAGGTGGGTGAGTGAGTGAGGTGGGTGAGTGAGGTGAGTGAGCGAATGTGAGGTGAGTGAGTGAGGTGGGTGAGTGAGGGAGTGAGTGAGGTGAGTGAGGTGGGTGAGTGAGGTGGGTGAGTGAGGTGAGTGAGTGAATGTGAGGTGAGTGAGTGAGAGTGAATGTGAGTGGATGTGAGTGAGTTGGTGAGTGAGGTGAGTGAGGGAGTGAGTGAGGTGAGGGAGTGAGTGAGGTGAGTGAGGTGGGTGAGTGAGTGAATGTGAGGTGAGTGAGTGAGGTGGGTGAGTGAGGTGAGTGAGTGAATGTGAGGTGAGTGAGTGAGAGTGGATGTGAGTGAGTTGGTGAGTGAGGTGAGTGAGGGAGTGAGTGAGGTGAGGGAGTGAGTGAGGTGGGTGAGGTGGGTGAGTGAGGTGAGTGAGTGAATGTGAGGTGAGTGAGTGAGGTGGGTGAGTGAGGTGAGTGAGGTGGGTGAGTGAATGTGAGTGGAAGTGAGTTGGTGAGTGAGTGAGTGTGAGGTGAGTGAGGTGGGTGAGTGAGTGAATGTGAGGTGAGTGAGTGAGAGTGAGTGAGAGTGGATGTGAGTGAGGTGAGTGAGGGAGTGAGTGAGGTGAGTGAGGTGGGTGAGTGAGGTGAGTGAGCGAATGTGAGGTGAGTGAGTGAGGTGAGTGAGGTGGGTGAGTGAGGTGAGTGAGTGAATGTGAGGTGAGTGAGTGAGGTGGGTGAGTGAGGTGAGGGAGTGAGGTGGGTGAGTGAGGTGAGTGAGTGAATGTGAGGTGAGTGAGTGAGGTGAGTGAGGTTGGTGAGTGAGGTGAGTGAGTGAATGTGAGGTGAGTGAGGGAGTGAGTGAGGGAGTGAGGTGGGTGAGTGAGGTGAGTGAGTGAGGTGAGGGAGTGAGGTGGGTGAGTGAGGTGAGTGAGTGAATGTGAGGTGAGTGAGGTGAGTGAGTGAGCTCCAGGCCAGGCTATGACTCGGACATTGGAGAGCACCGATATCAACCCACGAGTCTGATCGAGTCTCTCTGCAGACATTCGTGTGTGTCCGTGTGTGTGTATCCGTGTGTGTGTAGTGTGTGTGTCCGTGTGTGTGTGTGTCCGTGTGTGTGTGTCCGGAGGTCTCATTCCGAATTAGTCAGCATTATCTTTTCATCGGTTGCGTAACGCTGTTGTGTGGAAGCTGCCTGGTCTGTCGCTCCGCACGAAGCTTCGGGTCTTCTCGGCCACGGTCATTCCCTCCCTTCTCTACGCTTGCGAAACGTGGACCCCCCTAATGAAGCATCTTCGCCGGTTATAAACATTTAGGCTGGCCTGCCTACGATCCATCCTGGGTTTAACCAGGCTGGATTGTGTGAGGAGCTCATAAATCCTTGAAAGATCTGGGCAAAGTCCCATCGGTGAGCTCCTCCGGCAGGCAAGGCTGCGTTGGCTGGGTCATGTAGCCCGCATGCCCAGCCACCGCATGCCTAAACAGCTTTTGTTCGGCCGGATCGAGGGGGCTAAACGGGCGCGGCACGGGCTAGAGAAGAGATGGAGTGATGTGGTACAGGAGGACGTGGAGCCGAGTGGACTTGCCGATGACCGGTACCAGCGGTGTCAAGATCGGCCTCTGTGGAGGAGGCTCGTGAAGGACGCTACTGGGCAGTTGGAGGCAGTCGCCCTCCAACAACAACGGAGGGCGGAGGAGCGACGCTCACAACAACGAGTGGAGCGCTGGGTGGCTAAAGCATAGCAAGTTGGCACAGTAGGGGGCAAAGGTGGTGCATCAGCCACTCATCTCGGTCATCTCAGTCAGTCGACCCGTGGCACCTGCTGGGTCTGCCCCGTGACCTCCTGCCAGTGGGCGTTCGACACTTCACGTGGCCTCAAGGTGCACTTGGCCTGGCACAAGCGTCGTGGTGACGTCACCGCCACTTAGTGGCGAATGGCGGTTGTTGTGTGTGTCTGTCACTGTGTGTGTACGTGTGTGTGTGACCGTGTGTGTGTCCGTGTGTGTCTGCGTGTGTCGTTTGCCTCTTCCACACGCAACATAGTCGAGCGGTTTGCTGGATTATTGTTTTTGTAAAGTCCTTACGAGAGGCAAACATAATGTAAACATTGTTGTGATGTTGTTTGGTTGGTGATGATGGCGATGATAACGATGGTGGTGGTGATGGTGACGGCGATGTTAATGGTCGTGGCGATGATAACGATGGTAATGATGATGGCGATGGTATTAAACAGTGGAATCGTGTTACCGGTTGGCTGCTGATGATGGTTACTGGTGGAAGGTGGTGATGGTAACTGGGAATTGGTGATGGTGTTGATGGTCAATGTTGAAACGAGAGGAACAGCGGGGAGACACGGAGGGCGTTGCTAGCGTTTTGAATCGAAGCTGCCCATGAGATTAAAACCAAAGATCCCCCTCCCCCCCCTCACCCCCCTCTCACTCCCCCCCCCCTCTCACCCCCCTCTCACTCCCCTCCACCCCCCCCCCTCTCACTCCCCTCCACGAGTGTATAGCCCACGACCTCCTGTGTGCCAGGCGAGGTAGTTAACATCTCCTAGCCACACTTATACATCAGTGTGAGTGTCTATCCCACGACCTCCTGTGTGCCAGGCGAGGTAGTTGACATCTCCTAGCCACACAAATATACATCAGTGTGAGTGTCTATCCCACGACCTCCTGTGTACCAGGCGAGGTAGTTGACATCTCCTAGCCACACAAATATACATCAGTGTGTGTGTCTATCCCACGACCTCCTGTGTGCCAGGCGAGGTAGTTGACATCTCCTAGCCAGACAAATATATATCAGTGTGAGTGTCTATCCCACGACCTCCTGTGTACCAGGCGAGGTAGTTGACATCTGCTAGCCACACAAATATACATCAGTGTGAGTGTATAGCCCACGACCTCCTGTGTACCAGTTGAGGTAGTTGACATCTCCTAGCCACACAAATATATATCAGTGTGAGTGTCTATCCCACGACCTCCTGTGTACCAGGCGAGGTAGTTGACATCTGCTAGCCACACAAATATACATCAGTGTGAGTGTATAGCCCACGACCTCCTGTGTACCAGTTGAGGTAGTTGACATCTCCTAGCCACACAAATATATATCAGTGTGAGTGTCTATCCCACGACCTCCTGTGTACCAGGCGAGGTAGTTGACATCTGCTAGCCACACAAATATACATCAGTGTGAGTGTATAGCCCACGACCTCCTGTGTACCAGTTGAGGTAGTTGACATCTCCTAGCCACACAAATATATATCAGTGTGAGTGTCTATCCCACGACCTCCTGTGTACCAGGCGAGGTAGTTGACATCTCCTAGCCACACAAATATATATCAGGATGAGTGTCTTTCCCACGACCTCCTGTGTACCAGGCGAGGTAGTTGACATCTCCTAGCCACACAAATATACATCAGTGTGAGTGTCTATCCCACGACCTCCTGTGTACCAGGCGAGGTAGTTGACATCTCCTAGCCACACACATATACATCAGTGTGAGTGTTTAGCCCACGACCTCCTGTCTGCCAGGCGAGGTAGTTGACATCTCCTAGCCAGACAAATATACATCAGTGTGAGTGTCTATCCCACGACCTACTGTGTACCAGGCGAGGTAGTTAACATATCCTAGCCACACACAAATATACATCAGTGTGAGTGTCTATCCCACGACCTCCTGTGTACCAGGCGAGGTAGTTGACATCTCCTAGCCACAAATATACATCAGTGTGAGTGTCTAGCCCACGACCTCCTGTGTACCAGGCGAGGTAGTTGACATCTCCTAGCCACACAAATATACATCAGCGTGTGTGTCTATCCCACGACCTCCTGTGTACCAGGCGAGGTAGTTGACATCTCCTAGCCAGACAAATATACATCAGTGTGAGTGTCTATCCCACGACCTCCTGTGTACCAGGCGAGGTAGTTGACATCTCCTAGCCACACATATACATCAGTGTGAGTGTCTATCCCACGACCTCCTGTGTGCCAGGCGAGGTAGTTGACATCTCCTAGCCACAAATATATATCAGTGTGAGTGTCTATCCCACGACCTCCTGTGTGCCAGGCGAGGTAGTTAACATCTCCTAGCCACACACAAATATACATCAGTGTGAGTGTCTATCCCACGACCTTCTGTGTGCCAGGCGAGGTAGTTGACATCTCCTAGCCACACAAATATACATCAGTGTGAGTGTCTATCCCACGACCTCCTGTGTGCCAGGCGAGGTAGTTGACATCTCCTAGCCACACACAATATACATCAGTGTGAGTGTCTATCCCACGACCTCCTGTGTGCCAGGCGAGGTAGTTGACATTTCCTAGCCACACAAATATACATCAGTGTGAGTGTCTATCCCACGACCTTCTGTGTGCCAGGCGAGGTAGTTGACATCTCCTAGCCACACAAATATACATCAGTGTGAGTGTCTATCCCACGACCTCCTGTGTGCCAGGCGAGGTAGTTGACATCTCCTAGCCACACAAATATACATCAGTGTGAGTGTCTATCCCACGACCTCCTGTGTACCAGGCGAGGTAGTTGACATCTCCTAGCCACAAATATACATCAGTGTGAGTGTCTAGCCCACGACCTCCTGTGTACCAGGCGAGGTAGTTAACATCTCCTAGCCACACACATATACATCAGTGTGAGTGTTTAGCCCACGACCTCCTGTCTGCCAGGCGAGGTAGTTGACATCTCCTAGCCAGACAAATATACATCAGTGTGAGTGTCTATCCCACGACCTACTGTGTACCAGGCGAGGTAGTTAACATATCCTAGCCACACACAAATATACATCAGTGTGAGTGTCTATCCCACGACCTCCTGTGTACCAGGCGAGGTAGTTGACATCTCCTAGCCACAAATATACATCAGTGTGAGTGTCTAGCCCACGACCTCCTGTGTACCAGGCGAGGTAGTTGACATCTCCTAGCCACACAAATATACATCAGCGTGTGTGTCTATCCCACGACCTCCTGTGTACCAGGCGAGGTAGTTGACATCTCCTAGCCAGACAAATATACATCAGTGTGAGTGTCTATCCCACGACCTCCTGTGTACCAGGCGAGGTAGTTGACATCTCCTAGCCACACATATACATCAGTGTGAGTGTCTATCCCACGACCTCCTGTGTGCCAGGCGAGGTAGTTGACATCTCCTAGCCACAAATATATATCAGTGTGAGTGTCTATCCCACGACCTCCTGTGTGCCAGGCGAGGTAGTTAACATCTCCTAGCCACACACAAATATACATCAGTGTGAGTGTCTATCCCACGACCTTCTGTGTGCCAGGCGAGGTAGTTGACATCTCCTAGCCACACAAATATACATCAGTGTGAGTGTCTATCCCACGACCTCCTGTGTGCCAGGCGAGGTAGTTGACATCTCCTAGCCACACACAATATACATCAGTGTGAGTGTCTATCCCACGACCTCCTGTGTGCCAGGCGAGGTAGTTGACATTTCCTAGCCACACAAATATACATCAGTGTGAGTGTCTATCCCACGACCTTCTGTGTGCCAGGCGAGGTAGTTGACATCTCCTAGCCACACAAATATACATCAGTGTGAGTGTCTATCCCACGACCTCCTGTGTGCCAGGCGAGGTAGTTGACATCTCCTAGCCACACACAAATATACATCAGTGTGAGTGTCTATCCCACGACCTCCTGTGTGCCAGGCGAGGTAGTTGACATCTCCTAGCCACACAAATATACATCAGTGTGAGTGTCTATCCCACGACCTCCTGTGTGCCAGGCGAGGTAGTTGACATCTCCTAGCCACACAAATATACATCAGTGTGTGTGTCTATCCCACGACCTCCTGTGTACCAGGCGAGGTAGTTAACATCTCCTAGCCACACAAATATACATCAGTGTGTCTATCCCACGACCTCCTGTGTACCAGGCGAGGTAGTTGACATCTCCTAGCCACAAATATACATCAGTGTGAGTGTCTATCCCACGACCTCCTGTGTACCAGGCGAGGTAGTTAACATCTCCTAGCCACACAAATATACATCAGCGTGTAGGTTTAGCCCACGACCTCCTGTGTACCAGGCGAGGTAGTTGACATCTCCTAGCCACACACAAATATACATCAGTGTGAGTGTCTATCCCACGACCTCGTGTGCCAGGCGAGATAGTTGACATCTCCTAGCCACACAAATATACATCAGTGTGAGTGTCTATCCCACGACCTCCTGTGTGCCAGGCGAGGTAGTTGACATCTCCTAGCCACAAATATACATCAGTGTGTGTGTCTATCCCACGACCTCCTGTGTGCCAGGCGAGGTAGTTGACATCTCCTAGCCACACACAAATATACATCAGTGTGAGTGTCTGTCCCACGACCTCCTGTGTGCCAGGCGAGGTAGTTGACATCTCCTAGCCACAAATATACATCAGTGTGAGTGTCTATCCCACGACCTCCTGTGTGCCAGGCGAGGGAGTTGACATCTCCTAGCCACACAAATATACATCAGTGTGAGTGTCTATCCCACGACCTTCTGTGTGCCAGGCGAGGTAGTTGACATCTCCTAGCCACACAAATATACATCAGCGTGAGTGTCTATCCCACGACCTTCTGTGTACCAGGCGAGGTAGTTGACATCTCCTAGCCACACATATACATCAGTGTGAGTGTCTATCCCACGACCTCCTGTGTACCAGGCGAGGTAGTTGACATCTCCTAGCCACACACATATACATCAGTGTGAGTGTCTATCCCACGACCTCCTGTGTACCAGGCGAGGTAGTTAACATCTCCTAGCCACACAAATATACATCAGTGTGTCTATCCCACGACCTCCTGTGTACCAGGCGAGGTAGTTAACATCTCCTAGCCACACAAATATACATCAGTGTGTCTATCCCACGACCTCCTGTGTGCCAGGCGAGGTAGTTGACATCTCCTAGGCAGCGTGGTCGCCTCTTCGTATTTCCCCGTGACGAGGCGTGACGAGGCGGATTTCCCTGTGACTCACGCCTTCGTCACGAGGCTATTTTCGGTATGGACGTAATCGATTCCCATCGACCTTATATAACGAACGCGATTCGATTACAATTGTGTTTTCAATGAGGCATACAAACATCGAATTATCTTCACGTTTTTTGAAGATAGGGTATGGTGCGCTACTCTAATTATTTAGCAAGTGAGGTTACGTTGGAATATTAACGATAACGATGTTATAGACAGTACTGTAGTTGTTTTACCAAAGGAATCGATCCAGTGAGTTGAACTGTAGTCGATTAAGCGGGGACGCGCGTGTCTTAGGTCGACATGGGCAAGGGGTGACATTCCAACACGTGCCTTATTTCAAATGCATTATTACACGTTTTAAACTCGAGTTTACAATTTAAACGTGTACTAGTAACGGCAATATTATGTATCTAAGTCTTAAGTAGCACTACATTTAACAGAATAAGTTAATTATATGATAACGTCGAAAAATTTATTAAATTATCCCCCTCATTGTGAATGGTGCAGTCCGGAGTGGACGTGACGACCTGGGGCAACGCGCTCCACGCGGGCTGTACCAAGTGCAACTTATTCATCGGGGTTATTGCTCAACAAACGTTTAAACGAATATTTCGCAATATTTTCTATCGAAATTACCGTAACAACGCGACAGATGAATGATTAATTCTCATCAACATTATCAACAGCTTTATATCCAACGCGTTAATTATATTTTTTGTAAACAAAAAGTACGATTGGTTAATTCATTATTATTGCCAACCCCTAAGAATCGTTAATGCGACCCCCACTGATAGTGAGCAGTTAGGCTCGTCCATGACGTTGCGCGCTCTGGACCAATCAGGACACCGCATTGACAACCCCCTCACGGCCTTCGTCCCTCACGAGTTTCACTCCCGCGTCTACGCCGCCTCAACAGTCACAGCCTGCCGCAGCTCCGCTCTCAGTGTCATCATCATCATCATTAACCATTATTATTCATCATCATCATCATCGTTAGCAGCCCCGTCCTATGATCATCCCCAAGGCCCGCCGCGTAAACTTTTCGAGTAGGCCAACTTCAGATCGCTCCCGCGCGCTGGTTCCGAGCCGAGTTTCAGACGAGGAGGCCGGGCGGCCCGGCTAGGCAAGCGGCAGGCTTCGAGCGAGAGGGTGAGAGACGCCAGGCCTCGGCTTTAAGTTAATTGCTCAATTAAGCCACAGATATATGTTGGCTTCGCGGCTCGCGTTAAATGATCTATAACTCGATCGTGTCGTCGTTAGCGGCGTTTGTGGGCGCCTTAGACGCGAGCCCCTTCGCGTGTTTCGGTGTTGCTGTGTGTGGCTCGTAGTGACGGCAGATCGTCTGTTGGCTGCCTTCTGTGTGGACACTCTTTGAGGAGAGTACCAACATCAACAATAACAACAACAATTTGTCGTCTTTGTAGGTGGATGTCTTCATGCACGAGGTGAACGCGTGAGCATCGTGTCGTGACCAGCATCGCAGTAAGTAAACCTGCGCCGAGCCTTAACGACGGTGTGAACGCTCAGACACACTCGCTACTTGTATATTTGTGTCCGTGTGTTGTTTTATATTCAACCCTCGTATATTTGTATCGTATTTACCGGGTTGTCACGTAAACAGAACGTGCCAATTCGTCACTAGTACAGCACTAGTGTATAGTGTAGTGTATAGTGTAGTGTATAGTGTAGTATACTAGTACAGCACTAGTGTGTAGTGTATAGTGTAGTATACTAGTACAGCACTAGTGTGTAGTGTATAGTGTAGTATACTAGTACAGCACTAGTGTGTAGTGTATAGTGTAGTATACTAGTACAGCACTAGTGTGTAGTGTATAGTGTAGTATACTAGTACAGCACTAGTGTGTAGTGTATAGTGTAGTATACTAGTACAGCACTAGTGTGTAGTGTATAGTGTAGTATACTAGTACAGCACTAGTGTGTATTATATAGTGTAGTATACTAGTACAGCACTAGTGTATAGTGTAGTGTAGTATACTAGTACAGCACTAGTGTATAGTGTAGTGTATAGTATACTAGTACAGCACTAGTGTGTAGTGTATAGTGTAGTATACTAGTACAGCACTAGTGTATAGTGTAGTGTATAGTGTAGTGTATAGTGTAGTATACTAGTACAGCACTAGTGTATAGTGTAGTGTATAGTGTAGTGTATAGTGTAGTGTAATAGTACAGCAGTGTTGGAGAGCCAAGCCACAGCATTTACAATCGGAGTACGACGTTTCGCCAGTAATTACAACCAGCTTCATCAGGCGTTGCTCAGCTCAATACTGTTGTGGCTATAACACTTAGGATACTTACGCTGCTGTTAACTTTGACCTTACTTGTATTGGCCGACTTACGTAAAGTGTTCTTTTTTAATTTCACGCTTAACAATGATAGTTGCCGCGCGGAATGCAGAAGTGACAATAATGCTGCTGCTTCTGCCTCATGAGGAGGCGTGGGTGTTGCTCATTCATAGTTTCGTTTATAGTGTGAGCCGCCTTGGGGGGGTTGTCACATCTCTAATTCAAACTTCCGTTTTCTTTCGTGTGCGGTGTTGGTTGTTAGGTTTCGGATCATCGAAACTTTTTGTGCGCGATGACATTCTTTTAGAGCCGACAAAACCCAAACAGGTTGAGTGCTCCGGCGATTGGTTCAATTACGGCTTTGAACAACAGCAAACCATCCTTAATGTATTTTCACTCTTCGCATCACAGCTGCGCCCACCATTACGCGTACTATCTCCTATATTTAACCCACATCGTCGCCCTGGCCTGCCTCGGGTCTTGCGACACAATTTGCCCAACTACCGACCCCTGCTGTTCTCTTCAAATCGAGCCCAAGCATCAGCAACAGCAGCAGCAGCTTCCCCGTCTTGCGCTCCTCAAGCGGCCATGGCAAGTCCCGTCGTCGATCGCCGTCCAAATTCTCCCGAGCGAGGCTCCGTCGTGTTGCTCCGCCAGGAGGACCGCTCGCCCGCCCGCCCGCACTGACGCCAACGCCAAGATGCCGGCCGAGAGAGCGGCCGCAGCCTACGCCAGCGCCTACGAGCTTCCGACCGTCGCCGGCCTCTGCGGCAATCCGGCCTTCGCGAGCCAGTTAGATTCCGTGGCCGCCGCCACCGTCGTCGCTCTCCGTGGAATTGCCGCTCGGACGTGAGCGAGCGAGTTGGCGAGCGGTGGTGCGGTTGGGGCGGCTGGTGGGGTGGTGGGGGTGCGTTGCTGGTGTTTTGTCGGAGAGCGATCGGCAACATCCGGGCGACAGAGCCGAGTCCGGTTGCAACGGCGTTGCCCGAGCGTGCCGAGACGGAGGGAAGAAGAGGAGGAATGGCGGGCGCCGCCTCCTCGCTGGAGTGGACCGTGGCCACGTGGGGGATCGCCTCCCGCGTGGTGGGGCCGGCCGCCCGCGCCCTGCGCTGGCTCCTCTTTTGGGCCTACCTCTTGGCTCGCGGCTCTCGCGGTTCCGACGCCGCCACGGCCGCCGTGCCCACGGTGGACTCTGGAGGGCCGTCGACTAAGCCGCGCGACGAGTTTTGCCGCAAACGTCGAGAGGGCGATGACGGCGATAGTAGCGGCGGCGGAGGCGGTGTTTGGGGTGAATGGGGTGGGTGCCCGAGTGGTGGTGGAGATGGTGTTGGTGGTGGCGGTGTTTTTGACTGTGAAGCGACTGGAAGATGTTTGGTGAGGGTTGGCGGCGGTGGCGATGATGGAAATGTTCACCGCGATGGTGACGCCGAGGATGGTGAAGACGACGTCAGGACTAAGGGAGGAGATGATGACAGAGGCGGTGGCGATGCAGACGTTGTGACTCTGACTACAGGAGCGGACGTTGGTGGTGATGGTGGTGGTGATGATAATGGCGGTGAAGTTATCATCGTGAACTTTAAACGTGGCGACGGTGGCGATGACGCCACCGTTGACTCTGAGAAAGACGATGACGACGATGCCGGCTTGGACTTCCTCGCGCCCTTCGTGGTCGTGGCCGGGCCCTGCACGTCGTCGCGGCCCGTCCACCTCGCCGTGGCGACGTTCTGCCAGGCGGCGGCGGCGTCGTCGCCGCGCGGGGACTCGGCGTTCAACAGCCTCGAGTCGGAGGACTTCAGTTCCCCCCACGCCGCCACCGTAACCACCGTAACCACCGCCGCCGCCGGCGGCAACTTCGTCACCACGAAACCGGCGGAAGCGCCGTCGCCGCCGCGTTGCCGCAACCGCAACATCGCCATCATCCTCGGCCTTCAGCGAGCCAGCGACGATTCCGACGACGATTCCGACGACGATTCCGATGACGACGATTCCGACGACGAAGACGACGACGGTTTTGGCAGCGACGCCAGCTGGAGCTCGGAGGGCGACTGCGCTCAGCGGCGCCTGTGGGACGCCTTCCGTACCGCCGGCGATCCCTACGACCTGCTCAACTTCACCGCGTGCACGGGCGGCGCACGGCGAGGCGGCGGGGAGCCGGGCGGTGGCCGGGCGGTGGGCCAGGTCGCCCCGCGCGGTCCCGAGGCCCCGGAGAAGCCCTGCACCGCCCGGCACCCCGTGCCCGCCGCGGACCGGCGTTGTCCGCCGGTGCGGGAGAGCCTCCCCGGCGAGTCGCCCGCCGCCGCCGCCGGGAACCTCGGGCGGGAGCGGCGGACGGGAGGGACGTGGACCGACGAGCCGGACGGCGCGTGGCCCAGGGCCTCCGCTTCCGAAGCGCCGACTCCTGGCGACGACGCTGGCGACGACGCTGGCGACGACGCTGGCGACGAGCCTGGCAGCGGCGCAGGAGGGGGGGACGTGAGGGGCGGCGAGCTGGGAGCCACGCCAGCTGCGACGACACGCACGCGGAAAACGGTGGGTGGTGGCGATGGGGTCGTGAGATTACGGCCGGGTTCTTGTTTGCGTGCGTTTCTCTGTTTCTCTCTGTCTCTCTCGCTGTCTTTTTCTGTCTCTCACTGTCTCTCTCTCGCTGTCTCTCACTCTTTCTCTCTGTCTCTCGCTCTTTCTCTCTGTCTCTCGCTCTTTCTCTGTCTCCCTTGCTCCGTCTCTTTATTTCGCTCTGTCTCTATCCAGTCTCTGTCTATTGTGCTGTCTCTCTCTCTCGCTGTTTCTCTGTTTCTCTCTCTGTCTCTCTCTCTCTCTGTCTCTCTCCTGTTTCTCTCTGTCTCGGTCTCTCTCTCGCTGTTTCTCTCTCACGCTCTTTCTCTCTCACTGTTTGCGCACCGTTTTGGCGAGATGTCAACTACCTCGCGTGGTGTGCGAGAGGTCATGGGTTTGATCCCGATCCTGACGCCTGCTGTATATTTGTAGTTTGTGTGTCTCTGTCCCTCCACGTGGTCGTGTGGATTTTTCTCCGGGTCCTCCGGTTTTTTCCCCTCCACATTTAGAATCGACACCTCTGCACATCTCGAGTATTTGGCTGGCCACTATAAATGTCCACACGATGATGAGGAGCCACTTTGCCGAGCTGTCGTTTGTTGATGGCCACTTTGCTTCTGAAAGCAGCTCAGTGGTGGGGGCCGTACCAGGTAAATAAAAAAATGGTATAAAAAAATAGATGAAAGAGAATCTGTCCCCCTATCTCTCTCTCTCTGTCTCTCTGGCAGGTGAGCTTCTCCCCGTGGGTCTTTTCTCCCCCTGAGCGAGACGTCCAGAATCGGGGCTTTTGTGCACCCAGGATCTCGGCAATTCTGGTTCCTTGCCCGCCGTGGCCATAATGACCCACCCCCCATCCCGGGACAGCCACCCAGACCCAGGGCTTGAACCCACGGCTTGAACCCACGGCTTGAACCCAGGGCTTGAACCCACGGCTTGAACCCAGGGCTTGAACCCAGGGCTTGAACCCAGGGCTTGAACCCAGGGCTTGAACCCAGGGCTTGAACCCAGCGCTTGAACCCAGGGCTTGAACCCAGCGCTTGAACCCAGGGCTTGAACCCAGGGCTTGAACCCAGGGCTTGAACCCAGGGCTTGAACCCAGCGCTTGAACCCAGGGCTTGAACCCAGCGCTTGAACCCAGGGCTTGAACCCAGCGCTTGAACCCAGGGCTTGAACCCAGGGCTTGAACCCAGGGCTTGAACCCAGGGCTTGAACCCAGCGCTTGAACCCAGGGCTTGAACCCAGGGCTTGAACCCAGGGCTTGAACCCAGGGCTTGAACCCAGCGCTTGAACCCAGGGCTTGAACCCAGGGCTTGAACCCAGGGCTTGAACCCAGGGCTTGAACCCAGGGCTTGAACCCAGGGCTTGAACCCAGCGCTTGAACCCAGGGCTTGAACCCAGGGCTTGAACCCAGGGCTTGAACCCAGGGCTTGAACCCAGGGCTTGAACCCAGGGCTTGAACTCAGGGCTTGAACCCAGCGCTTGAACCCAGGGCTTGAACCCAGGGCTTGAACCCAGGGCTTGAACCCAGGGCTTGAACCCAGCGCTTGAACCCAGGGCTTGAACCCAGGGCTTGAACCCAGGGCTTGAACCCAGGGCTTGAACCCAGGGCTTGAACCCAGGGCTTGAACTCAGGGCTTGAACCCAGCGCTTGAACCCAGGGCTTGAACCCAGGGCTTGAACCCAAAGATTGAACCCATGGCTTGAACCCAGCGCTTGAACCCAGGGCTTGAACCCAGGGCTTGAACCCAGGGCTTGAACCCAGGGCTTGAACCCAGGGGCTTGGACCCAGGGGCTTGGACCCACTTGAAGCTTTCGTGATTGCAGCAATTCATTTTGTTTGTGTCTTTCGGTAAAGGCACGTAGATAGGTTCAAAGGAAATAAGAAAACACTGCGACGTTTCGATTGCCAACACAAGCGTTCGTCACCAGGGAAAGGGTGGTGGTGGTGATGACCGCTTGTGTTGCGATCGAAACGTCGTAGTTTTTTTGTTATTTTATTTTAACCTGTCTACGTGACTTTACCGAAAGACCCAAACAATACACACAAACACAATACACACAAACACGATAGGAATGCAAACTATATGAAAGGTCTTCTTGGTTCTTTCGGTAAAGAACCAAGAAGATGAATCACTGCAGTGACGAAAGCTTTAAATCGAAATTTATATGAAAGGTCTTCTTGGTTCTTTCGGTAAAGAACCAAGAAGATGAATCACTGCAGTGACGAAAGCTTTAAATCGAAATTTATATGAAAGGTCGTGGAGAGATGGCCCCAAGCACACACAAGTACTGCGCTAAACCATCCCTGTCCTACCAGGCCACTGAGGTGTTAACTTCTTCTTTAGAAGCGGACTGGCCACAAATAAATATCTCAACAAAGTTGCTTCTCATTTGGTCATTTTCAGCCACAAAACAATGATCTAGGGTGGAGGTGGGGGGGATTGGCTGCGTTTCCCTGGGGTGTCATCATTGCTGTGTTACCAGTTAGTCGGGGGGGGGGGGGTAGCCTGCGTGTAGATCAGCACAGAGCTGAGTCACTGTTACATTCCTAACGCTTGACACCCGGCCTCCTGCTGCTGCTGCTGCTGTGTTGACTCAATTACAGCATCATCATCATCACGGTCATCACCCGGCGATGCTTACACGCAGTTACAACATCGTCGTCATCATCTATCTATACCACCATCGTGATGGTTACACATTCACACATCATCATCTAAACCACCACCATCGTGATGGTTACACATTCACACATCATCATCTAAACCACCACCATCGTGATGGTTACACATTCACACATCATCATCTAAACCACCACCATCGTGATGGTTACACATTCACACATCATCATCTATCTACACCACCATCGTGATGGTTACACATTCACACATCATCATCTAAACCACCACCATCGTGATGGTTACACATTAACACATCATCATCTATCTACACCACCATCGTGATGGTTACACATTCACACATCATCATCTAAACCACCACCATCGTGATGGTTACATATTCACACATCATCATCTAAACCACCACCATCGTGATGGTTACACATTCACACATCATCATCTATCTATACCACCATCGTGATGGTTACACATTCACACATCATCATCTAAACCACCACCATCGTGATGGTTACACATTCACACATCATCATCTATCTACACCACCATCGGTGATGCTTACACATTAACACATCATCATCTAAACCACCACCACCACCACCATCATCGTGATGCTTACATAGTCATATAATCTAAACCATCATCAACTCTCGTGATTTCGATTTAAAGCTTTCGTGACTGCAGGGATTCATCTTCTTGGTTCTTTCGGTAAAGTCACGTAGAAGGGAAGTAATAAAATAGACGTTGTCTCCCCGACAGACCTGGTCTTCACCTGAGGACGGCTGCTTGCGTTGTGGCCGAAACGTCGTGAGAATTATTTTATTATGTTTTATTTTTATTATTTTATTACTTCCCTTCTACGTGATGACTTTACCGAAAGAACCAAGAAGATGAACTCACGTGATGTTGAGTTTGATATGCAGAGTAGAGATCAGCGATTATCCGCTGGCTTCATGGGGGGAGAGTGGGCGCTGGATTTTTTTCAACGCCGGATAATCGCTCATCATTGTTACTTAACATCGCTTATTTTTGCACTTTCTTCGATGACATTATGTTGGTAGGTTCGTAATAAAGGTTCTTGGGTTAGATCGCGTAAGTATAAATGTGTCAGTTTATAACACGTAGGCTTTCGCGACCAATATTCATATTCAACGTTTTTGGGTTTAGATCGCGTTATTTATAAATGTGTCGTAACCCTCCACCACCCGACACGGCCAATCAGTAAAAAAGTGTCACGTTGACAAAAGACAAATAGTTCACTGCTTTAGCCCACCGGTGTGTTGAAGCGTGAAACCACAACATTTACAATTTGAGTAGTACGACGTTTCGCTGGTAATTGCATCCAGCATCATCGGGCAATTCACCACCCGACACAGCCAGGAAGGTTGGTCACTTAAACAACGCCCCAATGAGTCACCACTTGAGCCCACCGGCGTGTTGGAGAGCAAATCCACAACATTTACAATTCGAGTCGTGGTTTTTTTAGTGTTTCAAATTATTTTGCGAGCTGAGATTGCCGTAGAGAAACGTCAAAATATACCAAAATAAATGTATGTCTATACGAACATAAATATTCGGTAAATATAGTAACGTATTTACTGTAGCGTACTTACCGGGCCAGGCTCGAAGATTCTGCATCATGGGGTGATGTATCCATGTGCAGTATTTCCATTGTTTAGGCTGCATGTAGTGCATAACAGAGGTGGGACAAAGTCATTGTTATGCAAGTCCAAGTCGAGTCGCAAGTCATCAAATTCATGACTCGAGTCTGACTCGAGTCCAAGTCACATGACTCGAGTCCACATCTCATAGGTGGGACAAAGTCATTGTTATGCAAGTCCAAGTCGAGTCGCAAGTCATCAAATTCATGACTCGAGTCTGACTCGAGTCCAAGTCACATGACTCGAGTCCACACCTCTGGTGCATAATGTCGTCGTCGTCGTTTTTAATATTTAACACCGAAATCACAGCGGCCTTTACGTTCACGTGCACGCAGTGCTGCCGCTCCCCCTACCGGGGTTACAGCGTTTGGTGAGATTTTTGCCGGTTGTTTGCCGGATCGGCCTTTGACAGCCGAATAATCGATGGTCGACTGAGTTATGGCGGCACCGTCTGTCCGTGCGAGGAGTTTATTTGAATGGAGTTGCACAGAAGACCCGCGGTTAGAATTGGCACGTCGCTGCGAAGGTAATTGGGGAGATTCTGGAAAAGTCGCTTGACTCAGCTGCTGGTTGTGGTCGTTGTTATCACCGGCGTCACGCCACCACGTGATTGAATTGTAAATGTTGCTGTGGGTTTACACTATACACTACACTATACACTACTAAGCACTACACTATACACTACACTATACACTACTAAGCACTGCACTATACACTACACTATACACTACACACTACACTATACACTACTAAACACTACACTATACACTACTAAGCACTGCACTATACACTACACTAGACACTACACACTACACTATACACTACTAAACACTACACTACACACTACACTATACACTACTAAGCACTACACTATACACTACACTAGACACTACACTATACACTACACTATACACTACTAAGCACTACACTATACACTACACTACATTACACACTACACTATACACTACACTATACACTACTAAGCACTACACTATACACTACACACTACACTATACATTACACACTACACTATACACTACACTATACACTACTAAGCACTACACTACACTATACACTACACTATACACTACTAAGCACTACACTATACACTACACTATACACTACACACTACACTATACACTACACTATACACTACACACTACTAAGCACTGCACTATACACTACACTATACACTACACACTACACTATACACTACTAAACACTACACTACACACTACACTATACACTACTAAGCACTACACTATACACTACACTAGACACTACACTATACACTACACTATACACTACTAAGCACTACACTATACACTACACTATACATTACACACTACACTATACACTACACTATACACTACTAAGCACTACACTATACACTACACACTACACTATACATTACACACTACACTATACACTACACTATACACTACTAAGCACTACACTACACTATACACTACACTATACACTACTAAGCACTACACTATACACTACACACTACACTATACACTACACTATACACTACACTATACACTACACTATACACTACTAAGCACTACACTATACACTACACACTACAGTACACACTACACTACACACTACACTATACACTACACTATACATTATACACTACTAAGCACTACACTATACACTACACTATACACTACACACTACACTATACACTACACTATACACTACTAAGCACTACACTATACACTACACACTATACTACACACTACACTATACACTATACACTACTAAGCACTACACTATACACTACACTATACACTACACTATACACTACTAAGCACTACACTATACACTACACTATACATTACACACTACACTATACACTACACTATACACTACTAAGCACTACACTATACACTACACTATACACCACACACTACACTATACACTACACTATACATTACACACTACACTATACACTACACTATACACTACTAAGCACTACACTATACACTACACTATACACTACTAAGCACTACACTATACACTAGACACTACACACTACACACTACACTATACACTACACTATACACTATACACTACTAAGCACTACACTATACACTACACTATACACTACACACTACACTATACACTACACTATACACTACTAAGCACTACACTATACACTACACACTACACACTACACTACACACTACACTATACACTACTAAGCACTACACTATACACTACACTATACACTACACACTACACTATACACTACTAAGCACTACACTATACACTACACTAGACACTACACTATACACTACACTATACACTACACTATACACTACTAAGCACTACACTATACACTACATTATACACTACACTATACACTACACTATACACTACACTATACACTACTAAGCACTACACTATACACTACACTATACACTACACTATACACTACACTAAACACTACACTACTAAACACCACTATACACTACACTACTAAACATTACACTATACACTACACTATACACTACACTATACACTACACTATACACTACACTAAACACTACACTACTAAACACCACTATACACTACACTACTAAACACTACACTATATACTACTAAGCACTACACTATACACTACACTACTAAACATTATACTATACACTACACTACTAAACATTACACTATACACTACTATACACCACTATACACTACACACTACACTACTATACACTATACACTACACTATACACTACACTATACACCACACTACTATACACTACTATACACTACACTACTATACACTACACTACTATACACTACACTATACACTACACTATACACCACACTATTATACACTACACTATACACTACACTATAGTTGTAAACGTTGCTGTGGGTTTACTTTCTGACACACAACGAGCGGTGAGTGCTGAATCGGTCACTAAGTTGTGCACCTTGTGTTCACGTGACGCAAGCCTCGCTACTGATTAGCTGTCGGGTGGTGATGGTGATGGTGGCGGCGGCGGCGGGTTTAACGACACCGCATTTATATTTACGCAATCTCACCCAAACAAAAACACTTTCAATGCATTGGAATCGAGTTGCATAGAGATCCGTAGGGCACCGTCCAAGTCGCGTTGGCAGTGGTGGCGGTCACAGGACCAACGCAGGGTGGGAACATGCAAACTCACCAGAGCAGCAGCAGCAACAACAACAACAACAGATGATTCACGTGAGAGGCAGCCCAGAGCCCACTTCACACGGGATCAACAATGAACAGGCCTTGCACGCGTGTAAGTAGTGCTTCATTACACGGTCACAACAATAACAACAACAACCACCGTTCACTACAAAGTGGCGGTGACATCGCCACTGCGCCCGTGCCAGGCTGACTGCTGGCAGGAGGTCACGGGGACAGACCCGGCAGGTGCCATGGGTCGACTGACTGAGATGAGTGGCTGATGCACCACCTGTGCCCCCTACTGTGCCAACTCTCTGCGTTTTATCCACCCGGCGCTCCGCTCGTTGTTGTGAGCGTCGCTCCTCCGCCCTACGCTGTTGCTGGAGGGCGACTGCCTCCAACTGCCCGGTAGCCTCACAGTGCACCTAGCCTGGCACTCGCCCGGTAGCGTTCTTCACGAGCCTCTTCCTCCACAGAGGCCAATCTTGACACGACTGTTACTGGTTTTCATACATAAACAAACATCTCCCATGTCGCCTTAGCAAATGCTGTGAGCGGGTGGCCGCACCTATGAACGTCGGCACAGCACACGAGCGGGTGGGTGGCCAGCACCATGCGCGGCCGCCTTTGTCTCCCCAGTAGCGATGTTTACACACCACACCAGGTACTCATTTGAGGCTGAGTCGATAATCGTGACTGGTGTTGGCCGTGAGCGGGAATCGAACTCGGGTCGCCAGGTTCATAGCGCAGCGCGGGAACCACTACACTACCACGCCCAGACAGTGGCACACACAGCGACACACACAGTAACACACACAGTGACACACAGTGACACACATTAACACACACAGTGACACACAGTGACACACACAGCGCCACACACAGCGACACACACAGCAACACACACAGTGACACACAGTGACACACACAGTAACACACACAGTGACACACAGTGACACACATTAACACACACAGTGACACACACAGTGACACACACAGCGCCACACACAGCGACACACACAGCAACACACACAGTGACACACAGCAACACACACAGTGACACACACAGCGACACACAGTGACACACACAGTGGCACACACAGCGACACACACAGTGACACACACAGTGACACACAGTGACACACATTAACACACACAGTGACACACACAGCGACACACACAGTGACACAGTGGCACACACAGCGACACACACAGTGACACACACAGCGACACACACAGCGACACACACAGTGACACACACAGCGACACACACAGCGACACACACAGTGACACACACACAGTGACACACACAGTGACACACACTGACACACACACAGTGACACACACACAGTGACACACACAGTGACACACACAGCGACACACACAGTGACACACACAGTGACACACACAGCGACACACACAGTGACACACACAGTGACACACACACAGTGACACACACACAGTGACACACACACAGTGACACACACACAGTGACACACATAGTCATCAGGGTAAACGGATTACAACAATGGGATCTCTGGCCGTTCCATTCTAGTGCTTGTATGTATGTGTGTGTGTCTGTGTGTGTGTCTGTGTGTGTGTGTCTGTGTGTGCGTGCTTTCTCATTGTTACATTGCGCCGCCACCGCCGCTTTAAAAAACAACAACATCAACATCCAAGCATTGTGCGACTTCCTGCTCCCGCTCGTGGTTGCTCTCTGTGACCCCCCCCCCCAGCACGTTCGTGTGCTTGTGCACGTTTGCGTGCGTGCGTGTACGTGTGTACGTGTTCGCGCGTGCGAGTTGTTTGGCACTCTCGGAGAGAGAGGCGATGGATTCGGATGTGCAGGGAAGTCACAGCCAACGGTTGCCCCGAGCTCTGGGGTCCTACAGTGGGCTGTGTGGCCTGCTCCGTTCACGAGTGCCGTGCCGTGTAATTCGCGTCTCTCTAACGCGGGGGCGAGGAGTGGGGAGTGCTTAGCGCTACGCCGCGCTGCGAATCCGGCAGTGGCTCACGGCCACCGACACCGCCAGTGACGATTATCTGAACCGGTCCTGGGTCTCCGTTAGGTCGACTCGGCCTCAAAATCGGTACCTGGCGCGGGGGCCTCGTGAACGTCGCCGCTAGGGAGACAGGCGGCCGGGCATGGCGCTGGCCACCCGCCCGCTCGTGCACCGTGCCGGCCTCCATCGGCGCTGCTCCGTGTCTGTGCTCATGTCTCTCTGTGTCTCTGTGTCTCTGTGTGTCTGTGGGTCTGTGCTCATGTCTCTCTGTGTCTCTGTGTCTCTGTGTCTGTGCTCATGTCTCTCTGTGTCTCTGTGTCTCTCTGTGTCTCTGTGTCTGTGCTCATGTCTCTGTCTCTCTGTGTCTCTCTGTGTCTCTCTGTGTCTCTGTGTCTCTCTGTGTCTCTGTGTCTGTGCTCATGTCTCTCTGTGTCTCCGACAGGTGCGGTTCTCCCCGTGCGTGCGCGTGCGTCCGCTCTTTGCGTGGGACTTTGCGCTGCGCGCCGCCCGCCCGGGCCCCTGGGAGGCGATGGCTCGCGACCGCCAGCGCTTCCAGCGGCGAGTCCACGACGCCGCCGCCACCCTGGAGCCCTGCCTCCTGCCGGCACGCCGACTCGCAGCCTGGGAGCGCTTGCAGCGGCAGCAGGAGCAGCAGGAGGAGCAGCAGGGACAGCAGCAGGAGGAGCAGCAGCAGGAGCAGCAGCAACAAGAACAGGGACAGCAGCAGGAGGAACAGCAGCAGATGGAACAGCAGCAGTAGAAGGAACAGCAGCAGCAGGAACAGCAGCAGTAGAAGGAACAGCAGCAGCAGGAACAGCAGCAGCAGGAACAGCAGCAGTAGAAGGAACAGCAGCAGTAGAAGGAACAGCAGCAGTAGGAACAGCAGCAGTAGAAGGAACAGCAGCAGTAGGAACAGCAGCAGTAGAAGGAACAGCAGCAGCAGGAACAGCAGCAGCAGCAGGAACAGCAGCAGTAGAAGGAACAGCAGCAGCAGGAACAGCAGCAGCAGTAGGAACAGCAGCAGTAGAAGGAACAGCAGCAGCAGGAACAGCAGCAGCAGCAGGAACAGCAGCAGTAGAAGGAACAGCAGCAGTAGGAACAGCAGCAGTAGAAGGAACAGCAGCAGTAGGAACAGCAGCAGTAGAAGGAACAGCAGCAGTAGGAACAGCAGCAGTAGAAGGAACAGCAGCAGCAGGAACAGCAGCAGCAGTAGGAACAGCAGCAGTAGAAGGAACAGCAGCAGCAGGAACAGCAGCAGCAGGAACAGCAGCAGTAGAAGGAACAGCAGCAGCATGAACAGCAGCAGTAGAAGGAACAGCAGCAGCATGAGCAGCAGCAGTAGAAGGAACAGCAGCAGTAGGAACAGCAGCAGTAGAAGGAACAGCAGCAGCAGGAACAGCAGCAGTAGAAGGAACAGCAGCAGCATGAGCAGCAGCAGTAGAAGGAACAGCAGCAGTAGGAACAGCAGCAGTAGAAGGAACAGCAGCAGCAGGAACAGCAGCAGTAGAAGGAACAGCAGCAGCATGAACAGCAGCAGTAGAAGGAACAGCAGCAGCAGGAACAGCAGCAGTAGAAGGAACAGCAGCAGCATGAACAGCAGCAGTAGAAGGAACAGCAGCAGCAGGAACAGCAGCAGTAGAAGGAACAGCAGCAGCAGGAACAGCAGCAGTAGAAGGAACAGCAGCAGCAGGAACAGCAGCAGTAGAAGGAACAGCAGCAGTAGAAGGAACAGCAGCAGTAGAAGGAACAGCAGCAACAGCAGGAACAGCAGCAGTAGGAACAGCAGCAGTAGAAGGAACAGCAGCAGCATGAGCAGCAGGAAGAACAGGAACAGCAGCTGCAGCAGCAGGAGCGGCAGCTGCAGGACGAGCAGCAGCAGGAGCAATGACAGCAGCAGGAACAGAAGTAGGAATAGCAGCAGCAGGAGCAGCAGCAGCAGGAGCAGCAGCAGCAGGAGCAACAGCAGCAGGAGCAACAGCAGGAATAGCAGCAGTAGGAACAGCAGCATCAGGAGCAACGACAGCAGCAGCAACAGCATCAGAAACAGCAGCAGCAGCAGCTATTGTACAAGAAACAACATCACAGCAGCGGAGGGGGAGGAGTGAACGTGTGCGAGAGAGACGGAGACTCTCTGACAATCAGGTGGTTGCTAGCACCCCTCCCCCCCCCGGTGCGACGGGGCCGCGGGCACCATCGACGCCACCCCCCCCCCCTCCACGGTGAACGTTTGCCGGACGTCGCGGGAGAGCCCGTTTTGTGGGGGGTGGGTGGGTGGGGGTGTAACTGGACGGGATAATTCAGTTCCCGAGGGAGCTCCCAAATCGACGTCGAGCTAATTCTGTGACCCGCTGCTGGCAAATGCAGCGTGGGACACAATGGCAAGTGGCGGCGGCGGTGGCGGCGAGAAGTTGTTGTCTCCCTCGCCGGGTGTGCAGGAGGTCGTGGGTTCGATGTGCGACCCTGAGGGCGACGCCCGCTGCTCTGACGTTTGGAGTTTGTGTTTCGCGTTCTCCCCCGTGGTGGATTTTCCCTCCGGGTCTCTCCGGGTTTTTTCCCCACCACATTTTTTCGTCGTTTTCAGTTTGTTCTTCCCGCCCCACCCCACACACCCTCGGACTTAGCACGGCTGGCTGCATAAGTACGGCGAGAAATGAGTTCAACAAACGTGCACGCGCGCATTTAGAAGCAACGTCGCGCGTTTAGATGATTTGCCCGCTAGCTACAATTTTCCACACGACGACGACGATGATGACGATGATGACGATGATGATGAGCCACTTCATTGGGCGATCATTTGCGTTGGCCAGGTCGCTTCTGAACAAGGGCTAAGTGGGCCTTACCTGGTGAAGTAAAATTTCATTCAGCGGTAAGAGCTCAATTCCTACACGGGGGGCCACCTCCGTAAAAAATCTGTTTCTGTTTCAGAATCCGAATCGGGATGTTTACTTTTGTAGTGTCTTTGAAAATCAAGTCACCTTCTTACACTTTATTAACCTGCGTTTGCACCACTTGTAGGCACGCCTATCGCTATCTATACGGCCACTTCTTGTTCACCTGTTCCCCACGCTTATCTACGTTACACCTCAACATGCACACAGCAGCTCCTCAGCACCCAGCAGCTTCTCACACTCTGCCCTCGCCTCCGCTCCCTCAGAGCCGCTCACTCGTCTGTCCCGGGCGGGGGGATCGACCTTCGCCCGCCCGGCGACGCGTCAGGGTCGAGGTCCGTGAAAAGCTTGAGCGGCAGCGGCGAGATGTCTTCACTCTTGTCCCCAGCAACAACCAACCCCGCTCCGCTCACGCTCACCTCCTGAAATCCTCCTGCCAATGATCCGAGACCTCCCCCGTGTCTCTACTAGCCCCGCCTGGCCGGCGCCTGGATGCCCATTCATCAACCCTCGTCACTCCGGCAACACCTCTGGTGTCAGCGGTCGACCCCGTTTGGACCCGCTTAGCCCCTGAATTAGGTGGCGCTTTGTTCGCGCAACCGCGTGGTGCACACGCGCAACCGCGTGGTGCACACGCGCAACCGCGTGGTGCACACGCGCAACCGCGTGGTGCACACGCGCGCTGCGTGTTTTACTCCACACTTTTACCGGTGGAATCCGATGAGCTATAAAGCTCTTTATTAACGGATGCCTCCACACAGACGCTCCCCCCGCCCGCACTCTCCTTCAGCAAACGAAAACCCCCATTCATCATCATCGTCGTCGTCGTCGTCGTCATTATTATCAACAAATGCATATACATCAGTTATAATAATCATGGCTAACACGTTCTCTGGGGCGCCGTCTGACCGGAGTGGACCGCCCCCAACACTGCGGCCACCACCGCCCCTGCCTGGGCCCGGGGCTACTTCAGCGGTAGTTCTCTTTTCCCCGCGTGATTTCGACCGCGCCAGTCGCCCCCCCGTGCACTTTACCGACAATAAAAAAAGAGCGGAGCGGGGGGCCGGTGGGGATGTTTGTCACCGCGATTATTGACACTCCCCCCCCCCCCTCCCGTTTAAAACGTGTTTGGGTTGGGCTCGTGATTGTTTAAACAATTATATTTATACTTTCCTTCCAGTTCCTCACGAATCTAGAGGGGGGCAACGCGTAGACCGTGGACTCGTTGGGTCGGAGGCGGCAAATGTCGTGCCCCCCTCCACCACCCGACACGGCCAGCTGATAAAGTTGTCACCTGATTGACGGACGTGCCCCCGATATGTCCATCAGCAGCACTCCGCCGGAAACTATTCTGGGGGAGAGCGCGATCCCCACGCCACCTCGTCACTTTACGATCGCCGTCCATGTCGGCGCCCGGCCGCTTCACGGTGTCAGACCGTGAAGTCGAAGAGCCCCGGGGTGGAGGAGGGGGCGGCCCCCCAAAGCGAGGGGCCCGTGGCCGTCGCCCCCGATTGTCCTTTACCCCCTAGGGATGGCGGCTTCTGTCGGCCGTAGCGTCGCGCCCTCCGGCGTTACCGTGGGAATTGGACACGCGATGGACACGCGATGGACACGCGACGCACACGCGACGCACACGCGACGCACACGCGACGCACACGCGACGCACACGCGACGGACACGCGATGGACACGCGACAGACACGCGACGGACACGCGATGCTCGAAGTTCCGAGCGCTTCAGCAGTGTCCCTCCACACTTCGTAATCGTCGTTCCGAGCTGTTTGGCTACTGCTGTAAATGTCCACGATGATGATGATGAAGCCACTCCGTTGAGCCGTCATCGTCGTCGTCATTTGTCGTCATCATTTGTGATGGGCAGGGGGGTGGCTTCTGGAAAAGTGCCCCCTAGCATCCTAGTAGTGGTGGGGCCTTCCCTGGTGAAGTGTAAATTCGCTCGCCCTGTCGGGTGCCAGGAGCGTGCACAACACGGGCCATCGTGGCGCGGTGATCCCCCCGGAAATCCGTTGCGTGATCTGGAAATGTTTGTTCTCTTAATCGGCGTGGGGGGGGGGGGAGTTTTAAAGACGGTCGCATGATGTAAGTTATTATTATAAGTGTTGTATTGAGTTCGCGGCATCAACAACAACAACAACGTCTTTCTCAATCCTGGATCTCATCGTCATCAAGCATCGTCACGACTGGAATTTCAATGGACAAGAACCGTTATAAGCATCATCATCATCATCAGCATCCATCGAGATCATCCTCCATCATAATCACCTTCACTGTCATCATCATCCATCAATCATCACCATCATCGTGATCATCATCATCATCCTCCATCATAATCACCTTCACTGTCATCATCCATCAATCATCATCCATCAATCATCATCGTGATCATCATCAGCCTCTATCATCGCCATCACCGGTAGAAGTGGACAAGCTTTTTGGTGACGACGCTGCTGCTGCTGCTGTTGGCGGCGGTGGCTGTGCTCCAGCACAACAACAACAACAGCACGTGGTTCCCCCATCAACAACAAACACTGTGTGCCCGACGTTTCGGGCAGCAACCCTTGCTCACTTGCGTATGGGTCCGTGCTCCGAGGGGAAGGGCCGTTGCCCCGAAAACGTCGCCCATGGGTTTGTTTTGTTTCCCCGGTCCGTTTTCTCTGCGTCTCGAGGCCCCCGGCCCCCCCCTCCCCCCGCCATGTGCGTTGGCGACCGCGAGTTGCCAAGCCACAGGGAGAGCGAGACGGAGAGAGAGAGAGAGGGGCGAGGGACGTGTCGGGGAAGGACGTCGATTTTTAAATATTTTTTTAATTTTTAATTCGAGACAAATTAAGCGCTGAATCTGATTCGGCGCTGGGGACTGGAACCCAGGATCTCATGGGCTGCCGGCCTCGGAGCCTCTGACCTCCGAGCCCACCCCCTGCCTCCCCGGCCACGTCTCGAGCGGGGGGGGGGGACGTGGATCTCTCTCTGTCACGACACCCCGTGCCGTATCGTGGCCGGGTGTGTGGGGGCGCCTGTGGTGGCGCTGAAATGTTGACTACCTCGCCTGGTTCGCAGGAGGTCGCGGGCTCGATCCCCGGCCCCCACCGATGCCTTGTTGCACATTTGGAATCTGCGTGTCTCAGCATCACAGTGGCGAGATGTTAACGACCTCGCCTGGTGTACAGGAGGTCGTGGGTTCAATCCCGACCCTGACGACACCTGTTGTACATTTGGAATCTGCGTGTCTCATCATCATCACAGTGGCGAGATGTTAACGATCTCGCCTGGCACACAGGACGTCGTGGGTTTGATTCCGACGACACCGGTTTGTTATTTGGAATCTGCGTGTCTCATCATCATCATCATCACAATGGTCGATATGTTAACGACCTCGCCTGGTCGTGGGTTCGATCCCAACCCGGACACTGCCTGTTGTGTATTAGGAGTTTGCGTGTCTCTCTCATCATCATCACAGTAGCGAAATGTTTATTTTGCTCGCCTGGTATACAGGAGGTTGTGGGTTTAATCCCGACCCTGATGCCTGCGGTTTATTTGGAGTTTGCGTGTCTCTCTCACCATCATCAGATTGACGAGATGTTTACTACCTCGCCTGGTATGCAGGAGGTCGTGGGTTTGAGCCCGACCCCGACTGCTGTATCTTGAGTTGATCTTTCGTGACTGCAGGAATCCACTCTCTCTGCTTCTTTCGGTAAAGTCACGTGGGCAGAAAACATAACAGAAAAACACGACGCTTCAGTCGCAACACAAGCGTCCGTCTTCATCGTCGCAGTGACTCTACCGAAAGAACCGGAGAGGATGGATGCCTGCTGTATATTTGAAGTGTGGGTGCGTCTTCCTCTCTATCTCCCCGTGGTCGCGTGGATTTGTCTCAGAGCCCTCCGGTTTTTCCCCCTCCACGTTTAGAATCGGCATCACGCGTCTTGGAGTATTTGGCAACTGCTGGAAATTGCCACGCGGTGATGGGCCGCGGTAATTTTTGAAAAAGATCCGTAGCTCAGTGGGGCCTTACCCGGTAAAATAAAGTTTAGTTTACTGTTTCACGACGCAAACCGCGGAGTTTGTGCGTTGAGAAAACATCACAATTGGTGGTTAAAAGATGTTAAGTTCACATTTGGCATTAACTTAAAAAAAACATCCACGTTCATGTGGCAGGGGGGGGGGGGGGATGAGGCTCTACACTTTTATTTGACCAGGTAAGGCCCACTACTTCGCTCTGGAGATCTTCTTCAAAAGTGTTCTTTTATCATCATCATCATCATCACCACGTGGAAATGTATAGCAGCAGCCAATTGCCTCAACGCCTTGACGCCGATTGTCAGCGTGGAGGGGGGAAACCGGAGGGCGACCATACGGGGAGAGAGCGAGAGAGACACGAACTACAAACAGAGCAGCAGCAGCCGGCGTCAGGGTTTGGATCGAACCCACGACCTCCTGCGTACCAGGCGAGGTAGTTAACATCTCGTCACTGCGATTATTATGAGAACACGCAAACTACAAATATACAGCAGCAGCAGCAGGCGTCAGGGTCGAGATCGAGCCCACGACCTCCTGCATGCCAGGCGAGGTAGTTAACATCTCGTCACTGCGATTATTATGAGAACACGCAAACTACAAATACACAGCAGCAGCAGGCGTCAGGTTCGAGATCGAGCCCACGACCTCCTGCACGCCAGGCGAGGGAGTTGACATCTCGGGCACCCAGTTTATTGCCCTATCACAAACTGGTAGGTATTTTATCTCCCTCCCCAAGCGACGATGATGAGGATGCTGATGACAATAAATGCTGACCGCGTGGATGACCTCTGAGCTCAGTTAAGCTTGGCGGCGTTCTAGTAGCCGTGAGTTCGCACGCGATTCGGCGTGGAGGCAACGCAGAGATTTGCAGTGGGGTTGGTGGTTCGTGCAAGGATTGCAGCGAGCCTCTCTGGCGGAGGTTGATTCGCAAATCCAGGTGCAATGTAGCGAGTGGTTTTAACTTGTCTTGCCATAGAGCGATGTTCGTCGTGATTTTAACTTTGACCAAACGGGCGGCTCGCGTTCTCTTAAAGCCTTCTGTTGAATTGGAATTCCTCTTGTGCATTGACTAATAAATTATCTTTATTCCTTTGCTTGGTGGTGGTGGTGGTTGTTGATTGTGGTGCTGACATTCTCCTCCGCTGGTGGTGATGGTGGTGATGGTGGTGGTGATGGGGGCACGACCACAAACCCGGCAATGACGACCGCTCGTGTTGCGATCGAAACGTCGTTTTTTTTTGTAATTTTCTTTGAACCTATCTACGTGACCTTACCGGAAGACCCAAAGAATGTGATTTCCTGCAGTCACGAAAGCTTTAAGTCAACATTTAATGACTAATTAGAACTAAACTACTTTTTTATTTTACTGAACTCGGAGTTAATTTTCAGAAGCGACCTGGCCGATCACAAATGACCCAACCATACCGGACGTCTGTGGACAAAGAGCTCCACAGCTCATCGGATTGCTCCTCCTGGAGTCTGAATAAAGATTCTCTTACTGGTAGGAACCTCCTGGTTACACCAGCCCACGGGATTATTGTGTCCTTCCGTCCGTCGTGCATCCAAAAATGGGAGGGGTGGGGCTGGGTGGAGAGGGGCTGGGTGAGGGGAGGGGCTGGGTGGGGAGGGGCTGGGTGGGGAGAGTGGGGCTGGGTGAGGGGAGGGGCTGGGTGGGGAGGGGCTGGTCACCCCGTGGTGCCCTTATAAAACTCAACGTTTAACCTACTCACGCCGGCTTGTGCCCGCCCTCACAGTCGGCCATATTTGCGGAATACACCACGCCGCCGTTGACCCTGCAGGCCATTGACCGAGCAACCCGACGTTCCTACCAGCTCCCTCCGCAGGAATGTGTTCTTAGCTCGGTGAAGTGGCTTGTCGTCGTGTGACGTCATGTTACCAGGCACGCCCGAGCGCGGCCCGCCCAACCGCTAAGATGACGTCACGATCAAAGACGTCATCTTGCCGTTATGCGTCACCCCGCCCCCCACCCCCAGGGCAGGAACTCCAGTGACGTCACCACCCCAACCCCCCCCCCCCCCAACTTATGCCCCTCCCCCAACACCCCCCCCCCCTTTCCCCACCGCGTGTTTAGATTCCCCAGCGCGGATAAGCGACACCCCCGCCAACCGATTGGCCCACCCCCCCCCCCACATGTCACGAGGCGCGCGCCTCGTCCAATGAGCGCAGAGCCGAGTCGCGGATCCGAGCTAATTTTTCAAATCCCGCGCCGCTGCCGCCGCCATTGTAGCGTCCCGCGTCTCCTCCACCTCCTCATCGCCTCCTCCTCCTCCTCTTCCTCCTCCTCCTCCACCTCCTCCTCTTCCCAGCGCCAGGTGACTCCTCCCGCTCCCCTTCGTGGCACGCTCGCGGTCCCACCACGACCACAACCGCCGGTGCTGCACGGTCACCCTCCCCCCCCCACCCCACCACCAACCGGGGCACGGGTTGGGAGGGTGGGGGGGCAGAGGCGCCTCGAAACCCGCGAGGAATCTAGGCGAGCCCGAGGCCCCGCTGCGAGGGGAGGCCGCATCGGGTTCGGGACGAGTGTGAGGGGGGGGAGTCGCTCGGCGCTTGCTCCGGGTTGGCGGAGTCGCTTGCCGCGTGCCTGGCAACTCGGCTCGGCGCTGCGGCAACTCTGCTAGCCCCCGTTTGTGTTGCGAGGAGTGCGGAGTGTGTGTGAGGGGGGAGCGGTGGGTGTAGTGGTTAGCGCTACGCTGCGCTACGAACCCGGCGACCCGAGTTCGATTCCCCGCTCACGGCCACCAACACCACCGCTGACGATGATCCGAACCGCTACCCGAGCTCTCCCCTAGGTCGCCTCAGCCTCAAATGTAGTGCCCGGTGCGGTGTTGTCGTAGACATCGCCGCCGGGGAGACCAAAAGGCGGCCGGGCGTGTTGCTGGCCACCCACCCCCTCGTGTGCCCGGCCTTAATAGGGGCTCGCTAACACCACTTGCCCCAACTGTCTGTGCAGGCTACACGGGGGATCTTTGTCTTTGCCAAGTTCGCGACGCGTGGCTTCGGGCAGGAATCCCCCGCGTGGCGAGCGCGGAGTGCTGCGCTCGTCAGTCACGTCCGAGTCTATGGTGCAGTGTTGAGTCTATGGGCAGTGTTGAGTCTATGGGCAGTGTTGAGTCTATGGGCAGTGTTGAGTCTATGGTGCAGTGTTGAGTCTATGGGCAGTGTTGAGTCTATGGGCAGTGTTGAGTCTATGGTGCAGTGTTGAGTCTATGGGCAGTGTTGAGTCTATGGTGCAGTGTTGAGTCTATGGTGCAGTGTTGAGTCTATGGGCAGTGTTGAGTCTATGGTGCAGTGTTGAGTCTATGGTGCAGTGTTGAGTCTATGGTGCAGTGTTGAGTCTATGGGCAGTGTTGAGTCTATGGGCAGTGTTGAGTCTATGGGCAGTGTTGAGTCTATGGTGCAGTGTTGAGTCTATGGGCAGTGTTGAGTCTATGGGCAGTGTTGAGTCTATGGTGCAGTGTTGAGTCTATGGGCAGTGTTGAGTCTATGGTGCAGTGTTGAGTCTATGGTGCAGTGTTGAGTCTATGGGCAGTGTTGAGTCTATGGGCAGTGTTGAGTCTATGGGTAGTGCTGAGTCTATGGGCAGTGTTGAGTCTATGGGCAGTGTTGAGTCTATGGGTAGTGCTGAGTCTATGGGCAGCGTTGAGTCTATGGGTAGTGTTGAGTCTATGGGTAGTGCTAAGTCTATGGGCAGTGTTGAGTCTATGGGCAATGTTGAGTTTATGGGCAGTGATGAGTCTATGGGCAGTGTTGAGTCTATGGGCAGTGTTGAGTCTATGGGTAGTGCTGAGTCTATGGTGCAGTGCTGAGTCTATGGTGCAGTGCTGAGTCTATGGTGCAGTGCTGAGTCTATGGTGCAGTGTTGAGTCTATGGTGCAGTGTTGAGTCTATGGGCAGTGTTGAGTCTATGGGTAGTGCTGAGTCTATGGTGCAGTGCTGAGTCTATGGTGCAGTGCTGAGTCTATGGTGCAGTGCTGAGTCTATGGGTAGTGCTGAGTCTATGGGTAGTGTTGAGTCTATGGGCAGTGTTGAGTCTATGGGTAGTGCTGAGTCTATGGGTAGTGTTGAGTCTATGGGCAGTGTTGAGTCTATGGGCAGTGTTTAGTCTATGGTGCAGTGCTGAGTCTATGGGCAGTGTTGAGTCTATGGGCAGTGTTTAGTCTATGGGCAGTGCTGAGTCTATGGTGCAGTGTTGAGTCTATGGGCAGTGTTGAGTCTATGGTGCAGTGTTGAGTCTATGGTGCAGTGTTGAGTCTATGGTGCAGTATTGAGTCTATGGTGCAGTGCTGAGTCTATGGTGCAGTGTTGAGTCTATGGTGCAGTATTGAGTCTATGGTGCAGTGTTGAGTCTATGGTGCAGTGTTGAGTCTATGGTGCAGTGTTGAGTCTATGGTGCAGTGCTGAGTCTATGGTGCAGTGCTGAGTCTATGGTGCAGTGCTGAGTCCATGGTGCAGTGTTGAGTCTATGGTGCAGTGCTGAGTCTATGGGCAGTGATGAGTCTATTGGCAGTGTTGAGTCTATGGGCAGTGCTGAGTCTATGGGCAGGGTTGAGTCTATGGGCAGTGCTGAGTCTATGGGCAGTGTTGAGTCTATGGTGCAGTGCTGAGTATATGGGCAGTGTTGAGTCTATTGTGCAGTGTTGAGTCTATGGTGCAGTGTTGAGTCTATGGGCAGTGTTGACTCTTTGGGCAGTGTTGGGTCTATGGGTAGTGTTCGGTCTATGGTGCAGTGTTGAGTCTATGGTGCAGTGTTGAGTCTATGGGCAGTGCTGAGTCTATGGTGCGGTGTTGAGTCTATGGGCAGTGCTGAGTCTATGGGCAGTGTTGAGTCTATGGTGCAGTGTTGAGTCTATGGGTAGTGTTGGGTCTATGGTGCAGTGTTGAGTCTATGGTGCAGTGCTGAGTCTATGGGCAGTGCTGAGTCTATGGTGCAGTATTGGGTCTATGGTGCAGTGTTGGGTCTATGGTGCAGTGTTGAGTCTATGGGCAGTGTTGAGTCTATGGGTAGTGTTGAGTCTATGGTGCAGTGCTGAGTCTATGGGTAGTGTTGAGTCTATGGGTAGTGTTGAGTCTATGGGCAGTGCTGAGTCTATGGGTAGTGTTGAGTCTATGGTGCAGTGTTGAGTCTATGGGTAGTGTTGAGTCTATGGGTAGTGTTGAGTCTATGGGCAGTGTTGAGTCTATGGTGCAGTGTTGAGTCTATGGGTAATGTTGAGTCTGGTGCAGTGTTGAGTCTATGGGCAGTACTGAGTCTATGGGCAGCGGTGAGTCTATGGGGAGTGTTGTATGTATGTTGAACTTCTTTCGCACCGCACGTAACCCAACCGTGCTCATCGGAGGTGTGAAATATAAGTGCAAAATTGCTTGAGTACCTATAATTCGGTGCGGTATTCCACCCAGAAACATTTGTTTCAGCAACCCTATTTCTGCTGATGAGACCCAGACGGGGGAAACCGCTGCAAGAGAGAGTGGACTTCAAGCGAACGCCGCTGACGATGTGAATATTCATTTGCTGGTTGGCATCTGAACGGTTCTTTTCATCGCCATTTATTATTCGGAATACGGTGGGCACATTCGTTCATCGATTCAACTCAACCCTTACGCCCTCGATGCACACATTTTGTGTACGTGGTGGTAGTGAATTTTCAGTAACACATGGTGTATGCCACGTTAACTTTTGCGGTTATGCTAATGCACCTGAATGTCTTTGTGTAGAGACGGTAATGCAGCGGTCAGCGCGCCACGCCACGAACCCGGCTACCCAAGCTCAAATCCCGTTCACGGCCAACACCGGTGACAATTATTTGAATAGGTGCTGGACCTCCCCTCGGTCGACTTAGCCACAAAATGAGTACCCTGGTGCGGTGTGTAGTAAACATCGTCACTGGGGAGACAAAGGCGGCCAGGCGTGGTGCTGGCCACCCACCCCCTCGTGTGCCACATGCTACTCGCTGACAGCACTTGCCCCAGCAGTCTGTTAAGGGGACACGGGCGATCATTGTCTTTGTAGAGACAAAGACAAGAATTGTACAGCTTGGCCTGGTAGTGCACCTAGCCTGGCACAGGCGCGGTGGTGAAGTCTCTATTGTTGTTGTTGTTGTGGTAGAAACGGCAACCAGTCTCATTGTTTGGGGACCCCTCCAGAGAGACCATCTGTGCCACTTCTCTTCTTCCGTATGGCTGATGTAGATGAAGAGCCACAGCTACAATTTAACATTCTAAGCTAAACTATTAAACTCAACTATATTTTATTTATTTTACGAGGTAAGGCCCACTCTTTTTCAGACGCGACCTGGCCATGGGAAATGATAGCTCAACGAAGTTGCTTTTCATCATTAGGTGGAAATTTATATCTGTAGCCAAATCCTTTAAATGCGTGACGTCGATTCTAAATGTGGAGGGAAAAACCGGAGGACCCGGAGAAAAATCCAGATGATCGCGGGGGGAGAGAGAGAGAGAGAGAGACGCAAACTCCAAATATACAGCAGCAGGCGCCAGGGTCTGGATAGAACCCACGACCTGCATCCCAGGCGAGCGAGTTAACATCTCCTAGCCACCATGATTATGATGATGAGAGAGAGAGACACGCCAACTCCAAATATACAGCAGCAGCAGGCGTCGTCAGGGTCGGGATAGAACCCATGACCTCCTGCATACCAGGCGAGGGAGTTAACATCTCTTAGCCACCATGATGATGATGATGAGAGAGAGAGAGACACACGCCAACTCCAAATATACAGCAGCAGGCGTCGTCAGGGTCGAGATAGAACCCATGACCTGCATACCAGGCGAGGGAGTTAACATCTCCTAACCACCCAGACCCAGGACACCGATGGTCGATGTTCGGTCGCTGAGTTGATAGAAATTCGTCGCGATTTCTCACTCGGTACGAGTGGGCCGTGTGAAGGCTGCCGTCGATCACTCCTTTGTGCCACTGAACCTTAGACGGACGTCAGGATATGTCTATGGTGCAGTGCTGAGTCTATGGTGCAGTGCTGAGTCTATGGTGCAGTGTTGAGTCTATGGTGCAGTGTTGAGTCTATGGGCAGTGTTGAGTCTATGGGTAGTGCTGAGTCTATGGTGCAGTGCTGAGTCTATGGTGCAGTGCTGAGTCTATGGTGCAGTGCTGAGTCTATGGGTAGTGCTGAGTCTATGGGTAGTGTTGAGTCTATGGGCAGTGTTGAGTCTATGGGTAGTGCTGAGTCTATGGGTAGTGTTGAGTCTATGGGCAGTGTTGAGTCTATGGGCAGTGTTTAGTCTATGGTGCAGTGCTGAGTCTATGGGCAGTGTTGAGTCTATGGGCAGTGTTTAGTCTATGGGCAGTGCTGAGTCTATGGTGCAGTGTTGAGTCTATGGGCAGTGTTGAGTCTATGGTGCAGTGTTGAGTCTATGGTGCAGTGTTGAGTCTATGGTGCAGTATTGAGTCTATGGTGCAGTGCTGAGTCTATGGTGCAGTGTTGAGTCTATGGTGCAGTATTGAGTCTATGGTGCAGTGTTGAGTCTATGGTGCAGTGTTGAGTCTATGGTGCAGTGTTGAGTCTATGGTGCAGTGCTGAGTCTATGGTGCAGTGCTGAGTCTATGGTGCAGTGCTGAGTCCATGGTGCAGTGTTGAGTCTATGGTGCAGTGCTGAGTCTATGGGCAGTGATGAGTCTATTGGCAGTGTTGAGTCTATGGGCAGTGCTGAGTCTATGGGCAGGGTTGAGTCTATGGGCAGTGCTGAGTCTATGGGCAGTGCTGAGTCTATGGTACAGTGCTGAGTCTATGGGCAGTGTTGAGTCTATGGTGCAGTGCTGAGTATATGGGCAGTGTTGAGTCTATTGTGCAGTGTTGAGTCTATGGTGCAGTGTTGAGTCTATGGGCAGTGTTGACTCTTTGGGCAGTGTTGGGTCTATGGGTAGTGTTCGGTCTATGGTGCAGTGTTGAGTCTATGGTGCAGTGTTGAGTCTATGGGCAGTGCTGAGTCTATGGTGCGGTGTTGAGTCTATGGGCAGTGCTGAGTCTATGGGCAGTGTTGAGTCTATGGTGCAGTGTTGAGTCTATGGGTAGTGTTGGGTCTATGGTGCAGTGTTGAGTCTATGGTGCAGTGCTGAGTCTATGGGCAGTGCTGAGTCTATGGTGCAGTATTGGGTCTATGGTGCAGTGTTGGGTCTATGGTGCAGTGTTGAGTCTATGGGCAGTGTTGAGTCTATGGGTAGTGTTGAGTCTATGGTGCAGTGCTGAGTCTATGGGTAGTGTTGAGTCTATGGGTAGTGTTGAGTCTATGGGCAGTGCTGAGTCTATGGGTAGTGTTGAGTCTATGGTGCAGTGTTGAGTCTATGGGTAGTGTTGAGTCTATGGGCAGTGTTGAGTCTATGGTGCAGTGTTGAGTCTATGGGTAATGTTGAGTCTGGTGCAGTGTTGAGTCTATGGGCAGTACTGAGTCTATGGGCAGCGGTGAGTCTATGGGGAGTGTTGTATGTATGTTGAACTTCTTTCGCACCGCACGTAACCCAACCGTGCTTATCGGAGGTGTGAAATATAAGTGCAAAATTGCTTGAGTACCTATAATTCGGTGCGGTATTCCACCCAGAAACATTTGTTTCAGCAACCCTATTTCTGCTGATGAGACCCAGACGGGGGAAACCGCTGCAAGAGAGAGTGGACTTCAAGCGAACGCCGCTGACGATGTGAATATTTATTTGCTGGTTGGCATCTGAACGGTTCTTTTCATCGCCATTTATTATTCGGAATACGGTGGGCACATTCGTTCATCGATTCAACTCAACCCTTACGCCCTCGATGCACACATTTTGTGTACGTGGTGGTAGTGAATTTTCAGTAACACATGGTGTATGCCACGTTAACTTTTGCGGTTATGCTAATGCACCTGAATGTCTTTGTGTAGAGACGGTAATGCAGCGGTCAGCGCGCCACGCCACGAACCCGGCTACCCAAGCTCAAATCCCGTTCACGGCCAACACCGGTGACAATTATTTGAATAGGTGCTGGACCTCCCCTCGGTCGACTTAGCCACAAAATGAGTACCCTGGTGCGGTGTGTAGTAAACATCGTCACTGGGGAGACAAAGGCGGCCAGGCGTGGTGCTGGCCACCCACCCCCTCGTGTGCCACATGCTACTCGCTGACAGCACTTGCCCCAGCAGTCTGTTAAGGGGACACGGGCGATCATTGTCTTTGTAGAGACAAAGACAAGAATTGTACAGCTTGGCCTGGTAGTGCACCTAGCCTGGCACAGGCGCGGTGGTGAAGTCTCTATTGTTGTTGTTGTTGTGGTAGAAACGGCAACCAGTCTCATTGTTTGGGGACCCCTCCAGAGAGACCATCTGTGCCACTTCTCTTCTTCCGTATGGCTGATGTAGATGAAGAGCCACAGCTACAATTTAACATTCTAAGCTAAACTATTAAACTCAACTATATTTTATTTATTTTACGAGGTAAGGCCCACTCTTTTTCAGACGCGACCTGGCCATGGGAAATGATAGCTCAACGAAGTTGCTTTTCATCATTAGGTGGAAATTTATATCTGTAGCCAAATCCTTTAAATGCGTGACGTCGATTCTAAATGTGGAGGGAAAAACCGGAGGACCCGGAGAAAAATCCAGATGATCGCGGGGGGAGAGAGAGAGAGAGACGCAAACTCCAAATATACAGCAGCAGGCGCCAGGGTCTGGATAGAACCCACGACCTGCATCCCAGGCGAGCGAGTTAACATCTCCTAGCCACCATGATTATGATGATGAGAGAGAGACACGCCAACTCCAAATATACAGCAGCAGCAGGCGTCGTCAGGGTCGGGATAGAACCCATGACCTCCTGCATACCAGGCGAGGGAGTTAACATCTCTTAGCCACCATGATGATGATGATGAGAGAGAGAGAGACACACGCCAACTCCAAATATACAGCAGCAGGCGTCGTCAGGGTCGAGATAGAACCCATGACCTGCATACCAGGCGAGGGAGTTAACATCTCCTAACCACCCAGACCCAGGACACCGATGGTCGATGTTCGGTTGCTGAGTTGATAGAAATTCGTCGCGATTTCTCACTCGGTACGAGTGGGCCGTGTGAAGGCTGCCGTCGATCACTCCTTTGTGCCACTGAACCTTAGACGGACGTCAGGATATGTAAACAATGCTGTGTGGCTGGTGTTCGAACTCGGATTATTGTTGGACTTTGTTCGGAGCCGTTTCGCTGTGCAGTAAAACTGGTGACGTTAACCGGGGGGGGGGGGGGGGTCATAATGGCCATGCCTGAGCCCGTGAGTCAGCCACCTGATTTTGAAGCCAACCCAAAAAAACTGTTATGGATGGCAGCTATGTTAGTGGTGATGGTGGTGGTAATGATGGTAGCTATGTGAGTGGTGATGGTGGTGGTAATGATGGTAGCTTTGTTAGTGGTGATGGTGGTGATGTATGTTAGTGGTGATGGTGGTGATGATGGTAGCTTTGTTAGTGATGATGGTGGTGATGATGGTAGCTATGTTAGTGGTGATGGTGGTGATGATGGTAGCTTTGTTAGTGGTGATGGTGGTGGTGATGGTAGCTTTGTTAGTGATGATGGTGGTGGTGATGGTAGTTATGTTAGTGGTGATTGTGGTGGTGATGATGGTAGCTTTGTTAGTGGTGATGGTGGTGGTTAGTGGTGATGGTGGTGGTAATGATGGTAGCTTTGTTAGTGGTGATGGTGGTGGTGATGGTAGCTATGTGAGTGGAGTGTGTACGTTGAACTTCTTTCGCACTGTACTGTACGTAGCCACCCGTGCTAGTCCATGGTGCAGGGGGAAGGACAACAGCCCATTCATGATCAGGCTGATCAGATGCTGAAAGACAAGTGGGGCAATGTTGAGTTGGGGCCAACCTTGGACTCTGACTCACAGCTCAATGATGAGTCTCCCCTGTCTAGATAAACGAGCAGTTGCCCACGGATCAGTGTCACGCTTCTTCGCTGTGTCTCCTGTCCATCCTGTGCGCTGGTCTTTTCCAAATATTCTGCGCAGGCCACCGCCGCTCCTCTGGTGTTGGCATTGCCAGACCTTGAGGAGTGCATTGTGGGTGCTGCGGGGCAGCTCGGGAGATGGTCCACGTGGCTTGCTTCGCCTGACGAGTACACATCGGTTGGTTGCGCGGAAGCCATTTGGAATTGGAGCCAGAGGCGAGCTCCTCACCGCGGCCGATTGCTTGCCGGCTCCATCCCCATTCCATTTTGGCAGAGGGACATTTCTGGCAGATTCCGTTGATGCGTTGCGAGCGGTTACACATACGAAAAAATAAGCAGAGGTTTTACCCTTCATGGCAATAAAAGGAATCATGTCCTTGCATGGTTCCTTGCAACACCTGTTTTATTGCCACTAAGGGTAAAACGTATTCTTATTGTTAAATCCTTTATATTAAGTTCACTTGCTTGCTTGCTTGCGCGCTTACGACCGTGCAAATCTTTCGGTCGTTTTTTAACCCACTTCCCGTGATCCAATCGAGCTGACATTTTGCACACAGACTCGTTGTGCGTGACAATTTATTTTCGTGTAAATTTTTTTTTCCAAAATTTTACACTTTTTAGGAAAAAATAAATTATATTTAATTACCAATTGCTTAATGGTGGCAGGCAATCATCTGACCCATAGGTGGCAGCCATATCAAGCCAGAGGACGAGAGGACTCTAGCCGCCACGCATATGAAGGATTTATAGTGAAAAACTTTGTTTTTACGGGTTAATTTTTCGTACTTTGATGCTGGCAAAAAAGGTCCCACGGTGGCGACACGGTGGCTACAAGAAGCTGTTTGTCGACGAGAGACCGACGGCGGTGGTGCTGGCTCATGGCCACGTAGCAGACGACGGATGTCTCCCTCCGTGGACTTGCCGCTGGTGGTGGTGGTGGTGATGGTGGTGGTGGTGGTGGTGGTCACCCCGCTTGGTGCAGTGACGGCGGCGCCCGTAGTTGGTGGATCGCAACAATCTTGTGAAACTCCCTTCCCTCGCCGTGGGTTGTCCTGGTGCAATGCCCTGGCTCTCCAGGAGAATTCCTCTACTCATGAATGAGTTTGGTTCCAGAGGTCTGTGTCCATAAGTCATTGGTGGTGGTGGTGGTCACCCCGCTTGGTGCAGTGACGGCGGCGCCCGTAGTTGGTGGATCGCAACAATCTTGTGAAACTCCCTTCCCTCGCCGTGGGTTGTCCTGGTGCAATGCCCTGGCTCTCCAGGAGAATTCCTCTACTCATGAATGAGTTTGGTTCCAGAGGTCTGTGTCCATAAGTCATTTTGTTCGGAAGGCCAACTTTGCTCCTGTCGATTGCAAACGCGTTGTACGGCGTGTACACTAAACATGGGTAATGGTTTTAAAAGTTATATAATCTCCTGTCGATGCCACTGGATCTTGTTCTGCAGATGTAGATACCACTGGTCTTCACGTTCTGCAGATGTAGATGCCACTGATTCTTCACGTTCTGCAGATGTAGATGCCACTGATTCTTCACGTTCTGCAGATGTAGATACCACTGATTCTTCACGTTCTGCAGATGTAGATACCACTGGTCTTCACGTTCTGCAGATGTAGATGCCACTGGTCTTCACGTTCTGCAGATGTAGATGCCATTGATTCTTCACGTTCTGCAGATGTAGATACCACTGGTTCTTCACGTTCTGCAGATGTAGATACCACTGGTCTTCACGTTCTGCAGATGTAGATACCACTGGTTCTTCACGTTCTGCAGATGTAGATGCCACTGATTCTTCATGTTCTACAGATATAGATGCCACTGGTTCTTCACGTTCTGCAGATGTAGATGCCACCACCACCGTCTATTGCGCGGCGGTTGAACTTGCGACTCTCGGTTCGTACAGGCAACTGGACATACGGACCAGGTTTGTTCGTATCTGTGAATATTCGTGAGTCGAATGTTTGCAAGTAGAGGAGTCTGAATAGACCGGCGGTTCTTAACCTCTTACTGCAGCCTGCACTCCTTGGGTTCCCAATTGTAAAAAAAAAACATTTTACGGTGGTGATAAACATTTCGGGCATCGATGAAACAAAGTACGTTGTTACTTACTGCCCGTGCTTAATTTGACCTTCAAAAAAAATCCGGCCACGTCCCCGCGCCCCCGGAAAGGGCATCTCGCACCCCCAGTGGGTGCAGCGTGAAGCCGAGGCCGAGAAGATGCCCCACTGAAGTCGAGGATGCCTGCCACGCCACGTGGAGCGGTGGGATTGGCTCGCGCCAAGGTGATGTTGGTGGACGTCGCGAAAACCACAGGAGGTGTCATTGGCGTTGGGAGGCCTTCATTCAGCAGTGGATTGATCGTGGCTGATGACGATCATTTGGTGCAGTGGTGGCGAGATGTTAACTCCCTCGCCTGGTCTACAGGAGGTCGTGGGTTCGATCCCGACCCTGACGCCTGCTGCTGTATATTTGGAGTTTACGTGTTTCTCTCTCTCATCATCATCTTTGTGGCTAGGAGAAGTTAACTACCTCGCCTGGTCTACAGGATGTCATGGGTTCGATCCCGACCCTGATGACGCCTGCTGCTGTATATTTGGAGTTTACGTGTTTCTCTCTCTCATGATCATCTTTGTGGCTAGGAGATGTTAACTACCTCGCCTGGTCTACAGGATGTCATGGGTTCGATCCTGACCCTGATGACGCCTGCTGCTGTATATTTGGAGTTTACGTGTTTCTCTCTCTCATCATCATCTTTGTGGCTAGGAGATGTTAACTACCTCGCCTGGTCTACAGGATGTCATGGGTTCGATCCTGACCCTGATGACGCCTGCTGCTGTATATTTGGAGTTTACGTGTTTCTCTCTCTCATCATCATCTTTGTGGCTAGGAGAAGGTAACTACCTCGCCTGGTCTACAGGAGGACGTGGGTTCGATCCCGACCCTGATGACGCCTGCTGCTGTATATTTGGAGTTTGCGTGTCTCTCTCATCATCATCATCATCACGGTGGCTAGGAGATGTTAACTACCTCACCTGGTATATAGGAGGACGTGGATCCCAACCCTGACGCCTGTTGTATGTTTGGAGTTTGCGTCTCTCTCTCTCCCCGTGGTCGTGTGGTTTTTTTTCCTGGTCCTCCGCTTTTTCCCTCCCCACATTTTATATCAACGTCACGCGTTTGTGGAGTATTTTGCTGCTGCCGTAAAGTTCCACGCGATGATGACGATGTTGGCGATGATGACGATGTTGGCGATGATGACGACGATGATGACGGTGATGATGACGATGATGACGATGATGACAATGATGACGATGACGACGACGATGACGGTGATGATGACGATGATGGCGATGATGGCGATGATGACGATGATGACGATGATGACGATGGTGACGACGGTGATGACGATGAAGACGATGATGACGATGATCAGCCACTTGGTTCAGCTGTCGTTTGTGTTGGCCAGGTCGCTACGTAGCAGCTCACTGGGGCCTTCTATCACCTTACTCAAATACAATAAATAAAGTAGTTTACCCAGGGAGGCCCCACTATGTGTCTCAAGACAACTTTGTAGCAGCAGCAGGAGCAGCAGCGCTGTTCTTCATTGGGATGTTTGTCCACGGATTCCATTTGCGACGAGTCGTTGGGATTGTTGTGTGTGGGGCGGGAGACGAGGCGACTCCACACGTCCTCCGGTAGTGCCAAGAGAGGCTCCACACGGATAGAGTCTCAAGTCCATTGCCGCACCACCGCCACCACCTCTTGCAGCACATGCCCGGTAGTACACCGGGTATCGCGAGATGTGTTCTCGGTGTAGTCCGAATTGTGAGTAATTCAGTTTGTGTGAGAGAGAGAGAGACCACCATCATCATCATCAAGTCAGGCTCGTGTGGACAGCGCAGTGAGCCAGGCAGGGTCTGGTGAAGTGACCCAGGCAGGGCCTGGTGAAGTGAGTGGTGAAGTGAGTCAGGCAGGGTCTGGTGAAGTGAGTGGTGAAGTGAGTCGGGCAGGGTCTGGTGAAGTGAGTGGTGAAGTGACCCAGGCAGGGCCTGGTGAAGTGAGTGGTGAAGTGAGTCAGGCAGGGTCTGGTGAAGTGAGTGGTGAAGTGAGTCAGGCAGGGTCTGGTGAAGTGAGTGGTGAAGTGAATCAGGCAGGGCCTGGTGAAGTGAGTGGTGAAGTGAGTCAGGCAGGGTCTGGTGAAGTGAGTGGTGAAGTGACCCAGGCAGGGCCTGGTGAAGTGAGTGGTGAAGTGAGTCAGGCAGGGTCTGGTGAAGTGAGTCAGGCAGGGCCTGGTGAAGTGAGTGGTGAAGTGAGTCAGGCAGGGTCTGGTGAAGTGAGTGGTGAAGTGAGTCAGGCAGGGTCTGGTGAAGTGAGCCAGGCAGCACAGCGATGGAGCCCAGAATGGGTGAAGGAAGTTGTCGGGTCGCTGTGATGATCCACACCCATTTCTAGCGGCACAGTGGGGGCTTGGCAGGGTATGAGAGGGTGGGTGTGTGAGAGTGTGTGGGTGTGAGAGTGTGGGTGGGTGTGTGAGTGTGTGAGTGTGGGTGTGTGAGAGTGTGTCAGAGTGTGGGTGTGTGAGGGTGTGAGGGTGTGTGAGAGTGTGAGTGTGTGTGGGTGTGTGAGAGTGTGTGGTTGTGGTTGTGTGTGAGAGTGTGGATGTGTGTGAGTGTGTGTGAGTGTGGGTGTGAGAGTGTGTGAGGGTGTGATTGTGAGTGGGTGTGGGTGTGTGTGTGGGGGAGCGGTGGGTGTAGTGGTTAGCGCTACGCTGCGCTACGAACCCAGCGACCCGAGTTCGATTCCCGCTCACGGCCAACACCGCCAGTGACGATTATCTGAACCGGTCCTGGGCCTCCCCTAGGTTGACTCAGGCTCAAATGAGTACCTGGTGCGGTGTGTAAACATCGCCACTGGGGAGACAAAGGCGGCCGGGCGTGGTGCTGGCCACCCACCCCCTCGTGTGCCGTGCCGGCCTTCATAGGTGCTCGCTAACAGCACTTGCCCCAACAATCTGTTCAGGCTATACGGGGGATCTTTGTCTCATCGTGGGTGTGTGCGTGTCGTATGGAATGTCGTGGGGATGGGTCGTGTAGCGGGTAGCGCGCGGTTTCGCTTGCGGTCCTGGGCCTCCCCTAGGTCAACTCAGCTTCAAATGACAGGCGTGGTGCCGGCCACCCACCCACCTTCTCGTGTGCCACGGTAACAGCACTTTCCCCAACAGTCTGTTGAAGGCTACACGGGGGATCTTTGTCTTTGTGTATGTTAACGAGTGTTCTCAGTCAAGCTACAGAGGGGTGGGGGTGGTGGTGGCGGCAGGCACGAGAGGAGTATTCCTGTGTCAGCTTGCACCAGTCGCGCAGAGACCCACAGACTCGCGCAGAGAGCCACAGACTCGCGCAGAGACCCAGAGACTCGCATACAGAGCCACAGACTCACGCAGAGAGCCACAGACTCGCATAGAGAGCCACAGACTCACGCAGAGAGACCCACACTCACATAGAGAGCCACAGACTCGCGCAGAGAGACCCACAGACTCGCGCAGAGACCCAGAGACTCGCATAGAGAGCCACAGACTCACGCAGAGAGCGCCACAGACTCACGCAGAGAGACCCACACTCACATCGAGAGCCACAGACTCGCATAGAGAGCCACATATTCGCGCAGAGAGACCCACAGACTCACGCAGAGAGACCCACAGACTCACGCAGAGAGACCCACAGACTCGCACAGAGAGACCCACAGATTCGCGCAGAGAGACCCACAGACTCGCACAGAGACCCACGGACTCACACACAGAGACCCACAGATTCGCGCAGAGAGACCCACAGACTCACACGCAGAGACCCACAGACTCGCACAGAGACCCACAGACTCGCACAGAGACCCACAGACTCGCACAGAGACCCACAGACTCGCACAGAGACCCACAAACTCGCACAGAGAGACCCACAGACTCGCACAGAGAGACCCACAGACTCGCACAGAGAGACCCACAGACTCACGCAGAGAGACCCACAGACTCGCACAGAGAGACCCACAGACTCGCACAGAGAGACCCACAGACGCGCACAGAGACCCACAGACTCGCACAGAGACCCACAGACTCGCACAGAGACCCACAGACGCGCACAGAGACCCACAGACTCGCACAGAGACCCACAGACTCGCACAGAGACCCACAGACTCGCACAGAGACCCACAGACTCGCACAGAGAGACCCACAGACTCGCACAGAGAGACCCACAGACTCGCACAGAGACCCACAGACTCGCACAGAGAGACCCACAGACTTGCACAGAGAGACCCACAAACTCACACACAGAGACCCACAGACTCGCATAGAGACCCACAGACTCGCACAGAGACCCACAGACTCGCACAGAGACCCACAGACTCGCATAGAGACCTACCCGCTCATTCACCTAATAATCATTTACTGACCCATTCACCCACTCACCCACACACTCACTCACCCACTCACCCACACACTTCACCATCTCACTCACCCACTCACCACTGTTCATTATAAACCTCAGAACTCTTCCACTGGTGAGTCTCTATCTCTATTGGTCTCTATGGGTCTCTATGAGTCTCTATTGGTCTCTGTTGGACTCTATGGGTCTCTATGGGTCTCTATGAGCCTCTATGAGTCTCTGTGTCTCTATGGGTCTCTGAATCTCTATTGGTCTCTATGAGTCTCTATGTATCTCTATGGGTCTCTATGAATGGGCGAGTGAGCGAGTGAATGGTTGAGTGAGCGAGTGAATGGTTGAGCGGGCGAGTGAATGGTTGAGCGAGCGAGTGAATGGTTGAGCGAGCGAGTGAATGGTTGAGCGAGCGAGTGAATGGTTGAGCGAGCGAGTGAATGGTTGAGCGAGCGGGCGAGTGAATGGTTGAGCGAGCGGGCGAGTGAATGGTTGAGAGAGCGGGCGAGTGAATGGTTGAGAGAGCGGGCGAGTGAATGGTTGAGAGAGCGGGCGAGTGAATGGTTGAGAGAGCGGGCGAGTGAATGGTTGAGAGAGCGGGCGAGTGAATGGTTGAGAGAGCGGGCGAGTGAATGGTTGAGAGAGCGGGCGAGTGAATGGTTGAGAGAGCGGGCGAGTGAATGGTTGAGAGAGCGGGCGAGTGAATGGTTGAGAGAGCGGGCGAGTGAATGGTTGAGAGAGCGGGCGAGTGAATGGTTGAGAGAGCGGGCGAGTGAATGGTTGAGAGAGCGGGCGAGTGGGCGAGTGAATGGTTGAGTGGGCGAGTGAATGGTTGAGTGGGCGAGTGGGCGAGTGAATGGTTGAGTGAGTGGGCGAGTTGACGGTGGGTCGCGGCCAGTGTCTTGGAGGAGGAGCAAATGCCACAGCGAGGAGGAGGAGCGACGCTGTGCGGTGTCCCGGGATGTGCGACGCTGTTTATTGCGCACTTGGAGCTGGGTGCTCGTGGTGGCATTCGAGGCACGCGGCGCCGTTACTGCCGCCCCCTCCGCCACCCCCGCAGGGCACCGCGGTGAAAGTGGCAACCGAACCGGTTTGAACGGCACCCACCGTGTCCGTCACCTCCCCGGAACACTGTACGCACTGTACGCACTGTATGCACTGTACACACGCGGCGGGTCAGCCCAGTGGTGTCGGTGGTGCGGGTGGTGCGGGTGGTGCGGGTGGTGCAAAAAACAGCGACGCCGCGTGGCCTTAACGCGGCGTGTGTACAAGAGGCGACGTCTGGGGAACGTTGTTGTTGCGTGTGTGTGTCTGTCACTGTGTGTGTCACTGTGTGTATCACTGTGTGTGTGTGTCTGTCACTGTGTGTGTGTGTGTCTGTCACTGTGTGTGTCACTGTGTGTGTCACTGTGTGTGTGTCACTGTGTGTGTGTGTGTCTGTCACTGTGTGTGTGTGTCTGTCACTTTGTGTGCCACTGTGTGTGTGTGTCACTGTGTGTGTGTCTGTCACTGTGTGTGTCTGTCACTGTGTGTGTCACTGTGTGTGTCACTGTGTGTGTGTGTGTCACTGTGTGTGTGTCTGTCACTGTGTGTGTGTGTGTCTGTCACTGTGTGTCACTGTGTGTGTCACTGTGTGTGTGTGTGTCACTGTGTGTGTGTGTGTCTGTCACTCGTGTGCCGTGCCGGCCTCCATAGGTGCTGCTCGCTGACAGCACTTGCCCCAACAGTCTGTTCAGGCTACACGGGGATCTTTGTCTTTGTTTTGTCTGTCACAGTGCGAGTGCGCGTCGGCCTTCATCGCTGCTACTCGCAGGCAGCTAACAAGTTTGGGGGAATCTTTGTCTTTGTGCCTGTGTGTGACGCACGCACGCACACACCCGTGCACCCACGCACGCACGCACACACACACACACCCGTGCACATACACACGCGCACGCACGTACACGCATGCACGCGCCCGCACACACACACGTACACACACACACACGTACGAACGCACGTACGCACACGCACACGCCCCCGCGTGCCCCTGCAGGCGCGTGTGAAGGATGTCGGACAACGGGGAGGCGGAGGACAAGCCGCCGGCGCCGCCGATGCGCATGACGAGCACCATCCTGGGCAGCAAGGAGGCCCCGGCGCCGCACCACGGCTCCAAGCCGCTGCCCTCGGCGCCCCCCGACGAGAAGAAGTCCAAATCGCGCGTCCTCGGCTCCATCTTCGGGGACCGGCGTGAGTGGGGAGTGGGGCGGGGAGGGTGTGTGACGCTGTGTGTGTGATGCTGTGTGTGTGATGCTGTGTGTGTGTGTGTGACGCTGTGTGTGTGGGTGTGTGTGACGCTGTGTGTGTGGGTGTGTGTGACGCTGTGTGTGTGGGTGTGTGTGACGCTGTGTGTGTGTGTGTGTGACGCTGTGTGTGTGTGTGACGCTGTGTGTGTGTGTGACGCTGTGTGTGTGTGACGCTGTGTGTGTGTGACGCTGTGTGTGTGTGACGCTGTGTGTGTGTGACGCTGTGTGTGGGTGTGACGCTGTGTGTGGGTGTAATGCTGTGTGTGACGCTGTGTGTGTGTGTGACGCTGTGTGTGGGTGTGACGCTGTGTGTGTGAAGCTGTGTGTGTGTGTGTGACGCTGTGTGTGTGTGTGTGACGCTGTGTGTGTGTGTGACGCTGTGTGTGTGTGTGACGCTGTGTGTGTGGCACTGTGTGTGTCACTGTGTGTGTGACGCTGTGTGTGGGTGTGACGCTGTGTGTGTGAGTGTGACGCTGTGTGTGTGGCACTGTGTGTGTGGCACTGTGTCTGTGACGCTGTGTGTGTGTGTGTCACTGTGTGGGGAGCGGTAGTGTAGCGGTTAGCGCGCTGCGCTACGAACCTGGCGACCCGGGTTCGATTCCCGCTCACGGCCAACACCAGTGACGATTATCTAAACCGGTCCTGGGCCTCCCCTAGGTCGACTCAGCCTTAAATGAGTACCTGGTGCGGTGTGTAAACATCGCCACTGGGGAGACAAAGGCGGTCGGGCGTGGTGCTGGCCACCCACCCCCTCGTGTGCCGTTCCGGCCTTCATAGGTGCTCGCTAACAACACTTGCCCCTACAGTCTGTGAAGGCTATACGGGGGATCTTTATCTTTGTCTTTGTTGTGTGCGTAGCCAACAAGAAGAAGGAGAAGGAGCGCCCCGAGATTTCGCTGCCCTCCGACTTTGAGCACACGGTGCACGTCGGCTTTGATGCCGTCACGGGGGAGTTCACGGTAACCGCTCACCACCACCGCGCTCACCACCACCTCACCACCGCACTCACCACCACCACCGCACTCACCATCACCACACTCGCCACCACCGCACTCACCACCACCACGCTCACCACCACCACACTCCCCACCACCGCACTCACCACCACCACCGCACTCACCACCACCACACTCACCACCACCGCACTCACCACCACCGCACTCACCACCACCACGCTCACCACCACCTCACCACCGCCACGCTCTCCACCACCACACTCACCACCGCCACGCTCGCCATCACCGCGATCACCACCACCGCTCTCACCCCCACCGCGCTCACCACCACCGAACTCACCACCACCACCGCACTCACCACCACCACGCTCACCACCACCACCGCACTCACCACCACCGCAATCACCACCACCACGCTCACCACCACCGCACTCACCACCACCACCGCACTCACCACCACCACGCTCACCACCACCACAACTCTCACCACCACCGCGCTCACCACCACCGCGCTCACCACCACCACGCTCACCACCACCACAACTCTCATCACCACCGCACTCACCACCATCACCGCGCTCACCACCACCACGCTCACCACCACCACAACTCTCACCACCACCGCGCTCACCACCACCACGCTCACCACCACCGCGCTCACCACCACCACAACTCTCACCACCACCATGCTCTACGTGCGCGTGTACACACATGCATGTACGCGTGCGTGCCTGCATGTGTACGCTCGTGCCTGTGCGTGCACGCCTGTGTAGTGACGTCCTATGTCACTACACCTGCATGTGGTGTGCGCGTGTCTGTGTCTGCCTGTACTGGCGTGTATGTCCGTGCCTGTACTCGTGCGTGCCTGTACATCTGTGTGCGCGTGTCCGTGCGTGCGTCTGTACGCGTGCGTGTCCGTGTGTGCGTCTGTACACGTGCATGTCCGTGTGTGCGTCTGTACGCGTGCGTGTCCGTGTGTGCGTCTGTACGCGTGCGTGTCCGTGCGTGCGCCTGTACACGTGCGTGTCCGTGTGTGCGTCTGTACACGTGCGTGTCCGTGCGTGCGCCTGTACACGTGCGTGTCCGCATGTGCGTGTGCGTGCGTCTGTACACGTGCATGCGTCTGTACGCGTGCTTGCACGTGCATGCGTCTGTACACGTGCGTGTCCGTGCGTGCGTCTGTACACGTGCGTGTCCGTGCGTGCGTCTGTACGCGTGCGTGTCCGTGCGTGCGCCTGTACGCGTGCGTGTCCGTGCGTGCGTCTGCGGGGAGCAGGGGATGCCCGAGCAGTGGCTGCGCCTCCTGTCGACGTCCAACATCAGCAAGTCGGAGCAGAAGAAGAACCCGCAGGCCGTGCTGGACGTGCTCAAGTTCTACGACTCCAAGGAGAGCGTCAACCAGAAGTACATGAGCTTCACGCCCGTCCTGGGTGAGCGCCCCGTCGCCCCCCCCCCCCGCGGGCTTAGTGGTCGAGGCAAGGCTGGGAGTGTAGCGCCAATGACGCGGCGGGGGGTGGGTCTCGTGGCACGCGGAGGAGCGGAGTCTTGCTTCTTCACGTTTGAGAAGCGGCCGCCACCTTTGTTGTGTGCGTGTTGAGTGTCTCGAGTTGGTGGTCTAGGCAAGGCTGGGAGCGTTGTGGTGCTTGCGGTGGCAGTCCTGGTGGTGGTGGTTATAGTGGTGACAGTGGTGGTGGTGGTTGTTATAGTGGTGACAGTGGTGGTGGTTATAGTGGTGACAGTGGTGGTGGTTATAGTGGTAGGAACCTCCTGGTTACAGCAGCCCACAGGGGATTATTGTGGGAGGGGTGGGGCTGGGTGGAGAGGGGAGGGGCTGGGTGGGAAGGGTGGGGTGGGGCTGGGTGGGGAGGGGCTGTGGATGGGTTGGGGAGGGTGGGGAGGGGCTGGGTGGGGAGGGGCTGGGTGGGGAGGGGCTGGGTGGGGAGGGGCTGGGTGGGGAGGGGCTGGGTGGGGAGGGGCTGGGTGGGGAGGGGCTGGGTGGGGAGGGGCTGGTCACCCCGTGGTGCCCTTATAAAACTCAACGTTTAACCTACTCACGCCGGCTTGTGCCCGCCATCACAGTTGGGCATATTTGCGGAATACACCACGTTGCCCTGGCCGTTGACCCTGCAGGCCATTGACCGAGCAACCCAACGTTCCTACCAGCTCCCTCCGCAGGAATGTGTTTGTGGTGACAGTGATGGTGGTGGTGGTTATAGTGGTGACACTAGCAGTGGTGGTTATAGTGGTGAAGGTGGTGGTGGTTATAGTGGTGACACTAGCAGTGGTGGTGGTTATAGTGGTGACAGTGGTGGTGGTGTTGGTTATCGTGGTGACAATGAGGAGCGGTGGTGCAGCGGTGAGCACTGTGCAGTGCTACGAACTCGGCAGACACCCGAGTTGGACTCCCGCTCACAGCCACCACCACCACCACCACCACGGATAGCGATGATCTGAACCGGTCCTGGGCCTCCCCTAGTTCGACTCAGCCTCAAACGAGTACCTGGTGTAGCGGCGAGAGTCTGTGAAGGATACACGGGGGGGGGGGGTCTTTGTCTTTGCGGCGGTGACGGTGGTTTGTAAGAACGTTCGGACGCGTCGATGACATTCGGTTTTTCGTTTTTATTTCGCAGAAAAAGTTGAAGCTTACACAGGAACCGCACAGGTGAGAGGGGCTCGTACCATCATCGGCGAGAAATCATCATCAGCAGCAGCTGCTACAGCTATAAAATCATCATCAGCAGCTGCTACAGCTATAAAATCATCATCATCATCAGCTGCTGCTACAGCTCTAAAATCATCATCATCAGCTGCTGCTACAGCTCTAAAATAATCATCATCAGCAGCTGCTACAGCTCTAAAATCATCATCATCATCAGCTGCTGCTACAGCTCTAAAATCATCATCATCAGCAGCAGCAGCTGCTACAGCTCTAAAATCATCATCAGCAGCAGCTGCTACAGCTCTAAAATCATCATCAGCAGCAGCGTCATCACCATCATCATCAGCAGCGGCAGCATTACAACCGCCACGATGCTACCCGCATCGCGTATGAACATCCATCCGTTGGCTGTAAACGTCTTGATACGTCGAGGCCTGCAGAGCTTGGGCGATTGCAAGTAGCGCCGGCTCACCAGCGACCAGCGCTGTCGGTCCGTGGGTTCTGGGCGTTTGTGAGAAGGCGAGGGGTGGCTAGTACCGACGGGGACGACGATGCGTGTCGTCGTCATCGTCGTCATCGTCGTCGTCGTCGTCATCGTCGTCGTCATCAGCAAGATGGCCATTCCCGTGGCTCCCGCGTGCACGCAACGGCTCTCTCTGTGCGGCGAGCGCCGGATCGTGGCGGCGAGCGCTACGCCGCCCTGCAAACCTGGCCACGACCCGAGTTCGATTCCCGCTCACGGCCACCACCACCACCACCACCACCACCACACGGGTGCGATGGCGATTATCTGAACCGGTCCTGGGCCTCCCCTAGGTCGACTCGGCCTGAACGAGTAGCTGTGCGCGACGTGTAGCAAACGTCGTCACTGCGGAGAGAGCGAAAAACAAAGTTGGCCGCCCCCCCGCCCCGTGTGCAGTGATGGCGTTCGTAGGCGCTGCTCGCTTAAAGGCACTTGCCCCAGCAGTCTGTCGAGGCTACACGGGGAACCTTTGCCTTTGTGCAGGTGACGAAGGTGGACGTGGGGTGTGCGGAGGCCGAAGAGGATGACGATGACGACGACGCCTCGCCGCCTCCGATCGTCGCTCCGAGACCAGAGCACACCAAGTCGGTACGTCTCGCTCACAAACACACCACAACCACCGCCACCAAGCGCCTGTGCCAGGCTAGGTGCACGTTGAGGCCACGTGAAGGTCATGGGACAGACCCGGGTGCCATGGATTGGCAGATGAGTGGCCGACGCACCACCTGTGCCCCCCCAATGTGTCAACCCATAGAGACACACCCATACCAATACTCGCCATTTGCCACTAAGTGACGGTGACATCACCACGGCACCTGTGCCAGGCCAGATGCACTTTGCGGCTACGTGAAGTGTCGACGCCTCGCTGACAGCAGGTCACGGGACAGACCCAGGTGCCATGGGTTGGCTGACTGAGATGACCGGTAGATGCACCACCAGCTGTACCCCCCACTGTGCCAACTTGCTTCGTTTATCTGCCCGGCGCCTCCGCTCGTTGTTGTGAGCGTCGCTCCTCCGCCCTCTGCTGTTGCTGGAAGGCGACTGCCTCCAGCTGCCCAGTAGTAGCAGCAGCAGCAGCAGCGTCCTTCACGAGCCTCCTCCTCACACCAACACCAACGCCCCGCGCCATTCGCCACCGAGTGACGGTGACGTCGCCACGGCGCCTGTGCCAGGCCAGGTGCACTTTGAGGCCATCGAAGCCTTTCGGGCCCCGGGTGCCGTACGGGCTGGCCGCCGTGCCAGGCTACTACGTGCAGGAGGAGGAGGGGGTCACGGGACTAACCCAGGTGCCGCGGGTTGACCGACCGAGACGCGGACGCGGTCACGGGGCGCAGGAGACGGCGGTGCAGGGGGGGAGGGGGCGGGGGGGTAGAGTGTTTCTCCCCTTCGCTCGTGGGGGTCTCCCCCACGGTTGCTCGGGTTGACACCCCGCACGCCATGACGGCTGCTCCACGCCATGACGGCTGCTCCACGCCATGACGGCTCCACGCCATGACGGCTCCACGCCATGACGGCTGCTCCACGCCATGACGGCTCCACGCCATGACGGCTCCACGCCATGACGGCTGCTCCATGCCATGACGGCTCCACGCCATGACGGCTGCTCCACGCCATGACGGCTCCACGCCATGACGGCTCCACGCCATGACGGCTGCTCCACGCCATGACGGCTCCACGCCATGACGGCTCCACGCCATGACGGCTGCTCCACGCCAATGACGGCTCCACGCCAATGACGGCTCCACGCCATGACGGCTCCACGCCATGACGGCTCCACGCCATGACGGCTCCACGCCATGACGGCTGCTCCACGCCATGACGGCTCCACGCCATGACGGCTCCACGCCAATGACGGCTCCACGCCATGACGGCTGCTCCACGCCATGACGGCTGCTCCACGCCAATGACGGCTGCTCCACGCCATGACGGCTCCACGCCATGACGGCTCCACGCCAATGACGGCTCCACGCCATGACGGCTGCTCCACGCCATGACGGCTGCTCCACGCCATGACGGCTGCTCCACGCCATGACGGCTCCACGCCAAGACGGCTGCTCCACGCCAATGACGGCTCCACGCCAATGACGGCTCCACGCCATGACGGCTGCTCCACGCCATGACGGCTGCTCCACGCCAATGACGGCTCCACGCCATGACGGCTCCACGCCATGACGGCTCCACGCCAATGACGGCTCCACGCCATGACGGCTCCACGCCATGACGGCTCCACGCCAGTGACGGCTCCACGCCATGACGGCTGCTCCACGCCATGACGGCTGCTCCACGCCAATGACGGCTCCACGCCATGACGGCTGCTCCACGCCATGACGGCTCCACGCCAATGACGGCTCCACGCCATGACGGCTGCTCCACGCCATGACGGCTCCACGCCATGACGGCTCCACGCCAATGACGGCTCCACGCCATGACGGCTGCTCCACGCCATGACGGCTGCTCCACGCCAATGACGGCTGCTCCACGCCAATGACGGCTGCTCCACGCCATGACGGCTCCACGCCAATGACGGCTCCACGCCATGACGGCTGCTCCACGCCATGACGGCTGCTCCACGCCATGACGGCTGCTCCACGCCATGATGACGGCTGCGTGCAGATGTACACGCGCTCCGTCATCGAGCCCCTGCGGCCACCCCAGCCGGCCAAGGACGGCGTCGGCGTCGGAGGGGGGGCCCCGTCCCCGGGGGGCCCCCCACCCCACCACGGCGGGGAGGCCGGCTCAGGTGGGACCCCCCACAAGGGGACCCCCGACAAGCCGGGGCCCGACGGCGGCGTCGCGGGCGACAAGAGCAAGAAGAAGGCCAAGATGTCGGACGACGAGATCCTTGAGAAGCTTCGTACGGCACCACCACCACCACCACCACGCACAGCACAACCACCACCACGCACAGCACAACCACCACCACCACGCACGCTACACCACCACCACCGCCACGCACCACCACCACACTACACCACCACCACCACCACGCACGCTACACCACCACCACGCACGGCACCACCACCACCGCCACGCACCACCACCACCACCGCACCACCACCACACTACACCACCACCACCACGCACGGCACCACCACCACGCTACACCATGCTCCACCACCACCACCATGCTTGCACCACTACTACCACCACGCACGGCATCACCACCACGCACAGGACCACGCTCCACCACCACCACCACCACGCTGCACCACCACCACCACGCTGCACCACTACTACCACCACGCACAGCACCACGCTCCACCACCACCACCACGCTGCACCACCACCACCACGCTGCACCACTACTACCACCACGCACGGCATCACCACCACGCACAGCACCACGCTGCACCACCACCACCATGCTGCACCACCACCACGCACAGCACCACACACCGCACCACCACCACCGCTCACGGCCAACACCGGTGACGATTATTTGAACCGGTCCTGGGCCTCCCCTGAGTCGACTCAGCCTCAAATGAGTACCTGGTGCGGTGTGTAAACATCTCCACTGGGGAGACAAAGGCGGCCGAGCGTGGTGCTGGCCACCCACCTTCTCATGCGCTGCGCCAACCTTCATAGGCGCTCGCTAACAGCACTTGTCCCAACAGTCTGTTAAGTCTTTACGGGGTGTCTTTGTGTGTACGTGTGGTGTGTGCGTGGTTTGCGTGTGGTGTGTATGTGGTCTGTGTGTGTCGTGTGCTGTTTGATGTTTGTGTGTGCTGTGTGTGATGTGCCTGTGTGTTCGTGTGTGTGTTTCTGTATGCTGTGTGCGTGTGTGCTGTGTGTGTGTGTGATGTTTGTGTGCGATGTTTGTGTGCTGTGTGTGATGTTTGTGTGTGCTGCGTGCGTGTGTGCAGCGTGTGCATGTCTGTGTGCTGTGTGTGATGTCTGTGTGTGCTGTGTGCTGCATGTGCTGTGTGTGATGTTTGTGTGTCTGTGTGCTGCGTGTGATGTTTGTGTGTGTCTGTATGCTGTGTGTGCTGTGTGTGATGTTTGTGTGTCTGTGTGCTGCGTGTGATGTTTGTGTGTGTCTGTATGCTGTGTGTGCTGTGTGCTACGTGTGATGTTTGTGTGTGCTGCGTGCGTGTGTGTGATGTCTGTGTGTGCTGTGTGTGATGTCTCTGTGTGCTGCGTGCGTGTGCTGTGTGTTTGTGTGTGATGTGTGTGATGTTTGTGTGTGCTGTGTGCTGTGTGCTGTGTGTGATGTCTGTGTGTGATGCGTGCGTGTGCTGTGTGTTTGTGTGTGATGTGTGTGATGTTTGTGTGTGCTGTGTGCTGTGTGTCTGTGTGTGTGCACAGGCAGCATAGTGAGCGTCGGGGACCCCAAGAAGAAGTACGCACGGTTCGAGAAGATCGGACAGGGGTCAGTAAACAACCCCTACCACCCCCCATCCCCTACCACCCCCTATCCCCTCTACAATAGCCCCCCCGCTACCCCTATCCCCTTTTCCATAACCCCTACTTCTATACCGTGTACATTAGGCCCGGTTCTGGGCCTTCCCTAGGTTGACTCGGCCTGAAATGAGTACCGGGTGCAACGTGCATACAACAGGAATTGGGGAGACAAAGGTGGCCGGGTGTGGTGCTCACTCCCGCAACCCCTTGCTGCTGCTGCTGCTGTGTATTTGTAGTCTGCGTCTCTCTCTCTCCCTGTGGCCGCGTGGAGTTTGATCCGGGTCCTCCCGCATTTACATCCGACGTCAGCACGCGTCTGGAGTGTTTGGCCACTGCTATGAACTTGCACGTGATGGTGGTGATGGTGATATCCGCCACGTTGTTGAGCTACGCAGCTGATTGGGCCTGATCTGCCAAGATGGAACACCGCTGAATCGTTGTGCAGCTGCTCGCTAATAGCACTTGACCCCCAACCGTCCGTGTGAGCTGCACGGGGTATTTTGTTTTCTGTGTGCAGTGCATCAGGGACGGTCTACACAGCGTGTGACGTGTCTACGGGACAGGAGGTGAGACGAGACTTCTTAACCTGCTGCTCCTGTGTGTCCGTGTGTTCTGTGTGTGTGTCCGTGTATTCTGTGTGTGTGTATTCTGTGTGTGTCCGTGTGTTCTGTGTGTCTGTGTATTCTGTGGGTGTGTGTGTGTGTCTGTGTATTCTGTGTGCACAGTCTCGGTGTCAGTGTATGCTGTGTTTACGTGTGTTCTGTGTGCTGTATATTTGGAGTTTGCGATTTCTCTCTCCCCGTTGTCGCATGGAATTGTCCCCGGGTTCTCCGGTTCCCTCCCCCCCCCCACCGTATCTCCGCGTCTCCCCGTATCTCCCCGTGTCTCCCCGTGTCTCCCCGTGTCTCCCCGTGTCTCTCCGTGTCTCTCCGTGTCTCCCCGTGTCTCCCCGTGTCTCCCCGTGTCTCCGCGTGTCTCCCCGTGTCTCCCCCGTGTCTCCCCGTGTCTCCCCGTGTCTCCCCGTGTCTCCCCGTGTCTCCCCGTGTCTCCCCGTGTCGCCCCGTGTCTCCCCGTGTCTCCCCGTGTCGCCCCGTGTCTCCCCGTGTCTCCGCGTGTCTCCCCGTGTCTCCCCGTGTCTCCCCGTGTCTCCCCGTGTCGCCCCGTGTCGCCCCGTGTCGCCCCGTGTCTCCGCGTGTCTCCCCGTGTCTCCCCGTGTCTCCCCGTGCGTCCCCGTGTCTCCCCGTGTCTCCCCGTGTCTCCCCGTGTCTCTCCGTGTCTCCCTGTGCCTCCCCGTGTCTCCGCGTGTCTCCCCGTGTCTCCCCGTGTCTCTCCGTGTCTCTCCGTGTCGCCCCGTGTCTCCCCGTGTCTCCCCGTGTCTCCCCGTGTCTCCCCGTGTCTCTCCGTGTCTCCCCGTGTCTCCCCGTGTCTCCCCGTGTCTCCGCGTGTCTCCGCGTGTCTCCCCGTGTCTCCCCGTGTCTCCCCGTGTCTCCCCGTGTCGCCCCGTGTCGCCCCGTGTCTCCCCGTGTCGCCCCGTGTCTCCCCGTGTCTCCCCGTGTCGCCCCGTGTCTCCCCGTGTCTCCCCGTGCGTCCCCGTGTCTCCCGGTGTTTCCGGGCGACATGTTTAAGAGTTATTTGGCCACGTGGCGATGACGACGACGATAATCAGCCACTTCCTTGAGCTGGCACTTGCGGTGGCCTCGGTCGCTACTCCGTGGGGCCTTGACATCCGGTAAAATCAAACCGGCGGTGGATCACCGATTATACGATGACTTCGGGGGTGCTGGATTAAAAAAAACGCGGGATAATCACGAATCATCATCATTATTTAAAACAGCTTACTTCTGCACATCCTCGTACGACACGTTTGTAGGCGTCGTGTGTGCGTCGTTAAGTGTTTTAAAATTGTTTACCGAATGATATAGCTACAAATAAACATAAAAATAGACGAACACAAATATCTCTACTTGACTGTACCGTGCTTACCGCTCCAATCTCGTAGACTCCGCATCAATGGGGCGATGTATCCGCGTGCGTTATTGTCTACTAAGTTGTGTGTAGTGTATCATGTAGTGTATGTGATATTTAACACTGAACTCAAGCGTAGCCATGCCCACACGGTGATGGGTGTTCACAGCCTTTGGGGAGGTTTTCGCCGGATCGGACCGGGACCGCAGCCGGATAACGTTGGAAGCTGCCCGGATATAATTGCGCGGTGCCGGGTAATCGATGACCCACTGTGGTTTTCTCGTAGTTTTCTATCTCCCGGTTCGTCACGGGGGAGGGGGGGGGGGCGTGGGAGAATCGCCGCTGGCTCACGAGGTGGGGGGAGGGACCTTTTTATCTGCTTTGCCTTTTCCCGCTCCGCCAGGTGGCGATCAAGCAGATGAACCTGCAGCAGCAGCCCAAGAAGGAGCTGATCATCAACGAGATCCTGGTGATGCGCGCCAACAAGAACCCCAACGTCGTCAACTACCTGGACAGGTGAGCGGGAAAGGGAAAACAATAACTTCACAGCTCATCGGATTCCGGGTCTCCGCCATGGCTGGCCAATCGCAGGCGGCACTTGCATTGCGGTTGTCGTTGTTGTGCAGCGGTTGTTGTGGTTGTGGTGGTGGTGGTGGCATTGTGACTGGTACCGTGGTGGGTGAGGAGCCGTGGGTGTGGTGGGTGTGGTGGTTGTGGCGTTGAGCGACTGGCCACCGTGGTTACCGTGGTGGTGGTGGTGGCGGCGTTGTGAGCGACTGTCACCGCGGTTACCGTGGTGGTTGTGGCGTTGAGCGACTGGCTCCGTGGTGGTTGTGGTGGTTGTGGTGGTTGTGGTGGTTGTGGTGGTTGTGGCTTTGTGAGCGACTGTCACGGTGGGTCACCCCCCAGCTACCTGGTGGGCGAGGAGCTGTGGGTGGTGATGGAGTATCTGGCGGGTGGCTCACTCACCGACGTCGTCACGGAGACGTGCATGGACGAGGGGCAGATCGCAGCCGTGTGTCGTGAGGTGACGCTCTCACCCCCACCCACCCACACCGCCCACTCACTCACCCCCACCCACACCCACCCACACCCCCCCACCCACACCCCCCACTCACGCCCCCCGACTCACCCACTCACCCACACCCACCCACACCCCCCACTCACTCACCCCCACCCACCCACACCCACCCACACCCCCCCCACCCACTCACACCCCCACCCAACCACCCACACCCACCCGCCCCACTCGCCCCCCTCACTCACTCACACCCCCCCACCCACACCCACTCGTCCCCCCCACCCACACCCCCACTCACACCCCCCACCCACTCACCCCCCCTACCCACACCCCCCCACTCACCCCCCCCACTCACCCCCCCTACCCACACCCCCCCACTCACCTCCACCCCCCCACCCACACCCCCCACACCCCCCCCCCACTCGCCCCTCCCACTCACACCCCCCCAACTCGCCTGCACCAAGACCACTCTGGCCTGCTACTGCTGCTACTACTGCTGCTGCTGCTGCTACTGCTGCTGCTACTGCTGCTACTGCTGCTGTTGCTGCTGCTGCTGCTACTGCTGCTACTGCTGCTACTGCTGCTACTACTGCTGCTGCTGCTGCTGCTACTGCTGCTGCTACTACTGCTGCTGCTGCTACTGCTGCTGCTGCTGCTGCTGCTACTGCTGCTGCTACTGCTGCTGCTGCTACTACTGCTGCTGCTGCTGCTACTGCTGCTGCTGCTGCTGCTGCTACTGCTACTGCTGCTGCTGCTGCTGCTGCTGCTGCTACTGCTGCTGCTGCTGCCCGCTAAAGGCCACGTGGGTGGTGCTGGGGGCACCTCTGTCTGTGTGCCGACGTGCAGTGCTTACAGGCGCTGGAGTTCCTGCACGCCAACCACGTCATCCACCGGGACATCAAGAGCGACAACGTCCTGCTGGGCATGGACGGCTCCGTTAAGCTCAGTGAGACCCGGGGGTGGGAGGGACACGCACGGTGACAACACGGAGACGCACGGGGAGACATGGGGAGACGCATGGGGACACATGGGGAGACACGGGGACGCACGGGGAGACACGGGGAGACGCATGGGGACACATGGGGAGACACGGGGACGCACGGGGAGACACGGGGACACACGGGGAGATGCGGGGACACATGGGGAGACACGGGGACGCACGGGGAGACACGGGGACGCACGGGGAGATGCGGGGACACATGGGGAGACACGGGGACGCACGGGGAGACACGGGGACGCACGGGGAGACACGGGGACGCACGGGGAGATGCGGGGAGACACGGGGACGCACGGGGAGATGCGGGGAGACACGGGGAGACACGGGGAGACACGGGGAGACACGGGGAGACACGGGGAGACACGGGGAGATGCAGGGACACATGGGGAGACACGGGGATGCACGGGGAGACACGGGGATGCACGGGGAGACACGGGGAGACACGGGGAGACACGGGGAGACACGGGGAGATGCAGGGACACATGGGGAGACACGGGGAGACACGGGGACACACGGGGAGACACGGGGAGACACGGGGAGACACGGGGACGCACGGGGAGACACGGGGAGACACGGGGAGACACGGGGAGATACGGGGAGATGCAGGGACACATGGGGGAGACACGGGGAGACACGGGGAGACACGGGGAGACACGGGGACACATGGGGGAGACACGGGGAGACACGGGGAGATGCAGGGACACATGGGGGAGACACGGGGAGACACGGGGAGACACGGGGAGACACATGGGGAGACACGGGGAGACACGGGGAGATGCAGGGACACATGGGGGAGACACGGGGAGACACGGGGAGACACGGGGACACACGGGGAGATGCAGGGACACATGGGGGAGACACGGGGAGACACATGGGGAGACACGAGGAGACACGGGGAGACACGGGGAGATGCAGGGACACATGGGGGAGACACGGGGAGACACATGGGGAGACACGGGGAGACACGGGGAGACTCGGCACATAGCGACACGATGACATGGGGAGCATAGCTCCTCAGAGATAGGGAGCCATGGGGGCGTGGGGTGGGGGGACACGGAGACCTCCCCACCAACCACCCTGCCGCCTCCCCACCAACCACCCCCTGCTGCCTCCCCACCAACCACCCCCTGCTGCCTCCCCACCAACCACTCCCTGCCGCCTCCCCACCAACCACCCTGCTGCCTCCCCACCAACCACCCCCTGCCGCCTCCCCACCAACCACCCCCTGCCGCCTCCCCACCAACCACCCCCTGCTGCCTCCCCACCAACCACACCCTGCTGCCTCCCCACCAACCACTCCCTGCCGCCTCCCCACCAACCACCCTGCTGCCTCCCCACCAACCACCCCCTGCCGCCTCCCCACCAACCACCCCCTGCCGCCTCCCCACCAACCACCCCCTGCTGCCTCCCCACCAACCACACCCTGCCGCCTCCCCACCAACCACACCCTGCCGCCTCCCCACCAACCACACCCTGCCGCCTCCCCACCAACCACACCCTGCTGCCTCCCCACCAACCACCCCCTGCTGCCTCCCCACCAACCACACCCTGCTGCCTCCCCACCTACCACACCCTGCTGCCTCCCCACCAACCACTCCCTGCCACCTCCCCACCAACCACACCCTGCGAGCCTCCCCACCAACCACCCTGCTGCCTGCCCACCAACCACACTCTGCCGCCTCCCCACCAACCACACCCTGCTGCCTCCCCACCAACCACTCCCTGCCGCCTCCCCACCAACCACACCCTGCGAGCCTCCCCACCAACCACCCTGCTGCCTGCCCACCAACCACACCCTGCTGCCTCCCCACCAACCACACCCTGCTGCCTCCCCACCTACCACACCCTGCCTCCTCCCCACCAACCACACCCTGCTGCCTCCCCACCAACCACACCCTGCTGCCTCCCCACCAACCACCCTGCCGCCTCCCCACCAACCACCCCCTGCTGCCTCCCCACCAACCACACCCTGCCTCCTCCCCACCAACCACACCCTGCTGCCTCCCCACCAACCACCCTGCCGCCTCCCCACCAACCACCCTGTTGCCTCCCCACCAACCACACCCTGCCTCCTCCCCACCAACCACACCCTGCTGCCTCCCCACCAACCACCCTGCCGCCTCCCCACCAACCACCCCCTGCTGCCTCCCCACCAACCACACCCTGCCTCCTCCCCACCAACCACACCCTGCTGCCTCCCCACCAACCACCCTGCCGCCTCCCCACCAACCACCCTGTTGCCTCCCCACCAACCACACCCTGCTGCCTCCCCACCTACCACACCCTGCCTCCTCCCCACCAACCACACCCTGCTGCCTCCCCACCAACCACACCCTGCCGCCTCCCCACCAACCACCCTGTTGCCTCCCCACCAACCACACCCTGCTGCCTCCCCACCAACCACACCCTGCTGCCTCCCCACCAACCACACCCTGCCGCCTCCCCACCAACCACCCTGCTGCCTCCCCACCAACCACACCCTGCTGCCTCCCCACCTACCACACCCTGCTGCCTCCCCACCAACCACACCCTGCTGCCTCCCCACCAACCACACCCTGCCTCCTCCCCACCAACCACACCCTGCTGCCTCCCCACCAACCACACCCTGCCGCCTCCCCACCAACCACCCTGTTGCCTCCCCACCAACCACACCCTGCTGCCTCCCCACCAACCACACCCTGCCTCCTCCCCACCAACCACACCCTGCCTCCTCCCCACCAACCACACCCTGTTGCCTCCCCACCAACCACACCCTGCTGCCTCCCCACCAACCACACCCTGCCTCCTCCCCACCAACCACACCCTGCCGCCTCCCCACCAACCACCCTGTTGCCTCCCCACCAACCACTCCCTGCTGCCTCCCCACCAACCACCCCCTGCTGCCTCCCCACCAACCACACCCTGCTGCCTCCCCACCAACCACACCCTGCCTCCTCCCCACCAACCACCCCCTGCCGCCTCCCCACCAACCACCCCCTGCCGCCTCCCCACCAACCACCCCCTGCCGCCTCCCCACCAACCACACCCTGCTGCCTCCCCACCAACCACACCCTGCCGCCTCCCCACCAACCACCCTGCTGCCTGCCCACCAACCACACCCTGCTGCCTCCCCACCAACCACTCCCTGCTGCCTCCCCTGGCTGCCAGCGGTGAACTCACGCCTCCCCCCCTCGTGTCTCCTTCCCTGTCTCAACCACGTGTCTCTTCCCCCCCTCCACCCCGTGTGTCTGCCCCCCAAAATCTCCTCCACCCCCCACCACAGCGGACTTTGGCTTCTGCGCCCAGATCTCTCCGGAGCAGAGCAAGCGCAGCACCATGGTGGGCACCCCCTACTGGATGGCGCCCGAGGTGGTGACACGCAAGGCCTACGGGCCCAAGGTGGACGTCTGGAGCCTGGGCATCATGGCCATCGAGATGGTGGAGGGGGAGCCGCCCTACCTCAACGAGAACCCGCTCAGGGTGAGTGGGTGGGGCGAGCGGGCGTGTGGGCGAGCGGGCGTGTGGGCGTGTGGGTGAGCGGGCGTGTGGGTGAGCGGGCGTGTGGGTGAGTGAGATGGTGGAGGGGGAGCCGCCCTACCTCAACGAGAACCCGCTCAGGATGACTGAGTGGGTGGGCGGGCGCGGGCGAGTGGGCGGGTGGCTGAGTGGGTGGGTGAGTGGGTTGGTGGGTGGGTGGGTGAGAGGGTGAGAGGCTGGGTTGGTGGGTGGGAGGCTGGGTTGGTGGGTGGGAGGCTGGGTTGGTGGGTGGGAGGCTGGGTTGGTGGGTGGGTGGGTGAGTGGGTTGGTGAGTGGGTGGGAGGCTGGGTTGGTGGGTGAGTGAGTGGGTGAGAGGCTGGGTTGGTGGGTGGGTGAGTGGGTGGGTGAGTGGGTGGGAGTCTGGGTTGGTGGGCGAGCGAGCGGGCGGGCGGGCGAGCGGTTGAACGTGAACCCAGCGCTGTGTGTGTGTAAACATAATCAGCACAGGTGGCGGGAGGAGAGACAAAGGCGGCCGGGCGTGTGACGCTGTCCCACCCACACCCCCCCACGTGCGCCGTGGCGGCCTTCGCAGGCGCCGGCACCCCCCACCGACCGTCTCGTTGAAGGCTACGCGAGGCGGTGACCTTTGTGCCGTGTCCGTGCCGTGTCGGTGCCGTGTGTAGGCCCTGTATCTCATCGCCACCAACGGCACCCCAGAGCTCCAGAATCCTGAGAAGCTGAGTCCCGTGTTCCGCGATTTCCTCAACCGCTGCTTGGAGATGGACGTCGACCAGCGCGGCTCTGCGCGCGACCTCCTGCAGGTGACGCCGGGGCCTCCCCTAGGTCCACTCGGCCTCAAATCAGTTGCCCGGTGGGGTTTGTGTGCAAGGTTAAACAACAAAGGTTGATCGTGGCGTGGGGTTTAACCACGACAACCCTTCGTGTGCCACAGTGCCGGCCTTCATAGTTGCTGATAACCGCTAACAGCACTTGCCCCAACAGCCTGTTAGAGGCTATATTGGGGGGGGGGGGGGTCTTTGCCTTCGTCTTGTGGGGGGCGGGGGGCGGGGAGCGGTGGCGCAGTGGTTAGCGCTGTGCTACGAACCCGGGCAGAGACCCGAGTTCGATTCCCGCTCACGGCCACCACCAACACCGGTGACGACTCTGAACCGGGCCCGGGCCTCCCCTAGGTGTCCTCAGCCTCAAATGGGTCCCTGGTGCGGTGTGCAGTAAACATCGGCACTAGGGGAGACAAAGGCGGCCGGGCGTGGTGCTGACCACCCACCCCCTCGTGTGCCAGTGCCGGTAGCCTTCATAGGTGCTCGCTAACAGCACTTGCCCCAACAGTATGTTAAGGCTATACGGGGGATCTTTGTCTTGTTTTATGTGTATGTGTCTGTGTATTTATGTCTGTATTTTATTAAGGTGTGTGTGTATTAATGTCTGTATGCGTGTGTCTGTGTGTATCTGTGTGCGTGTATTAATGGACCACAGGGGACAGGTTCCTGTAGGATTGGAAGGACAGGCCGCACCTAGCCTGGCACATGCGCCGTGGTGCCATCACCGTCAATTAGTGGCGAAGGGCGGGTGTTGGTATTGGTGTATTAATGTGCGTGTGTGTGTGTTGTGCGCGTGTGTCTGTGTGCAGCATCCGTTTTTGAAGCTTGCCAAGCCCCTGGCCAGCCTTACTCCCCTCATCCTGGCAGCCAAGGACGCCATCAAGAACAATCGCTAGCACAGGCGCACACGCGCACACACTGTTACCCATACTCGCACAGACGCAGGCACACACTCATACTCACACGCAGGCACACACTCATACTCACACGCATACACACACTCTCGCATACACACTCATACTCGTACACACTCCACGCATACACACTCATACTTGTACACACACTCGCACACACACTCGCACACACACTCATACTCGCACGCACACACACTCATATTTACGTACACTTACACCCATGCACTCATACACACACACGCACACATTCATACCCATACCCACACAGCTACTCATACCCACAGGCACCCATACCCACCCATACCCACCCCCACACAGCTACCCATACCCACCCATACCCACCCATACCCACCCATACCCATACCCACACAGCTACCCATACCCACAGGCACCCATACCCACCCATACCCATACCCACACAGCTACCCATACCCACCCATACCCACCCATACCCACCCATACCCACCCCCACACAGCTACCCATACCCACCCATACCCACCCATACCCACCCATACCCATACCCACACAGCTACCCATACCCACCCATACCCACCCATACCCACCCATACCCACCCCCACACAGCTACCCATACCCAGAGGCACCCACACGCACCCATACCCACACAGCTACTCATACCCACAGGCACCCATACCCACACATACCCATACCCACACATACCCACCCATACCCATATCCACACCAACTGATACCCACACGCACCCACACCCACATGTAGACACACACTCCTGGCTGCCCGCATGCTCTGACACACACACTCCCTGCACAACACTCGGAAGCACAAGCAGCCATTGTGGGTGTGCACGCACACACACACACAGCACAAAGGTGCACAGTGGGGGTTTGGGGTACGTGCGTGTGTGTGCGTGCGCGTGCGAGGGTGTGCGTGCGAGGGTGTGCGTGCGAGGGTGTGCGTGCGTGCAGTTCGCGTGCGTACACATTAGCCGGTCGGTTTGTCAGTGTGTGTACAAGGGCCTGTGTGCGTCTTGTGTGTGTCTTGTGTGTGAGCACATGTGTGTGTGCAGCTGTGTGTGCACGTGTGAGCAACGTGTGCATTCCGCTGCGTGTGTGGAGCCGTATGAGTGTCTGCAAGTCGCGAACGCTGTACTACTAATTACCCTGAGCCCCCCGCCCCCTTTCGTAGCACCCACCCAGTCTCTGTTGGTCTGTCGTTCACCTCGCCCACGCGTGTCGGGGCGCCGAGAGAGTTAATGGAGCCTCTGGTTCCTGCGTTGTTGTACATTGCCTGTCCCCCGGTGGGGGGGTAGGGGTGGGGAGTTGGGAGGATTCAATTTGAGTCGGGGCGGAGCTCCTGCATCGGATCAAGCAGCATCCAATACTTGGGCGGTGGAGACATTCGCTCGCCGCTCACTCACCCTCTTGCTTGCCCGCTCACTCACCCATTCGCTCGCTCACCCGCCGGCTCACCCTCTCGCTTGCCCGCTCACTCACCCATTCGCTCGAACGCCCGCTCACTCACCCTCTCGCTTGCCCGCTCACATTCTCGCTTGCCCGCTCACTCACCCTCTTGCTTGCCCGCTCACTCACCCATTCGCTCGCTCACCCTCTCGCTTGCCTGCTCACTCACCCATTCGCTCGCTCACCCGCCGGCTCACCCTTTCGCTTGCCCGCTCACATTCTCGCTTGCCCGCTCACTCACCCTCTTGCTTGCCCACTCACTCACCCATTCGCTCGCTCACCCGCTTGCTTGCCTGCTCACTCACCCATTCGCTCGCTCACCCGCCGGCTCACCCTCTCGCTTGCCCGCTCACATTCTCGCTTGCCCGCTCACTCACCCTCTTGCTTGCCCGCTCACTCACCCATTCGCTCGCTCACCTGCTTGCTTGCCTGCTCACTCACCCATTCGCTCGCTCACCCGCCGGCTTACCCTCTCGCTTGCCCGCTCACTCACCCATTCGCTCGAACGCCCGCTCACTCACCCTCTCGCTTGCCCGCTCACTCACTCACCCATTCGCTCGCTCACCCTCTCGCTTGCCTGCTCACTCACCCATTCGCTCGCTCACCCGCCTGCTCACCCTCTTGCTCGCTCACCCTTTCGCTGGCTCTCCCGCTCGCCCGCTCATCCGCCAACCTGCTGGCACGCTCGCCCTTCAGGCGGGGGGGGGGGGTCATGGATCACCATCTGACACCCCCCCACCCCCCCCTGTTCCCCCAGGGGGGGGTGGGGGGGTGTCCACACCTCGGTAAAAAAGAGGTATACTGTCGGGTTTTTTTTTTACACGGTTATTATTGCTATTGCGGGATATGTTGGTTTATTTTTCTCGTCGTTTCCCGTACCTGGGAAATCTGCAATGGTTTGGGGGGACGGGGACACTGCAGCCTCCTCTTGATCTGTGCGCGTACGCAGGAATATAATAATATAATGATGTTACGGAATTAAATCGCCCGCTGTAGGACACTACAAACCCCTGTGCCCTGACACCCGGGGCCCAGATTCCAACCCATCGCCTCTGACACTACCCACCTGAAACCCCCCCAGTGAGTGGCAGGGGAGAACCCACACTGGGGGTGGTTCAGCATCAGAATCTTTATCCTGGAGGAGTCCACCCATGAGATATGAAGCTTTGTCACAGATGGTGTCCAGTGGGGGGGGGGGGGTCACAAGATGTCCAGTAGACTTCAGATGTCCAGTAGTTTCACAGGTGTCCAGCAGGGGTCAGATGTTCACTTTGCTCTCAGCACTGCCATCTTCTTGGTCTTGCGAAGCGTTTATCATGAAACATCATCACAATCCTCCATTTCCCCTCTCCCAAGTGCATCATCATTGCTACTGAGAAGCCGCCATGCGGGGCCCCTTGGAGCAGTGGTCTTAGTTTGAGGTGTAGGTGTGCATGTGCGTGCATGGGGTGCCATTGCTGCTGCTGCTACAGTGAGTTGGCACAGTTACAGGGGGGAGGGTGGTACAGCAGATGTGCATCTCAGTAGGTCAGCCCATGGCCACCACCAGCCAGCCACAGCCTCACAGTGCACCTGGCCTGGCGCGCTCACTCCGTGACATTGCCAGGCCAGGCACAAGGTCGGGCCTGGTGCAGTCACTCTGTAGCTTTGCCAGGCCAGGCACAAGGTCGGGCCTGGTGCAGTCACTCTGTAGCTTTGCCAGGCCGGGCACAAGGTCGGGCCTGGTGCAGTCACTCTGTAGCTTTGCCAGGCCAGGCACAAGGTCGGGCCTGGTGCAGTCACTCTGTAGCTTTGCCAGGCCGGGCACAAGGTCGGGCCTGGTGCAGTCACTCTGTGGCTGCTGTTGGCTGTTGGCTGTTGCTGTTGGCTGTTGCTGCTGGCTATTGCTGTTGCTGCTGGCTATTGCTGCTGCTGCTGCTGCTGTTGGCTATTGCTGCTGCTGTTGGCTATTGCTGCTGCTGCTGCTGTTGGCTGCTGCTGCTGCTGTTGGCTGTTGCTGCTGCTGCTGCTGTTGGCTGTTGCTGTTGGCTATTGCTGCTGCTATTGCTGCTGCTGCTGCTGCTGTTGGCTATTGCTGCTGCTGCTGTTGGCTATTGCTGCTGCTGCATCCCCCTGGTGGTGCGAGTGTGAGAGTCTCTCCCCAGGGCCTGAGTCGTTGGGTGGTGGTGGTATCAGTTCTCTCAAGTGCATTTCGTAGAGATGAGTCTTGGTTTTGGGGTTTATAGTTTCTCTCTCTCTCTTACAGATCTGTTATAAATGTGGTTTGCGTGCTTTTAATTTGCGGGGGGGGGGGGGGAACAAGTGGAGTTTGTTTATTTGTTGTTGTTGGTTTTTAACAAGACGTCGCCTAGGTTTGATTAAAAATTTTATTAACGCAAAACCTTGGGGGGTGGGGGGGGGCGCCTCCCCCCCCCCCCCCACTCCATCCCCACTCCCTCTTTGCAAGTTGCTTTCCTGTTGAAGTGTGGTGCAGGTGTGTGTACGGTTGTGTTTGTGTGTACGGTTGTGTTTGTGTGTACGGTTGTGTTTGTGTGTACGGTTGTGTTTGCGTGTACGGTTGTGTTTGCGTGTACGGTTGTGTGTGTGTGTGTACGGTTGTGTTTGTGTGTGTACGGTTGTGTTTGCGTGTGTACGGTTGTGTTTGCGTGTGTACGGTTGTGTTTGTGTGTACGGTTGTTTGCTGTGTTAAGAATCTAAAGCAGACGATTCTGAACTGGGCCTCCCCTAGGTCGACTCATCCTCAAATGAGCACCTGCTGCAGTGGTGTGTAGCAGTAAACATCGCCCTCTTGTGCCATGGTGCTGCGTGCCATGGTGCTGCCTTCATAGGGGCTGCTGCTGCCTGCTGCTGCTACCAGCTAACAGCACTTGCCCCAAGTCTGTGAAGCTTACACAGGGGGGGGGATCTTTGTCTTCTGCTCGCTCTTACACTACTTGAATGCCCAAGTGGGTCACTCTGCACCATGAGGTCAGAACCATTGAAAGAGATTAGCCACGATCAGCTCGATAACAACCTCTTCACATGGTTGACACTTTATTTACATACGTGAGTGTGTGTGGTGTGTCCCAATGTGTCTTTGTGCATGTCTACACGTGTGTCACGTGTTCGTGTGTCACGTGTTCGTGTGTCACGTGTTCGTGTGTCACGTGTTCGTGTGTCACGTGTTCGTGTGTCACGTGTTCGTGTGTCACGTGTTCGTGTGTCACGTGTTCGTGTGTCACGTGTTCGTGTGTCACGTGTTCGTGTGTCACGTGTTCGTGTGTCACGTGTTCGTGTGTCACGTGTTCGTGTGTCACGTGTTCGTGTGTCACGTGTTCGTGTGTGCCTGTACAAGGCAGTGGCTCCCTTGGCCATGTGGGGCGGCGGTGGTGGTGGTCACCGTGGCCTCGTAGTGGTGGGTCCCGTAGCCGTGGTGGTCCCCGTGGTGGTCACTGCGGTGGTCACTGTGATGGTCACTGCGGTGGTCAGGCGCCGTGCGGTGGTCACTGCGGTGGTCAGGCGCCGTGCGGTGGTCACTGCGGTGGTCACTGCGGTGGTCAGGCGCCGTGCGGTGGTCACTGCGGTGGTCACTGTGGTGGTCCGGCGCCGTGCGGTGCCAGTGGCCGTGTGGGCCCCCTGGTGGTCACCGTAGAGCCCCAGGGCCTGGCGTCTCTACGCCGTGGGGAGCTCCGGTGCTGCGTTCCTCCGCTTCACCACGAACACGCGGCCGGCGGACGTCGTGAGCACGTAGGAGAACTCCCCAAACACCACTGGGGAGTGGGGGGGGGGTACAGGGGGTGAGGGGGTAGGGGGGGGGTATGGGGGGGGGTACGGGGGGGGGGTACGGGGGGGGTAGGGGGGGGGGGTATGGGGGGTGTACAGGGGGTGGGCCCAGAGGGGAAGGGGATAGGTGGAGGAGGGATACTCGTTTTAAAGAGCGTAAAAAGTTTTAAGTTGTAGTACCGTGCATACTGTGGCACGGCACCCCGCTCTCGCTCGCTCCCTTAGAGAGAGCGAAGCAGCAACTCGGGGAGAGAGGGGACGACTCGGAGCGGACGACTCGGAGCGGACGGCTGAGGCTGTGGGTCAGTGTGGAGGCTGGGGGTCGGTGTGGAGGCTGGGGGTCGGTGTGGAGGCTGGGGGTCAGTGTGGAGGCTGGGGAGATCAGTGTGGAGGCTGGGGGTCAGTGTGGAGGCTGGGGATCAGTGTGGCGGCTGTGGGTCAGTGTGGAGGCTGGGGGTCAGTGTGGAGGCTGGGGGTCAGTGTGGAGGCTGTGGGTCAGTGTGGAGGCTGGGGATCAGTGTGGAGGCTGTGGGTCAGTGTGGAGGCTGTGGGTCAGTGTGGAGGCTGGGGGTCAGTGTGGAGGCTGGGGGTCGGTGTGGAGGCTGGGGGTCGGTGTGGAGGCTGGGGAGATCAGTGTGGAGGCTGGGGATCAGTGTGGAGGCTGGGGATCAGTGTGGAGGCTGGGGGTCAGTGTGGAGGCTGGGGGTCAGTGTGGAGGCTGGGGGTCAGTGTGGCGGCTGTGGGTCAGTGTGGAGGCTGGGGGTCAGTGTGGAGGCTGGGGGTCAGTGTGGAGGCTGTGGGTCAGTGTGGAGGCTGGGGATCAGTGTGGAGGCTGTGGGTCAGTGTGGAGGCTGGGGATCAGTGTGGAGGCTGTGGGTCAGTGTGGAGGCTGTGGGTCAGTGTGGAGGCTGGGGGTCAGTGTGGAGGCTGGGGGTCGGTGTGGAGGCTGGGGGTCGGTGTGGAGGCTGGGGAGATCAGTGTGGAGGCTGGGGATCAGTGTGGAGGCTGGGGATCAGTGTGGAGGCTGGGGATCAGTGTGGAGGCTGGGGGTCAGTGTGGAGGCTGGGGGTCAGTGTGGAGGCTGGGGGTCAGTGTGGCGGCTGGGGGTCAGTGTGGAGGCTGGGGGTCAGTGTGGAGGCTGTGGGTCGGTGTGGAGGCTGTGGGTCGGTGTGGAGGCTGTGGGTCGGTGTGGAGGCTGTGGGTCGGTGTGGAGGCTGTGGGTCGGTGTGGAGGCTGTGGGTCGGTGTGGAGGCTGTGGGTCGGTGTGGAGGCTGTGGGTCGGTGTGGAGGCTGTGGGTCGGTGTGGAGGCTGTGGGTCGGTGTGGAGGCTGTGGGTCGGTGTGGAGGCTGTGGGTCGGTGTGGAGGCTGTGGGTCGGTGTGGAGGCTGTGGGTCGGTGTGGAGGCTGTGGGTCGGTGTGGAGGCTGTGGGTCGGTGTGGAGGCTGTGGGTCGGTGTGGAGGCTGTGGGTCGGTGTGGAGGCTGTGGGTCGGTGTGGAGGCTGTGGGTCGGTGTGGAGGCTGTGGGTCGGTGTGGAGGCTGTGGGTCGGTGTGGAGGCTGTGGGTCGGTGTGGAGGCTGTGGGTCGGTGTGGAGGCTGTGGGTCGGTGTGGAGGCTGTGGGTCGGTGTGGAGGCTGTGGGTCGGTGTGGAGGCTGTGGGTCGGTGTGGAGGCTGTGGGTCGGTGTGGAGGCTGTGGGTCGGTGTGGAGGCTGTGGGTCGGTGTGGAGGCTGTGGGTCGGTGTGGAGGCTGTGGGTCGGTGTGGAGGCTGTGGGTCGGTGTGGAGGCTGTGGGTCGGTGTGGAGGCTGTGGGTCGGTGTGGAGGCTGTGGGTCGGTGTGGAGGCTGTGGGTCGGTGTGGAGGCTGTGGGTCGGTGTGGAGGCTGTGGGTCGGTGTGGAGGCTGTGGGTCGGTGTGGAGGCTGTGGGTCGGTGTGGAGGCTGTGGGTCGGTGTGGAGGCTGTGGGTCGGTGTGGAGGCTGTGGGTCGGTGTGGAGGCTGTGGGTCGGTGTGGAGGCTGTGGGTCGGTGTGGAGGCTGTGGGTCGGTGTGGAGGCTGTGGGTCGGTGTGGAGGCTGTGGGTCGGTGTGGAGGCTGTGGGTCGGTGTGGAGGCTGTGGGTCGGTGTGGAGGCTGTGGGTCGGTGTGGAGGCTGTGGGTCAGTGTGGAGGCTGTGGGTCAGTGTGGAGGCTGTGGGTCAGTGTGGAGGCTGTGGGTCAGTGTGGAGGCTGTGGGTCAGTGTGGAGGCTGTGGGTCAGTGTGGAGGCTGTGGGTCAGTGTGGAGGCTGTGGGTCAGTGTGGAGGCTGGGGGTCAGTGTGGAGGCTGGGGATCAGTGTGGAGGCTGGGGGTCAGTGTGGCGGCTGCTACCTGTGAGTCGGCGGAATGGCGGCTGGCCCTGGGTGGTGGTTGGGAACTTGGAGGCGGTGCTGACGAGCGCCATGAGCACCCCGGCCACACGCTCGTCATTGTCCAGGTCCCCCGAGGACTGCAGAGGGGGGTGGGGGCGACACACGGAGTCGGGGTTCAAGTTGGTTCGGCTGTGTGACCGGAATAGCGGTCTCATTCGCAAGGGTGGCCTGCGTTGCCACCAAAAAATGATGTAGACACCCATAGAGACACACAGACACCCATAGACACAGACACCCATACCAATGCGCGACGGTGATGTCACCACGGCGCCTGTGCCAGGCCTTGCTGACAGCAGGTCACGGGACGGACCCAGGTGCCATGGGTTGGCTGACCGAGATGACCGGTAGATACACCATCAGCTGTACCCCCTACTGTGCCAACTTGCTGCATTTTAGCCACCCGGCGCTCCACTCGTTGAGGGTCGCTCCTCCGCCCTCCGTTGTTGCTGGAGGGCGACTGCCTCCAACTGCCCAGTAGCAGCATCCTTCAGGAGCCTCCTCCAGAGACTGATCTTGACACCGCTGGTACCAGTTGTCGGCAAGTCCACTCGTGCGCATTTAGCACCTCTATTAGGCCAAACAGAAGCTGCTTTGGCATGCGGTGGCTGGGCATGCGGGAAACATGACCCAGCCAACACAGCCTTGCCTGCCGGAGGAGCTCACTGATGGGAATGTGTCCAGATCTTTCAAGGATTTGCGAGCTCCTCACACAATTAAGCCTGCTTAAACCCAACATGGATCGTAGGCACAGACATTCCACCAGAGGAGTCGAAACCTTTCACAAGCGTAGAGAAAGGAGGGAATGACTGGCTAAAGAAGACCCGAAGCTTCGTGCAGAGCGATAGACCAAGGTAGCTTCCACACAGCATTGCACAGCCGATGAAAAGCTAATGCCGCCCGACTGATTCAGAGTGAGATCTCTGTCAAACCAGAGCTGGTCAAAAGCACACTGCCCAGGTATGGGAAACTGCACTCTCTCCAACCGCTCCATCACAAATGGGTAGTTTGGTGGCAAAAAAATACTGAGGCAGGGGCTTCGTTTTGGTGGGGCTGCTGGTAAGGCCCCACCCCTTGGTGACAAGCTCCAGGTTCAGCAGCAGCGCCTCCAACTCCTCCTCTGAGTGAGCAGCAATCACCAGATCATCGGCATACATAACGTGGTTGAGCAATAGGGAGCCATCTCTCGACCACACCCGGGCATCGATCAGCCTCCCATTGTATCTGCACCAGATGGAAATTCCTCCGGTACAGCCATGGAAAGCTGCTCGAACTATGTGGTCAAAGATGTTAAATAATGTGGGAGCCAAAGGACATCCCTGTCGCACCCCAAAAGTGAATAGGGAAAGGCTCCGACTCCTACGTAGCTTTATCTGGTCCTGCCCACCATCATGAAGGCCCTTAATGATTGAGCAGATAATCAGGGACTCCGGAAGCATGAAGAACAGCCCAGAGGCCAGGCCTACTGATGGTATAGGCCTTAACTAGGTCAATAAAGCAGAGATGTAGGTCTTGTTGGAATTTCGTACACCTCTGCTGTAGCAGACTGACAGAAAATATGGCATCTGTGCAGGACCGCCCTGGTCTGAAACCACATTTGGGCTCCGCAAGCACAAATACCCATAGAGATACATAGATACCCACAGAGATACACAGAGATAGAGACACAGAGACCCAGAGATAGTCACACACATACCCAGAGATATAGAGAGACAGAGACCGATAGAGATACATAGAGACACACAGAGACCCATAAAGATCCAGAGACACACAGAGACCCATAAAGATCCAGAGACCCACAGAGATACATTGACACCCATAGAGATACAGAGGCCCATAGAGAGACCCATAGTGATAGAGACACAGTTACATATACACCCATAGAGATTCATAACAAAGGTTATTTTTTTGCAACCCACAGAGATACACAGACCCAGAGATGGAGACACAGAGTAAATAAAGAAACAGAGACCCATAGAGATACACAGAGACCCATAGAGATACACAGAGACCCATAGAGATACACAGAGACCCATAGAGATACACAGAGACCCATAGAGATACACAGAGACCCATAGAGATACACAGAGACCCGTAGAGATACACAGAGACCCATAGAGATACACAGAGACCCATAGAGATACACAGAGACCCATAGAGATACACAGAGACCCATAGAGATACACAGAGACCCATAGAGATACACAGAGACCCATAGAGATACACAGAGACCCATAGAGATACACAGTGCCCCTCAGAGATACACAGTGCCCCTCAGAGATACACAGAGACCCATAGAGATACACAGAGACCCGTAGGTCTGATGACACAAAAATAATAAGTTTTCACCCTTTCCAGCAATAACAAGATGTTCAAACACCAAATCGACTGTGAATAATCATCGCAAGGCCTCAAAAGCGGTGGGGAGCACAGTTGGCGGTGCATCAGCCGGTCATCTCAGTGGGACAACCCACGGCAACCTGCTGGGTCTGTCCCGTGACCTCCTGCACCTAGCCTGGCACAGTTGGCGGTGCATCAGCCGGTCATCTCAGCCGACCCATGGCACCTGCTGGGTCTGTCCCGTGACCTCCTGCACCTAGCCTGGCACAGTTGGCGGTGCATCAGCCGGTCATCTCAGCCGACCCATGGCACCTGCTGGGTCTGTCCCGTGACCTCCTGCACCTAGCCTGGCACAGTTGGCGGTGCATCAGCCGGTCATCTCAGCCGACCCATGGCACCTGCTGGGTTTGTCCCGTGACCTCCTGCACCTAGCCTGGCACAGCTGACAGTGCATCAGCCGGTCATCTCAGCCGACCCATGGCACCTGCTGGGTCTGTCCCGTGACCTCCTGCACCTTAGCCTGGCACAGCTGACAGTGCATCAGCCGGTCATCTCAGCCGACCCATGGCACCTGCTGGGTTTGTCCCGTGACCTCCTGCACCTAGCCTGGCACAGCTGACAGTGCATCAGCCGGTCATCTCAGCCGACCCATGGCACCTGCTGGGTTTGTCCCGTGACCTCCTGCACCTAGCCTGGCACAGCTGACAGTGCATCAGCCGGTCATCTCAGCCGACCCATGGCACCTGCTGGGTTTGTCCCGTGACCTCCTGCACCTAGCCTGGCACAGCTGACAGTGCATCAGCCGGTCATCTCAGCCGACCCATGGCACCTGCTGGGTTTGTCCCGTGACCTCCTGCACCTAGCCTGGCACAGCTGACAGTGCATCAGCCGGTCATCTCAGCCGACCCATGGCACCTGCTGGGTCTGTCCCGTGACCTCCTGCACCTTAGCCTGGCACAGCTGACAGTGCATCAGCCGGTCATCTCAGCCGACCCATGGCACCTGCTGGGTTTGTCCCGTGACCTCCTGCACCTAGCCTGGCACAGCTGACAGTGCATCAGCCGGTCATCTCAGCCGACCCATGGCACCTGCTGGGTTTGTCCCGTGACCTCCTGCACCTAGCCTGGCACAGCTGACAGTGCATCAGCCGGTCATCTCAGCCGACCCATGGCACCTGCTGGGTTTGTCCCGTGACCTCCTGCACCTAGCCTGGCACAGCTGACAGTGCATCAGCCGGTCATCTCAGCCGACCCATGGCACCTGCTGGGTTTGTCCCGTGACCTCCTGCACCTAGCCTGGCACAGCTGACAGTGCATCAGCCGGTCATCTCAGCCGACCCATGGCACCTGCTGGGTTTGTCCCGTGACCTCCTGCACCTAGCCTGGCACAGCTGACAGTGCATCAGCCGGTCATCTCAGCTGACCCATGGCACCTGCTGGGTTTGTCCCGTGACCTCCTGCACCTAGCCTGGCACAGCTGACAGTACATCAACCGGTCATCTCAGCCGACCTACGGCACCTGCTGGGTTTGTCCCGTGTCAAACCCAGCAGGTGCCATGCACAAGCACTGCGGTGGCACCAACGTGTAGGCATCTGCGTCTCTCACCGCCAGCATCCCGTCGTCGCTGATCATCAAGAATCCCTGCTGGTCTGGGATCAGCTCCACTCCCTGTGCCAGAACATTCGCCTGTGGACACACAGAGACAAACATCCCCCGTGTAGCCTTAACAGACGGTCGGGGCAAGTGCTGTTAGCGAGTAGCAGCGCCTCTGAAGGCTACCGGCACTGCGGCACACGAGGGGGTGGGTGGCCAGCACCACGCCCGGCCGCCTTTGTCTCCCTCGCGGCGATGTTTAACTACACACCGCACCAGGTACTCGTTTGAGGCCGAGTCGACCTAGGGGATGCCCAGGACCGGTTTCCTATCTCTTATCATTGGCCCCATACTACTATACACTACACTACACCACACATTACACTACTATACACTACACCACACATTACACTACTATACACTACACCACACACTACACTACTATACACGACACCACACACTACACCACACATTACACTACTATACACTACACCACACATTACACTACTATACACTACACCACACATTACACTACTATACACTACACCACACATTACACTACTATACACTACACCACACATTACACTACTATACACTACACCACACTACTATACACTACACCACACACTACACTACTATACACTACACCACACATTACACTACTATACACTACACCACACACTACACTACTATACACTACACCACACATTACACTACTATACACTACACCACACATTACACTACTATACACTACACCACACATTACACTACTATACACTACACCACACACTACACTACTATACACTACACCACACATTACACTACTATACACTACACCACACATTACACTACTATACACTACACCACACATTACACTACTATACACTACACCACACATTACACTACTATACACTACACCACACACTACACTACTATACACTACACCACACATTACACTACTATACACTACACCACACATTACACTACTATACACTACACCACACTATTATACACTACACCACACATTACACTACTATACACTACACCACACATTACACTACTATACACTACACCACACATTACACTACTATACACTACACCACACACTACACTACTATACACTACACCACACATTACACTACTATACACTACACATTACACTACTATACACTACACCACACATTACACTACTATACACTACACCACACATTACACTACTATACACTACACCACACATTACACTACTATACACTACACCACACATTACACTACTATACACTACACCACACTACTATACACTACACCACACACTACACTACTATACACTACACCACACATTACACTACTATACACTACACCACACATTACACTACTATACACTACACCACACATTACACTACTATACACTACACCACACTACTATACACTACACCACACACTACACTACTATACACTACACCACACATTACACTACTATACACTACACCACACATTACACTACTATACACTACACCACACATTACACTACTATACACTACACCACACACTACACTACTATACACTACACCACACATTACACTACTATACACTACACTACTATACACTACACCACACATTACACAACTATACACTACACATTACACTACTATACACTACACCACACATTACACTACTATACACTATACAACACATTACACTACTATACACTACACCACACATTACACTACTATACACTACACCACACATTACACTACTATACACTACACCACACATTACACTACTATACACCACACATTACACTACTATACACCACACATTACACTACTATACACTACACCACACATTACACTACTATACACTACACCACACATTACACTACTATACACTACACCACACATTACACTACTATACACTACACCACACTACTATACACTACACCACACATTACACTACTATACACTACACCACACATTACACTACTATACACTACACCACACATTACACTACTATACACTACACCACACATTACACTACTATACACCACACATTACACTACTATACACCACACATTACACTACTATACACCACACCACACACTACACTACTATACACTACACCACACACTACACTACTATACACTACACCACACATTACACAACTATACACCACACATTACACTACTATACACTACACCACACATTACACAACTATACACTACACACTACACTACTATACACTACACCACACATTACACTACTATACACTACACCACACATTACACTACTATACACTACACTACTATACACTACACCACACTACTATACACTACACCACACATTACACTACTATACACTACACATTACACTACTATACACTACACCACACATTACACTACTATACACTACACCACACTACTATACACTACACCACATATTACACTACTATACACTACACCACACATTACACTACTATACACCACACATTACACTACTATACACTACACCACACATTACACTACTATACACTACACCACACTACTATACACTACACCACACATTACACTACTATACACTACACCACACATTACACTACTATACACCACACATTACACTACTATACACCACACATTACACTACTATACACTACACCACACATTACACTACTATACACTACACCACACATTACACTACTATACACTACACCACACATTACACTACTATACACTACACCACACATTACACTACTATACACTACACCACACACTACACTACTATACACTACACCACACACTACACTACTATACACTACACCACACATTACACTACTATACACTACACATTACACTACTATACACTACACCACACATTACACTACTATACACTACACATTACACTACTATACACTACACCACACACTACACTACACTACTATACACTACACCACACATTACACTACTATACACTACACCACACATTACACTACTATGCACTACACTACTATACACTACACCACACTACTATACACTACACCACACTACTATACACTACACCACACTACTATACACTACACCACACTACTATACACTACACCACACTACTATACACTACACCACACATTACACTACTATACACTACACCACACATTACACTACTATACACTACACCACACATTACACTACTATACACTACACCACACATTACACTACTATACACTACACCACACATTACACTACTATACACTACACCACACATTACACTACTATACACTACACCACACATTACACTACTATACACTACACCACACATTACACTACTATACACTACACATTACACTACTATACACCACACATTACACTACTATACACCAGAGGTGGGACAAAGTCATTGTTATGCAAGTCCAAGTCGAGTCGCAAGTCATCAAATTCATGACTCGAGTCTGACTCGAGTCCAAGTCACATGACTCGAGTCCACATCTCATAGGTGGGACAAAGTCATTGTTATGCAAGTCCAAGTCGAGTCGCAAGTCATCAAATTCATGACTCGAGTCTGACTCGAGTCCAAGTCACATGACTCGAGTCCACACCTCTGCTATACACTACACCACACATTACACTACTATACACTACACCACACATTACACTACTATACACTACACCACACATTACACTACTATACACTACACCACACACTACACTACTATACACTACACCACACATTACACTACTATACACTACACCACACATTACACTACTATACACTACACATTACACTACTATACACTACACCACACATTACACTATACTGTCCTAGCTGGGTGCCGTCCATAGCGAAGGCTTCCAAGGGGGCGTGGGGTAGGCCTCGCCCGGCCGACTCCGAGCCTAGCCGAGGTAGGCCGGCTCAGTCTCCAACTCACCATTGTCGTATCTCCTCCTCCTCCTCCTCGTCGTTGTCTTCACGAGAGACAGAGACACACAGAGAGACAGAGACACACAGAGAGACAGAGACACACAGAGACACAGGGAGAGGGAGAGAATCCACGCACCACGCGGGTCTGCGATGCTGCAGAGGGAAATTGAACTGCGGGGAGAGGGTCGACTTTAAATGGCGGTCACGTGGTGGTGGTCACGTGGTGACGAGGGGCAGGGCTTAGTACCCCGCCTCACCCGCTGCCCCCCCCCCCCTAGTGGAGACAGAGCGGTGGTGCGACTGTGGCCATGCAAACCAAACGATGGACCACATCAGTCAACACACAGAGACTCCGAGACACACAGAGACACGTAGAGACACACAGAGACACACAGAGACCCACAGAGTCACACAGAGACACACAGAGACACAGAGTCACACAGAGACCCACAGAGACTCACAGAGACACACAGAGACACACAGAGACTCACAGACACACGGAGACACAGAGTCACAGAGACACACAGAGACTCCGAGACACACAGATACTCACAGAGACACACAGAGACACGTAGAGACACACAGAGACACACAAAGACCCACAGAGACACACAGAGACCCACAGAGACACACAGAGACACACAGAGACTAACAGACACACGGAGACACACAGAGTCACAGAGACACACAGAGACTCCGAGACACACAGAGACTCACAGAGACACACAGAGACACGTAGAGACACACAAAGACACACAGAGACCCACAGAGACACACAGAGACCCACAGAGACACACAGAGACCCACAGAGACACACAGAGACACACAGAGACTCACAGACACACGGAGACACACAGAGTCACAGAGACACACAGAGACTCCGAGACACACAGAGACTCACAGAGACACACAGATACACGTAGAGACACACAGAGACACACAGAGACCCACAGAGACACACAGAGACCCACAGAGACACACAGAGACTCACAGACACACAGAGACACACAGAGTCACAGAGACACGTAGAGACACACAGAGACACACAGAGACCCACAGAGACACACAGAGATCCACAGAGACCCACAGAGACACACAGAGACTCACAGACACACAGAGACACACAGATTCACAGAGACCCACAGAGACACACAGACACACAGAGACACACAGAGTCACACAGAGACACACAGAGACTCACAGAGACCCACAGAGACACACAGAGACACACAGAGACCCACAGAGACACACAGACACACAGAGACACACAGAGTCACACATAGTCACACAGAGACTCACAGAGACCCACAGAGACACACATAGACCCACAGAGACACAGAGACTCACAGAGACCCACAGAGACCCACAGAGACACACAGAGACACACAGAGTCACACATAGTCACACAGAGACTCACAGAGACCCACAGAGACTCACAGAGACCCACATAGACACACAGAGACTCCGAGACACAGAGACACACAGAGACACACAGAGACTCACAGAGACCCACAGAGACCCACAGAGACACACAGAGACCCACAGAGACACACAGTATCACAGATACACACAGATACACACAGAGGGTCAACTTTAAACGGCGGTCACGTGGTGGTGGTCACGTGGTGACGAGGGGCAGGGCTTATTACCCCGCCTCACCCGCTGCCCCCCCTAGTGGAGACAGAGCGGTGGTGCGACTGTGGCCATGCAAACCAAACGATGGACCACATCAGTCAACACACAGAGACTCCGAGACACACAGAGACTCACAGAGACACACAGAGACACGTAGAGACACACAGAGACACACAGAGACCCACAGAGACACACAGAGACCCACAGAGACACACAGAGACTCACAGACACACAGAGACACACAGAGTCACAGAGACACGTAGAGACACACAGAGACACACAGAGACCCACAGAGACACACAGAGACTCACAGACACACAGAGACACACAGAGTCACAGAGACACGTAGAGACACACAGAGACACACAGAGACCCACAGAGACACACATAGACCCACAGAGACCCACAGAGACACACAGAGACTCACAGACACACAGAGACACACAGAGTCACAGAGACCCACAGAGACACACAGACACACAGAGACACACAGAGTCACACAGAGACACACAGAGACTCACAGAGACCCACAGAGACACACAGAGACACACAGAGACTCACAGAGACCCACAGAGACACACAGAGACACACAGAGACCCACAGAGACACACATACACACAGAGACACACAGCGTCACACATAGTCACACAGAGACTCACAGAGACCGACAGAGACTCACAGACACACAGAGACACACAGAGTCACAGAGACCCACAGAGACACACAGACACACAGAGACACACAGAGACACACAGAGTCACACAGAGACCCACATAGACACAGAGAGACTCACAGAGACCCACAGAGACCCACCGAGACACACAGAGACACACAGAGACTCACAGAGACCCACAGAGACACACAGAGACTCCGAGACACAGAGACTCACAGAGACCCACAGAGACACACAGAGACCCACAGAGACTCACAGAGACACACAGAGACACACAAAGGCACACAGAGTCACACAGAGACACACAGAGACTCACAGAGACCCACAGAGACCCACAGAGACACACAGAGACACACAGAGACCCACAGAGACTCACAGAGACCCACATAGACACACAGAGACCCACAGAGTCACACAGAGACACACAGAGACACACAGAGTCACACAGAGACCCACAGAGACACAGAGAGACCCACAGAGACACACAGAGACCCACAGAGACACACAGAGTCACACAGAGACTCACAGAGACACACAGAGACACACAGAGACCCACAGAGACACACAATATCACAGATACACACAGAGACACAGAGTCACACAGAGACCCACAGAGACACAGAGAGACTCACAGAGACCCACAGAGACACACAGAGACACACAGAGACCCACAAAGACACACAAAGACACACAAAGTATCACAGAGAGTCCCAGACTACACCAAGAACACAGTTTAACACGTAGGCTTTCGCGACCAATATTATTTATAATAAAGGTTAGGGGCCGTCCATAAATGACGTCACGCGTCACAAAAAGTCAGACCCCCCCCTCAAATATGACGTCACAAAGCTCTGCCCCACCCTCAAAAAATAAAACATGCTTCAAATCGCTTTAAACTGTTGTCATTGTAGTGCGTGTTTAGTGTGGCGCTGCACTCTGATGTTGTAGGAGAAAACATTTATTAAAAAGTATATTTAATTAAGCAGAACGTGTTGTCTGTATTTATTTGAAGTTCTCAAACTCACCCCCCCGCCCTCGTCACACATCGTCACAGATATCTGACCCCCCCCCCCCCCTAGGTGCGTGACGTCATTTATGGACCGCCTTATTGGGTTCAGCGATGATGACGTCACAGGAGCGGGTGGGGGGCTTCACTCTGCTGGGGAAGTCATCACCAGCGAGACGTCGCACTACTCAACCATTGTAAATGTCGTGGATGCACCCTTCAACACACACCGGTGGGCTAAAGTAGTGAACGCTGATTGGCCGTGTCGGGTGGTGGAGGGTTGCGACACATTTATACTTAATGCGATCCAACCCAAAATCTTTTATTACCAAGACAACAACAACAACAGTCCCACACCACACCAAGACAACAACAACAACAGTCCCACACCACACCAAGACAACAACAGTCCCACACCACACCAAGACAACAACAGTCCCACACCACACCAAGACAACAACAACAACAGTCCCACACCACACCAAGACAACAACAACAGTCCCACACCACACCAAGACAACAACAACAGTCCCACACCACACCAAGACAACAACAGTCCCACACCACACCAAGACAACAACAACAGTCCCACACCACACCAAGACAACAACAACAGTCCCACACCACACCAAGACAACAACAACAACAGTCCCACACCACACCAAGACAACAACAACAACAGTCCCACACCACACCAAGACAACATCAACAGTCCCACACCACACCAAGACAACAACAACAACAACAACAGTCCCACACCACACCAAGACAACAACAACAGTCCCACACCACACCAAGACAACAACAACAACAGTCCCACACCACACCAAGACAACAACAACAACAGTCCCACACCACACCAAGACAACAACAACAACAGTCCCACACCACACCAAGACAACAACAACAACAGTCCCACACCACACCAAGACAACAACAACAACAACAGTCCCACACCACACCAAGACAACAACAACAACAACAACAGTCCCACACCACCCCAAGACAACAACAACAGGTGGCAACGCGGTTGGGGCGCTGCGCTACGAACCCGGCGGCCCCAATTCGATTCCCGCTCACGGCCACCAAGTGGCGATTATCCGAACCGCTCCTGGGCCTCCCCAAGGTCGACTCAGCCTCAAATGAGTACCCGGTGTGGTGTGTAGTAAACATCGCCACTGGGAAGACAAAGGCGGCCGGGCGTGAGGAGAGCCACCCAACCCCCTCGTGTGCCGTTCCGGCCTCCGCCGGTGCTCGCTAACAGCATTGCCCCACGTCTGTTCAGGCTCCGCGTCTGGGGGTGAAGTACCCCCGATGTTTATCGGCAACGTCTGGGTTTGACGTTCAGTGTCTCAGCAGCAGCAGCAGCAGTCGAGATGTGCTTGAACGAATGCTGCTGATAAACTGCCCCAGGTGTCCATATGCAACGTCTGGGTTTGACGTTCAGTGTCTCAGCAGCAGCAGTCGAGATGTGCTTGAACGAATGCTGCTGATAAACTGCCCCAGGTGTCCATATGCAAGGTTTGGATTTGACGTTCAGTGTCTCAGCAGCAGCAGCAGTCGAGATGTGCTTGAACGAATGCTGCTGATAAACTGCCCCAGGTGTCCATATGCAACGTCTGGGTTTGACGTTCAGCGTCAGGGGGGGCTCAGGAAGAGCCAGGCCGCTGCTTGAACCCGCGCTGATGAACTTGAGAATAGTGGCTCCCGCAGCTGCCGCTAGGAGTGCTCCTGCACCATCATCATCACCACCACCAACATCACCACGTGTGTACTTGTGCGTATGTACATGCGTGTGTATGCGTATACGTGTGTATGTCTTTGTACGTGTGTGCGTGTGTGTGTACGTGTGTGCGTGTGTATGTTTAACAGCAGAGGTCTCACTCCGAATCAGTCGAGCGGCAAAATATTTTCATCGGTTGCGTAACGCTGCTGTGTGGAAGCTACCTGATCTGTCGCTCCGCACGAAGCTTCAGGTCTTCTCGGCCACGGTCATTCCCTCCCTTCTCTACGCTTGCGAAACGTGGACCCCCCTAGTGTAGCATCTGCGCAGGTTAGAAACATTTAGGCTGGCCTGCCTACGATCCATCCTGGGTTTAACCAGGCTGGATTGTGTGAGCTCAGAAATCCTTGAAAGATCTGGGCAAAGTCCCATTGGTGAGCTCCTCCGGCAGGCAAGGCTGCGTTGGCTGGGTCATGCAGCCCGTATGCCCAGCCACCGCATGCCTAGGGGGGGCTCGAGGGGTCTAAACGGGCGCGGCACGGGCTAGAGAAGAGATGGAGTGATGTGGTACAGGAGGACGTGGATCTGAGTGGACTTGCCGATGACTGGTACCAGCGGTTTCAAGATCGGCCTCTGTGGAGGAGGCTCGTGAAGGACGCTACTGGGCAGTTGGAGGCAGTCGCCCTCCAACAACAACGGAGGGCGGAGGAGCGACGCTCACAACAACGAGCGGAGCGCCGGGTGGCTAAAGCACAGCAAGTTGGCACAGTAGGGGGCACAGGTGGTGCATCAGCCACTCATCTCGGTCATCTCAGTCAGTTGACCCGTGGCACCTGCTGGGTCTGCCCCGTGACCTTCTGCCAGCGGGCGCTCGATAATTCACGTGGCCTCAAGGTGCACATGGCCTGGCACAAGCGTCGTGGTGACATCACCGCCACTAAGTGGCGAATGGCGGTTGTTGTATGTGTGTGTACGTGTGTGTACGTATGTGTGTGTGTATGTATGTCTGTGTATGCGTGTATGTGTGTGGGGAGCGGTAGTGTAGTGGTTAGCGCGCTGCGCTACGAACCTGGCGACCTGGGTTCGATTCCCGCTCACGGCCAACACCTAGGGACGATTATCTGAACTGGTCCTAGGCCTCCCCTAGGTCGACTCAGCCTCCAATGAGTAACCGGTGCGGATATATAAACATCGCCACTGGGGAGACAAAGGCGGCCGGGCGTGGTGTTGGCCACCCACCTCCTCGTGTGCCGTGCCGGCCTTCATAGGTGTGCTACTCGCTAACAGCAATTGCCCCTACAGGCTATACGGGGGATCTTTTGTGTACGAGTGTACGGTGTGCGTGTGTTCTAACTCTTCGCGATGTTGAGCGGTAAGCTTCGCGGTGATTGCACTGCGCTACGAACCCCCTCGAGACCCGAGTTCGATTCCAACTCAAGGCCACCAGCACCGGTGACGATTATCTGAACCGGTCATGGGCCTCCCCTAGGTCGACTCAGCCTCAAACGAGTAATTGGTGGGGTGTCAACATCGCCGCTGGAGAGACAAAGGCGGCTTGGGCGTGGTATTTGGCCACAGTGCCGGCCTTAATAATAAGCGCTGCTACTCACCAAAAGCACTTTCCACGAAAGTCTGTTAAGGCTACACGGGATTTTTGTCTTTGGTACTGGCGATGGTGGCGGTAGTGACGATGGTGATGGTGACGCTGATGGTGGTGATTGTGGTGGTGACGATGATGGTGGTGGTGGTGATTGTGGTGGTGGTGACGCTGATAGTTACGCTGGTGACGGTGGTGGTGATGGTGGTGATGGTGGTGATGATGGTGACGCTGATGGTGACGCTGATGGTGGTGATGGTGATGATGGTGGCGCTGATAGTGATGGTGACGGTGGTGATGATGGTGGTGACGCTGATGGTGGTGACGCTGATGGTGGTGGCGCTGATAGTGATGGTGACGGTGGTGACGCTGATGGTGACGGTGGTGGTAATGATGACGCTGGTGGTGGTGATGATGGTGATAATGGTGGCGCTGATGGTGGTGATGGTGACGCTGATGGTGGTGATGATGGTGATGATGGTGGCGCTGATAGTGACGCTGGTGACGGTGGTGATGATGGTGGTGACGCTGATGGTGATGGTGGTGACGTTGATGGTGGTGACGCTGATGGTGGCGATTGTAGTTTCTGATTTCCGCGAATGGCCAAAAATAGCCTCTCTCGCTCTCTCGCAACCACCGCTTGCATCAGATGCCCGCCCCAGGTGATGAAACTGTGAAGACGCCGCTTCCATTGTTGGGGTGCCCTTTAGTTTGTCTGCCGTGTTGACCTTCACGCGCGCAGCTCCATCGCCGCGGCGATGTCGCATGGCCGTTGCGCAAGCGCCCATTGTATCTGCTGCTGCTGCCGCGACACGTGAGACACGCGAGAGGCGTGAGACACGCGAGAGGCGCGAGAAGTCGCGGCTGCCGCGGTGGAGTCACGGTCGCGTTTGTCCTGGGCTCACCCCAAACGCCCCCTGCCCAGTGGGCGCAGTCACTACGTCATCACTATGACGTCACTGCGTAGTAACGACGCAGTCACTACGTCATCACTATGACGTCACGACGCAGTGACGACGCAGTCACTACGTCTTCACTATGATGTCACGACGCAGTAACGACGCAGTCACTACGTCTTCACTATGATGTCACTACGTAGTGACGACGCAGTCACTACGTCTTCACTATGATGTCACGACGCAGTGACGACGCAGTCACTACGTCTTCACTATGACGTCACGACGCAGTGACGACGCAGTCACTACGTCTTCACTATGACGTCACGACGCAGTGACGACGCAGTCACTACGTCTTCACTATGACGTCATGACGCAGTGACGACGCAGTCACTACGTCTTCACTATGACGTCACGACGCAGTGACGACGCAGTCACTACGTCATCACTATGACGTCACGACGCAGTGACTACGTCTTCACCATGATGTCACGACGCAGTGACGACGCAGTCACTACGTCTTCACTATGACGTCACGACGCAGTGACGACGCAGTCACTACGTCTTCACTATGATGTCACGACGCAGTGACGACGCAGTCACTACGTCTTCACTATGACGTCACGACGCAGTGACGACGCAGTCACTACGTCATCACTATGACGTCACTACGTAGTGACGACGCAGTCACTACGTCTTCACTATGATGTCACGATGCAGTCACTACATCGTCACTATGACGTCACTACGCAGTGACAACGCAGTCACTACGTCGTCACTATGACGTCACTACGCAGTGGCGACGCAGTCACAACGTCGTCACTAGATAGTGACTACGCCGACTGCTTCCATGGTGAACTGGACTCCCATGGTAAAGTGGACTTGAAATGCTTTATTTTCCATAATAAATTTTTTTTGGTTAGATCGCATAAATGTGTCGTTAAACCCGCCACCACCCGACACAGCCGGTCAGTACTAGTGTATAGTGTAGTGTATAGTGTAGTGTACTAGTACAGCACTAGTGTATAGTGTAGTGTGTAGTGTAGTGTACTAGTACAGCACTAGTGTATAGTGTAGTGTATAGTGTAGTGTAGTGTACTAGTACAGCACTAGTGTATAGTGTAGTGTATAGTGTAGTGTATAGTGTAGTGTATAGTGTAGTGTGTAGTGTAGTGTACTAGTACAGCACTAGTGTATAGTGTAGTGTATAGTGTAGTGTATAATGTAGTATACTAGTACAGCACTAGTGTGTAGTGTAGTGTATAGTGTAGTGTAGTGTACTAGTACAGCACTAGTGTATAGTGTAGTGTGTAGTGTAGTGTACTAGTACAGCACTAGTGTATAGTGTAGTGTGTAGTGTAGTGTACTAGTACAGCACTAGTGTATAGTGTAGTGTATAATGTAGTATACTAGTACAGCACTAGTGTATAGTGTAGTGTATAGTGTAGTGTAGTGTACTAGTACAGCACTAGTGCATAGTGTAGTGTATAGTGTAGTGTACTAGTACAGCACTAGTGCATAGTGTAGTGTGTAGTGTAGTGTACTAGTACAGCACTAGTGTATAGTGTAGTGTATAGTGTAGTGTATAGTGTAGTGTATAGTGTAGTGTACTAGTACAGCACTAGTGTATAGTGTAGTGTAGTGTATAGTGTAGTGTACTAGTACAGCACTAGTGTATAGTGTAGTGTATAGTGTAGTGTATAGTGTAGTGTAGTGTACTAGTACAGCACTAGTGTATAGTGTAGTGTATAGTGTAGTGTATAGTGTAGTGTATAGTGTAGTGTAGTGTACTAGTACAGCACTACACCGGTGGCGTGTTGGAGAGCCAAGCCACAACATTGACAATCTGAGTTCGACGTTTCGCCAGTAATTTCAACCAGCTTCATCAGGCGATAACTGGCGAGTTGTAATCACTGGCGAAACGTCGAACTCAGATTGTCAATGTTGTGGATGTCCAGTTCACCATGGGTGTCCAGCTTACCACTGAACTCCAATTCACCATGGAAGTCCAGTTCACCATGGATGTCCAGCTTACCACTGAACTCCAATTCACCATGGAAGTCCAGTTCACCATGGGTGTCCAGCTTACCACTGAACTCCAATTCACCATGGAAGTCCAGTTTACCACTGAACTCCAATTCACCATGGAAGCCCAGTTCACCATGGGTGTCCAGCTTACCACTGAACTCCAATTCACCATGGAAGTCCAATTTACCACTGAACTCCAATTCACCATGGAAGTCCAGTTTACCATGGAAGTCCAATTTACAACTGAACTCCAATTCACCATGGAAGTCCAGTTCACCATGGGTGTTCAGCTTACCACTGAACTCCAATTCACCATGGAAGTTCAGTTCACCATGGGTGTCCAATTTACCACTGAACTCCAATTCACCATGGAAGTTCAGTTTACCATGGAAGTCCAATTTACCACTGAACTCCAATTCACCATGGAAGTCCAGTTCACCATGGGTGTCCAGCTTACCACTGAACTCCAATTCACCATGGAAGTCCAGTTTACCATGGAAGTCCAATTTACCACTGAACTCCAATTCACCATGGAAGTCCAGTTCACCATGGGTGTCCAGCTTACCACTGAACTCTAATTCACCATGGAAGTCCAGTTCACCATGGGTGTCCAGCTTACCACTGAACTCCAATTCACCATGGAAGTCCAGTTCACCATGGGTGTTCAGCTTACCACTGAACTCTAATTCACCATGGAAGTCCAGTTCACCATGGGTGTCCAGCTTACCACTGAACTCCAATTCACCATGGAAGTCCAGTTCACCATGGATGTCCAGCTTACCACTGAACTCCAATTCACCATGGAAGTCCAGTTTACCATGGAAGTCCAATTTACCACTGAACTCCAATTCACCATGGAAGTCCAGTTCACCATGGGTGTCCAGCTTACCACTGAACTCCAATTCACCATGGAAGTCCAGTTTACCATGGAAGTCCAATTTACCACTGAACTCCAATTCACCATGGAAGTCCAGTTTACCATGGAAGTCCAAT